>NW_011494943.1:8569711-8572181 GCF_000754665.1 Bison bison bison
AATAAGCTTACTCCCCAAATAAGCTTGGGAAGATTACTTCTCAAGCCTCTGTCTCTGGCTCTGGTGTGAGTGCGTGTGTGTGTGTTGTGTTGAGTGGGGAGCAGAACGAAGACTAAGACAACTCTGTAGTATTTGTTGTTGCCTGTTTATTTATTAAGGTATAATTTTATACAATAAAAGTCACAGCTCTTAAGTGTACAGTTTGGTGAGTTTTGACAAATACATATACATCCATGTAACTGACACCCCCTCAATCACTGTAGTCTTGTCTGCGCCTGAGAAAATCCCCTTGTACTCTTTTTCAGTCCAGCCCTAGCCCCAGCCCCCAGAAGCAACCACTATTCACATATCTATTGCTGTAGATTCGTCTTGTCTGTTTTGAACTTTATATTAGACTAAACGGGCCATATAGTCATTGTGATGGTGGATGGAAAAGAGTAGAAAATTCTTTGTCGCTCTCTGACAAGAGGTCGGGTCTATTCCCCTTTCTCTTGAATCTGGCTGACCCCGTGACTTGTACTGACGACAGAATGCTGCAGAAGTGCTGTGACCCCACGGCTGTGATTTACGGAGTGTGCAGCCCCGGCGTTCTCAAGCCTGGACGCCCGCTCTGGGAGGTGGTGCTGGCAGAAGTGCTGGCAGCAGCTGGAGAAGGGCCATGAAAGTCTGAAGCAGCGTGTAGGTGTCCAGTAGGGCATCAAGACACGGGAGATGCAGCTAACATGGTACTTAAAGGGCGCCCAAAATCTCTGAAAATAAGAAAGGTGGAAAATATGAGTCAAGCAGGCAATTCAAGGAGCCAGGAAAAAAAGACAGCAGAGTAAAGCTTAAGAAAGTGAGATAAAAGAAATAACAAAGGCAAATGCAAAAACTCATGAAATAGAAAACAGAGAGCATCAATAAAACAAGTTTTTTCTTTGAAAAACTTATGAAAAACTTTAACCAAGAAAAAAGGTAAAAAACCGTATCAAGAATGGAAAAGGGGATCTAACTCCATGTGGGAGACATTTAAAAATTATTTATAACTACTATGGGGACTTCCCTGGTGGTCCAGAGGTTACAACTCCACTCTTTCAATGTAGGGAGCGCGGGTTCAAGCCCTGGTTGGGGAACAAGGATCCCACATTGCTGCAGGTTGTGGCCAAAAGTGGTAAAGAATCTGCTTGCTGATGCAGGAGACGCAGGTTCAATTCCTGGGTTGGGAAGATTCCCTGGAGAAGGAGATGGCAACCCACTCCAGTATTCTTGCCTAGGAAATCCCATGGACAGAGGAGCCTTGCGGACTACAGACCATGGGGTTGCAAAAGAGCTGAACGCGACTTGGTGACTAAACAACACCTATAAGCAGCTTCCTGTGACTACATCTGAGCCTCGCTGGGGAGACGGGGAGGTGCAGCCGGCACCAGGCGGTAGACACAGCAGGAGGCCCGGAGAGGCCAAGGGGGCAGGAAGGCGCACCCCACTCCCCCCGAGAGGGGCTGAATTATAATTTTCAAAAGTTGAACACAGCACTTTCACACATAAAATGGACATATGTAAGTCACTGTTTCCAGCTCATTAATTAATGAGGGAGCTGATAAGATGTTAAGACCAGCTGAAAGGAAAATCTGAAAATCAGCCATGTAGACACGCAATCTGGAACGCTAGACCGAACTTGCTAACAGATGCAGAACTGGTCGATGGGGCAATAAAAGGTAATGTTTGAGGTCGTCTTTTCCAGATGACAGAAGCCAATCCTATCTGTGTGGGACGAGATCCATTTGCATCGTTGTGGACAGGAACTGTTTCCATTTTCTACAGCCCAATTTCTCCCCGATCTGAGCTGTAGAACAGCCTCTTCAAAAGAAAGACAAAGGTCTGGGCAACCCCTGGGGATGGGCCACACCTGGCCCGCCCAGTGTCTCCTGGCCCATTTGCAAGTCCGACAGTTTCTCTAGACAGAAGATTATCTTGGTCTTTTTACACCTGCAGGACAGAGAGCGCCTCGATCCAGGATGTTAGAATGACCCATGCAATGCTGAAAGATCCGGATCCCAGGCCACACCCTGGACCCCTCAAAATCTGTCTCTCTTGTCAGCGGTGCCTGGTGGCAGAATATTTATTTATTGTTTACTTATTTGACTGCACCAGGTCTTGGTTGAAGCATGCAGAATCTAATTCCTTGACCAGGGGTAGAAACCAGGGCCCCGGCTTTGGGAGCATGGAGTCTTAACCACTGGACCACCAGGGAAGTCCAGAGAAGTCTCTTTTTTAATATTTTATTTATTTACATCGGGCCCCTTGTGTGGCACATGGGAATCTTAGTTCCCTGGCCAGGGATCAAACCTGGGTCCCCTCCCCTGGAGTCTTAACCACTGGACCACCAGGGAAGTCTGCATCGGGATGTTTAAAGTGCCAGGTGATTCGGAAGTGCAACCAAAGTTGAGAAGCACCGCTCAGAGGACATCCAAGCAGGAGCTACAGGCTAACC
>NW_011494943.1:8572281-8572784 GCF_000754665.1 Bison bison bison
GCCCTAGCCTGCCCATCCCTCCTCTCCTCTCCCTGGGCCTGACATCCCTGTGCATCGGGAGCCAGTCACCCCTACCGCCACGCAGACGGGGCCGAGGACATCTCCCCTTCCAAAGGCCCCTCCCCCAGAGGTTAGTCCCAGGAGACGGCCTCTTGAAAGTGTTTTGCTCCTGTACACAGAAGCAACCACAGCTTGAGAGCAGCAAATGAGAAGAAATCTATCATCCTCAGGAAATGGGTTCCGGCCGCCCTGCAGAGTCACAGCAGTCAGAGGGGCCCTTCAAGTGCCCGGCGAAATGAATAGGTTTAATAGTGATGCACCAGCTGTCCCCAGGACACTTGTAAGCACTAGGTGGGCGGGCTTTGGGGGTGCCCCTACCTCTCTGGTAAGATCGGGCACTTGGGGGCCTTGGTCCCCAGTGGCTCCTTTCACAAAAAGCAGGATGGAGCTGATCTCCTTTCAGACTCCAGATATGTTTTCAGCCAGGCTCACGTCCCATCCTG
>NW_011494943.1:8572884-8573900 GCF_000754665.1 Bison bison bison
GTCCCATCCTAGGAGCAACCTGGAGGGGCTGACTGGGAGGGCAGGGCTGGCCTTGACTGGAACTGGCCTGCCTTTCTGGCAGCCAGAACCCTGAGCAAGCTGACCAGACAGAGGATGGAAGACGGAAGCAATGGCTGGTTGGGAGTCCTGCCCCTGGAATGACCCTGAAGACATCCCAGATCCCTGCAGACCGTGATGGCAATCAGGCAGTTGAGGACACCCACTAGCATTTGTCCAGTGATCTCAGGCAAAAGAGCAGCATAGTAATACCTAGGCCCTGAGGTGGCGCTGAAGATCAGATGACCCCAAAGACAGGAAAGCCAGCCTCCACAGTGTGAGCTCACTCCCTCCCTCCCTGGACACCTGAGAATCAGGGCAAAGGCTTGACTCGCCTGCAGGTCTCAGATGTGCCCCTTCCATGGTGGCAGCCACACGTGACCACTGGGACTCAGAGTGGGGCTGGGGCAAACCCAGACGAGCCACGAGTGTAAAATACACACTGGGTTCTGAAGATCCAGTTTTTTAAAAAAGTAAAATGTCTCACTAATAATTTTTGTCCGACTGCACATTGAAACCATCTGTGGCGCGTGCGTGTGCGTGCGTGCTAAGTAGCTTAAGTTGTGTCCAACTCTTTGCAACCCCATGGACAAAGGAGACACCAGATTCCTCTGTCCACAGCATTCTCCAGGCAAGGATACTGGAGTGGGTGCCATGCCCTCCTCCAGGGGATCTTTTTGACACAGGGGTTGAACCCAAGTCTCTTATGTCTCCTGTATTGGCAGGCGGGTTCTTTACCACTAGTGCCAACTGGGAAGCCCATTGTTGGCATACCGAGTTAAATAAATTATTACGAGTAATTTCACGTTTCACTTTTTCAACATGGCTATCATCAATCTAAAATTTTTTGTGTGGCTTGCTGCCGGGAGCCGGCGAGAGACACTCCACTCGTGACAAAGGTCATGAGGAAGGAGGCTCGGCATATGCAAAGGCGGGATCGAGCCTCAGGAGTCCCCCCG
>NW_011494943.1:8574000-8574616 GCF_000754665.1 Bison bison bison
ATCCTTGAATATGTATTAATTAATAGTTGGTATGTAGAAAAAATAAGTAGTGGCCTTGGTGTTAGTAACTTTAGACCCTTAAGGTAATAAATTCTTTCCTTTGTTGTAAACCCATTACACATCCGCTCTATAGGAATGCAATTTTATCTTCGGAAGATGGCGCCAAACCTTAAAATAATTACTCTTAGAGAAAATAAGTCTTACGGTTGATAAGTCTTTGTCAAGAGCCATAAAATGTTAATAGGCCTTCTGGCCAGAAGATGATGTAAATCACCTAAACCATTTGTATACGATAAATTTGCAGGAAAGAAACCCTGGTTTTTGATAAGGATCAAAAACTGCTGACTTTGCATCCCCTATTATCCTCTGTGTGTAATTTAGGGTATAAAAGCCCCTGTTGAAAATAAAGCTACGGGTCTTGCTCACCAACGCTTGGTCTCCCCATGTCATTCTTCCCTTTAAATTCCAGCTGAGTCTCCATCTGGAGCGCGGATATCCTCTGCGACCATTTATTTGCCTGGGCTTCTAAGACCCACTCGAGAAGGTGTCTAAGGTGGGGCACCTTCTGCTATTCGAGAGGGCGCCTGCGGCCTCCGTGGTCAGAGCTAACCTGGTA
>NW_011494943.1:8574716-8575251 GCF_000754665.1 Bison bison bison
GGTGCCGGGAGCCGGCGAGAGACACTCCACTCGTGACAAAGGTCATGAGGAAGGAGGCTCGGCATATGCAAAGGCGGGATCGAGCCTCAGGAGTCCCCCCGGATATTCTCGAGCATCTACCCCCAAAACACCAGAGTCTGCCTACTTTATTGCTTTGTGCTCTCACCTCTGACTTTACTGGGGGCTGTCCCCTACCACCATCTCACTTTCTCTGTCAAAGAGCTAACTTACAGCTCCAATTAATAAAGTTCCTGGGCAATTAGGAGTGTTTAAATCCAAACCCCTCACATAGCTCTCTAACTCGCCTGACAAGTTTACCCAGACTCCTACAGCTATGCATATGATTGTTAACAGTCTCCCAGCCTCGAGAGGCACGGGAAGCTTAAGATATTCAAATAGCTTAGAACCTCTCAGAGAGTTAGAAACTGTCAGAATAAACTAGTAAAAGATTTCATTGATGAGCCAATGCTTGCTGCCAAGTTTTCACATCCCCTGAATTGTAACCCTTGAATATGTATTAATTAATAGTTGGTAT
>NW_011494943.1:8575351-8584551 GCF_000754665.1 Bison bison bison
CTGAGTCTCCATCTGGAGCGCGGATATCCTCTGCGACCATTTATTTGCCTGGGCTTCTAAGACCCACTCGAGAAGGTGTCTAAGGTGGGGCACCTTCTGCTATTCGAGAGGGCGCCTGCGGCCTCCGTGGTCAGAGCTAACCTGGTATCACCGTTATATTGATTTTCCGCGTAAACCAAGCTACTCAGCCTCTTTTCTCCACTGAATTTTCCTACTGAGCTATCCTCATTCTATTACTCTTTATATCTCTAATTAACATTTGAATAGGTCGCCTACGCCGTCTCCCCTTCGAATACCCTGGATCAGCCGGGACTGGACCCCGGCAGCTTGCGTTACCTCCAATACTGTCAGGAGTCCTCAGGGCCACCACGGGACTCTGTTCTGGCCCCAGCTCCTCGGTGTGCCAGCTGCCATGGCCGCAGAGCCCCAGGCTGACTCCTTGAAGCCCACACTACACAGTGGACCACAAGGCGCGGCAAACTCTAACTCAACACACCTGGGCGCCTCTGCCCCACCTCGCCCCCCACCATCCCCGAGGCCCCCTTCTCTGCACGTGTGAGCAATTCCTCAGGAACTACAGGCCACACTCTGCCCCATCTTTGCTTGAGGAGACTTTGTGAATGGCTCTGGGGACTGAAAGGTCTGTTTTCCAAGAGGTTTCCACTCCTGAGGACTCAAACTTCCTGGCCCTTGCTCTGTACAACCTGTTACGCTGGTGGTACCTTCCCAGTCCCACGCCCACTTCCTCTCACAGGGCTGTGCAGAGGCTTTTGCCTTGGTTAGGGTTGTCAGATAAAATACAGAATACCTGATGAGATCTGAATTCCAAACCAACAACAGAATTTTTTAGTCAGTATATCCCATGCAATATTTAGGCTATACTATTAAAAATTTTTTTTGTTTATCTGAAATTCAAACTTAACTTGGGCAGCCTGTTTTGATTTGCTAAACTCGGCAGCCCTGCTTGGACTACGTCTCTGGAGTGGGGTTTGGGTGTGTAGTGCTAAGAGCGTCCACTCTGGGTTCAGGGTCTACCTCTGCCAGTTCTGTATCCCTAACCTCAAGGCCTCAGTTCTTTCATCTGCACGATGGAGATGACAATCAGGGTCCCTGCTTCACATGACTGTTGTGGGGTGAGATGAGAGCAGCCACAAGAAACCTGGCCTGTCCGAAGTACTCCCCTGCTGTGAGGCAGAGGGGACACGGCAGCGGCCCAAGGTACAGTCGTCAAAGCCAGGGCAGGATGCTCTCCTCCCCGCAAAGGAGGTGTTCTGGGGGTGTCAGGTACAAAGGGCACACTGCCCATGATGCTGCAGCATTCAAAATCTGGGACCCCTGGGACCCCAAGGGGAAAGGTCCTGCTGGGTGGGTTTGGAAGGCAGCCTCTGTCTGCTGAACCCTGGGACTGCTGGAGCCCCCTGACCTGAGTGAGGACAGACAGGGCCACTCAGAGAGGTGACAGGGCTTCGCCAGGTTCTCCTGGGCCTCTCTGAACCACTACACTGGAAGAGATGAGTGGAAATCACCCAGCTAAGCATCAGGCAGCCCGCCAAACACTCCTGGGCTTGTCTCCTCCTCTGGATCGTGACTTCTGCAAGCCATGTGGGGACAGAGGTGGTGACACAGGGGGTAAGCCTGACAAGGCCGGTGCAGCAGGCTCTGGAGGGCCTTGACTGCCAAGTTAACTCTATAGAACTCACGTGACAACGTGTGTATCACGAGCGTTTGCCTGAGCCTGGAGTCAGGTGCACAGCCACTGACGGCAAGCCCCAGATTATAGCGTGGCCTGGCCTGGGGACCTTTCTATACCGCAAAAAAACTTATGACAACAGAAAGATGGCCTGACAGTCTGATGATGGCACTACCACCATCACAGCTCAAAACACAGGCCGACTTTCCTTCTCCACATCAACAGAAGGAGAAATAGTCGAAGACACTGGGACTCGGGAGAATCTCTGCTGGGAAGTATGGCCCCACCCCGTGCCAGCAGAGTCCCCAACCTCTGTTAACACAAAGCCCCCAGGTCCTGCGTGTGTGCTGGGGATGGGGGCTCCTCGCCCACTGAGAAGCCTGGGTGAGAGTCGGGTGCTCAGGGACTAAGTCACAGGTCTAGGGCACTAGCAGCCGGGAGGGTGTGTGACCTTGAGCCACTCTTCGGTCAGAAACTGAGCTGCTCACTGTGCCCCCTGGAGGCCAAGGGCACACACTCAGCAGGTGGTCACCGAGCGCAGAAGCTATCAGACAAACTCAGAAAATGCTAAAACACAACGACTATATTTCAGGCACAGAGAACCAGGCAGAAACAAACTCAGCCGGTGTTCACTCGGCAAGCACACACCTCCTCCAGTGAACTCACCTGCAAAGAGAGTACAGTGCATCAGTTCTTCGTTCAACTTCAGCAAGTCTGAATATTCAGAGAATGTAAAACTGTCTTATACGATAAAATACCCTTCAAAACCTAAAATATACCTTCCACCCAGAACACGATGTGGCTGGTGCCCACCCTGCAGCGACCCAGCGGCCCCCCTCCTTCCAAGCCTACAGGCTCCAACCCAGTGACTTCCTAACAACAACCCCCACCACCACTCCGAGCACACCGGGGCATCCACCCACCACCACGTGGGGCCCTCAGAAACTTGCCCACACCAGGCACAGTAAACTGCCCTCTGACAACCCCCATAACTCAAGACCAGCCTGCCTATCCCTCCATTCTCCTCCCGTTCTCTCTCACTGGGTAGTCCCCCAGTTTGGCCCCAACTCTTCAGCTCCCCAATCCTCTCACTTTCATGCTTCCTGCCTTCTGTCACGTTTCATCAGCTGGAAACGGCCTTCATTTCCTCACAGGGTTACATCCTGCCGGGTCCCACTGGAAACTCGCCTTGCTGGGGTCCGGCACTTCCTGCTGTCTACCTCTCTGCACCCCAAACCCCGGAAGGGCAGGGACCACGCTTTTCTTGACGTTCCCTCCGAAGCAGAGACATAACACTCTGACTGCTGTAGGTACTTCAACGTGATGAAGGATTGCTTCTCCATCAGTGTGCTGACAAAAAAAAGGGCAAAGACAAGAGGAGGAGGAATGATGCTTCACGGAGTAGGGTGAACCACACCAAGGAAATAAAAATGAACCAGTTCCACTAGTAGTTACTGTGTGAGATCCCTAGCAAAGGCCAACAGGAGGATTCTCTCCAAGTGGAACTCATCTCGGCCTCTGCCCAGGAAGTGAAAGGGCTCAGATGTCACGATTCCAGTAAGGGTGGCACTGCCCTTCCAGTAACTTCTAGACCTGCACTGTTCCACGCAGCAGCTGCTAGGCACACGTAGCCATTTACATTTAAATTAACATTTCAGGGACTTCCCTGGTGGTCCAGTGGTTAAGAATCCACCTGCCAGTCCAGGGGACACAGGCTCGATCCTTGGTCCAGGAAGAGTCCCACATGCCACAGACCAACTAAGCCCATGCGCCACAACAAAGACCCCGTGCAGCCAAAAAAATAAATAAATAAAACAAAACTGCACTCCAGGATTGTGGCCACCCTACCGAACAGCACAGATATAGACCATTTCCAGCATCACAGAGATGCTTGACTGCTGCTCTGTACACAGGGCTCTTTTGAAATAACAGTTTTTAGCACATCATCTTGTTTAAAACCCACACTGACCTCCTATAATCCTCAGGACAAAGCTCCGAATCCTCAAATGAGCTGCAGGCCCTGCGTGGCCTGTCCCTCCCCCACCTTTTCAGCTTTTCACGCCATTTTTCACTTCATGTTCTGGGCTACAGTGGGCTTTGTTCAGTTCCTCCACTAGCCAATACTAGCTAGGCCACTGGACCTCTGCACACGCTGCCCCCTGGCCTTCCCAGCAAACTCCTACACATCCTTCCGAGCCCACTCAGGGTCTCATCCTCAGGAAAACCTTCCAGTCTCCATCAGGTTCTTTGAGACACGCATTCTTGTAAGCCTGTGCTTTCCTTCAGAGCATTAATATCAGCTTGAATTATACTCTCGTTAGGGTTATTTCCCCAACTAGGCTGTAGTTCCCTGAGAACAAGGTATCATAAAGTATTGAATAAAACAAATATACATGAACACTGTTTATAGGTATTTTCCTTTCAATGAACGTTCTGTTTGCAGTATCATACATGATCATCAAATTGCTGCTAGAATGTTCACACCTGTTACTGCAAAGTCAAAACCCAGGAAAACAGTTCTCCTAGGAATTTACTTTAGGTCAGGGTCGGGCTGCCTGGTACAAGGTTGCACCCACAACTGGGCAGGTTCAACAACACAGGAGCCTCTCCCCAGACCACTGGCTTCAGGAGCCTGCGTCTCCACCCTTGACTTACCTGGATCCCCCAAACTGACGTCACTCAGAATATGCTCTAGGCTCGCCGCAGAGGAGTAGCAAAGATGGCGATGCCTTCATCCAACCGCCGGGGGCCAGAGAGCTTTCATCTTCTCATAAAACCCTGGGGAAAGAGACCCACGTGCTCTAGGAGAATAAACCCCACGCCCAAGGTCAGGGGCGGCGGCCGGAATAAGTTTCATGGATGTTTACACACACCCTAAACCTCACGCTGCCCTTCCAGCCCGGGATCCAATACCTTTCTAAGGGGTGCAGGGCCTCCTACTGTAGCCCTTCACCCCGTTCCTGGTGCCTGAGTTTGGCCTCTTCCGCCCAACACCCAATTTCTATGCTGGGAATGATTCCTGAAGTCCGGTTGCCGGGAGCTTCGTCAGCGCCCCAGGGCGGGAACTGGCGCCGCGGATCAGCGTCATTCTGCGGGTTTGGGGTTCGGCCAGCGGGTGGGAGCGAGCGAGCACAGCCCCTCTGACACCACATAACACGTGGCGGCCCTGCCTTCCCAATCTAGAGTCAAAAGCAGGTCCAAACACGCACTTCCGGCCGTAAGCGACGGCTTACCACAGAGATGGCAGCTAGAAGATCGCCTTAGCTCTGAAACTGGGTCCTCCATGGCCACCTTAAAGGGGCCGCAGCCGCGAGATGCTGGAGAGGAGCGCCGTAGCTTGGAGGGGAGGGCCCTTAGAGCAAGTGAAGCAGGAGGCCAGCTAGATTTCCGCAATGGAGGCGCATCCTGAGGCAGGGGATAGATATTATGATCACTCCTGT
The DNA here is from genome assembly GCF_000754665.1 of Bison bison bison. Classification (NCBI taxonomy): domain Eukaryota; kingdom Metazoa; phylum Chordata; class Mammalia; order Artiodactyla; family Bovidae; genus Bison; species Bison bison. The sequence continues at coordinate 8,580,482 of NW_011494943.1, forward strand.
TTTCCAGGTGAAAAGAGTCATGCTGCAGAGAAGTTTGGCCAGCCAGGAAGCCATTGGCCCTCTCTGTGCCCACAACTGGGCAGGTTCAACAAACAGGAGCCTCTTCCCAGACCATCGGCCTCAGGACACTGCGTCACCCCACTAAACCTACCTGGAACCCCCCAAACCGACGTCACTCTGAATATGCTGTAACCAGCAATCTTGGAATCTGCCTTTAGGTTGGGCGGGCCCTCTGGTTAGCCACAGGCCCCCTCCACTCCCTACTGCTTTACACGATTGTTCACATTTATACCACCTGCGGTCCCAGGAGGGTGCTTGAATTTGTGACTTGGGGGTCTCCAGGCTAAAACCCCCAACTTATTGGCATTCAAATCCTTCAGAATCTAGCCTTGTTTGCCACCACTCTCTCCCTTCCTCAATTACAGGGAACTTCTCACCATGCCCCCTCAACTCCCAGCTCCGCCAGCCTCATCATTCTGCAAGTCTTGAAGGACAGGGTTTGTTTTGAAGGACAGTGCGTGCTGCCCACTCCAGGTGCTGAGCGACGTGGGAGGAGGTGAGGCAAGCAGTCAGACAGACTCTGTTTTGCTACTTACAGTATAGTTTAACTCATGGGCCTCTATTTCTCTGTATGTGACATAAAAAGGCTGCAGCAGGTCCCAGCCTTCATTTATCAGTAAATCTTTGTTTTTAGATGCAATATTTTTCAGAAATCCAGTAGTTAATACAGATAAACTTTTTATTTATTTTTTTCTTTTTTTGAATCCGCCACGGGTGTACATGTGTTCCCCATCCTTTAAAAAGATAAACTTTTTAAAACCCAACAACAAAGAGACCAAAAAAAAAAAAAAACAAACCCACCAACCATTTAAAAATGGACAAATAATTCAAACTTATCTCCAAAGAAGACATCCAAATGGCTGATGGTCACATGAAAAGGTGGTCAACGTTGGGACTTGCCTGGTGGTCCAGTGGTTGGGAATCCGCCTGCCAATGCCGGGGACATGGATTCAACCCCTAGTCCAGGAAGATCCCATGTGCCTCAGAGCAGCTAAGCCCATGTGCCACAACTACTGAGCCCGCGCTCTAGAGCCCTCATGCCGCAACTAAGGGAGCCCCGGCGCTCAGGGGCCTGTGCTCCACAAGAGAAGCCGCCCCAGTGAGAAGCCCGTGCACTGCAAGGAAGAGTAGCCCCTGCTTGCTGCAACTAGAGAAAGCCGTGTGACACAACAAAGATCCAGCCCAGCCAAAAATAAGTAAATAGATAATTTAAAAAAAAAGATGGTCAGCATCTTTAGTCATCAGGGGAATACACATCAAAACCACAATGAGATGCCATTCATATCTAGAAGCAAAAAATCTGAAAATGAGAACTGATGGGGAACAACACGAGAGAGCCCAGAGGGAGGGAGAAGCCAGATGACAATCAGGAGCTCAGTGTTGCTCTTTCCCTGGTGGCTTTCCTAGTGGGGGCGCCTGGTAATTTTCCTGGAGAAATGCCTGGGATGGGAGGGAGTGTGCCTAGAATAGCAGGAATGCCTGGGCTCAGTGGAATTTTTAGTGATCCAGAGATTTTCTTGCAGCCATGCAGGATCCAGAAGTTACTGTGACCTTCCGGGATATGGCCCAGAACCCAGAAAAGATGTCAAAATATCAGAGCAACCCAAAGGTTATGAATCTCATCGGTAAATTGTCAGCCAAATTTGGAGGTCAAGCATAAAGCCCTTCTTTTAATTTTATTTTATCTTTTGGGGCCTTTTTGTTTGTTTGTTTTCTCTAGGCATCATACCCTTCTGACAAATAAAGCCCCCGCTGAAGGAAAAGCAACTTAGATCACCTAATGGATGTCACAATAATATGAACCAGCATATCTCTGACCATCTTATGAAGAAAGCTGGGGTACTTTGAAGATAATTCCTACTCCTCTGCCCCAAATGCAACTGAAACATTCTTACAGTGGTTTGCCATTAGGGTGTTCATCAGATAAGTTTTCCTACTAGAAATTAAAAACTTTAAACAATTTTTAAAACTTAAACATATCTAAAACAAAATTTTTAAAGAATAAATAATAAAAAAGAATATGAATGTGTGGAAAAAAGAAACTAGATAAAGTAGGAGATGCTCTGGGGGAACTGAGACAGCCCCGTGAGGCCTTGAGCTGGCCTGGTTCCAGAGGTTTCCTATAAGTTCTGTGGACAGCAGGTACCTCAGATGGTATAGAATCTGCCTGCAAGGCAGGAGACCCAGGTTCAATCCCTGGGTCAGGAAGATCCCTGGAGAAGGGAATGGCTACCCACTCCAATATTCTTGCCTGGAGAATCGCATGGACAGAGGAGCCTGGCGGGCTACAGCCCATGGGGTCATAAAGAGTTGGACAGGACTGAGCAACTAACACGTTTACAGCCCAGAAAGCAGAGGGTGCCACCATGGGACACCCCCAGGACTCTTCCAGCTCTCAGGTCCTGGATCCATAGAGTCACACACACGTCCTGGCCTTGGGGGAAGTTATGGTTTAGGGGAAAGGTTTGCATGAAGCCTGCAGTGCGAGAAACGCTACAGGGGAATAGAGTTCCCGGGAGCGACTAGTGACACGTAAGTGTCCAGATCATTCTGCGTTATTCCCAGGGAGACAGGACAGAGGGTCCTCCAGTGGAACAGTCTCTACAACACTGGACATTAAACGAACACGTCTTTGTGTCCTGTCCTATTTCCATCTGCTGAAATGCTACCTGGATGTGGGTTCTTTTTTTAATACATAACTTTTTGTTTACTTATATTTATTCTTTACTGGGTCTTTGTTGCTGCGCAGGCTTTTCTCTAGTTGTGGCGAGTGGGGGCTACTCTTCGTTACAGCACAAGGGCTTCTCACTGGTGGCTTCTCTTGTTGCAGAGCACGGGCTCTAGGCACATGGGCTTCGGTAGCTGTGGTGCTTGGGCTCAGTAATTGTGATTCCACGGCTCCAGAGCACAGGCCCAATAGTTGTGGTGCATGGGCTTAGTTGATCCACCGCATGTGGGCTCTTCCCAGACCAGACGTGGAACCTATGTTTCCTGTATTGGCAGGTGGATTTTTTTACCACGTGCCACCAGGGAAGCCCCTGGATGTGGGTTCTTAACACTGAAACTTCAGCTTTTGTCTGTGACTGCACCTCTAGAGAACAGTCTCAGTTTTTTCTTTTCCTTTTTAACCATGTCGTGTGGCTTGCAGGATCTTAGTTCCCTGACCAGGGATCGCATCTGGATCCTGGCAGAGAGTGAGACAGGAGATAGGCCCCAGGGTGAACAGCTGGAATTCATTTCCTGTGGACAGAAGCTCCATGACAGCAGGAGCGAGAGAGCAGGCTGGGCCCTGCCCCAGATAAGAGATAAAAGACCACACATTCCTCATTCTTGAAGTCAAGCAGACCTTCCTGACTACACATGCGCAGAAAAGCTCCTTGGAGGTCAAAAAGGGAGAAGGACGCTTCCCCACAGTAAGTGATGCCAACCCACCCCTGGGCCTCTTTGCTAGAATCCATCCTGGTTGAGAGATGCACACACGTGGGAGCACCCTGAGATATGCCCAATACAGACCAGGCAAAGCACGATGACTGGCCAAAGGAAACCTGGAAGAAATGCCCCATAAAAGCAATTCAAACTACCACAAGGGTGCGACTCTCTCTCTCTGAGCCTGCCAGTGTGGCTGTCCGCATGTACTCTTTTTCCTCCTAATAAATACTTTACAGTTTCATTACTTTTTTCTGTCTTTGTGGGAATTTATTTCTGCAAAGCCGTACAGGCCAGGGCCTTGTCACTGGCCCACTGGTTCCTTGTGGGGGTGTGTGTGTGTGTGTGTGTCTGTGTGTGTCTGTGTGTGTGTTAGTCGCTCAATTGTGCCCAGCTCTTTGTGATACCATGGACTGTAGCCCTCTAGGGCCCTCTCCATGTAATTCTCCAGGGAAGAACATTGGAGTGGGTAGCCATTCCCTTCTCCAGGGGATCTTCCTGACCCAGGAATTGAACCCCGGTCTCCTGCATTGCAAGTGAATCTTTACCATCTGAGCCACCACGGAAGCCCTCCTGGTGATCTA
>NW_011494943.1:8584651-8589653 GCF_000754665.1 Bison bison bison
CTGGTGGTCTAGGGCCTAGGATTCAGTGCTCTCCCTCCTGTGGCCTGACTTCAATCTCTGGCTGGGAATTGAAACCCTGCTTCAAGCCGCTGCAGGCTGAGGCCACCCAAGATCAAAAGAGCCGAGTCCTAACCACTGGACTGCCAAGGGATTCCCACGACATCAGTCGTCACTAGTTCTCCTACACGACGAGTGTGCTGGGCACCTGAGCAGGTGGTGGAGGGAACCTTCGAACCCACGGGGGGAGACTCCTGAGAACACTCCGTGTGGCTGATGGCATGCCCGCACGTGGCTCCTGGAATGTCCCCCAGCTGTCTCCTGATCACTCCGTTCCAGCCCTTCTGTGGGGTTGGCCTCCGCTGGTCCAGGCGTGGTGACAGCATGCTTATTTTCCCCAAAGAATACATGTGTGTATATATAATAGGCTGCTCCGTCCTATGGATGAGCCTTACCATTTATGATGTTTGTTCCTCTGGATTATGTAAGAGGGTTGAAGAAGGCAGGACTCCAGTCTTTCAAAAAACATGCTACTTTAATAGTTGTTGCTTAGTCATTAAGTCATGTCTCTTTTGCGACCCCGTGGACTCCTCTGTCCATGGGATTTCCCAGGCCAGAATACTGGAGTGGATTACCTTTTTCCTTCTCCAAGGGATCTTCCTGACTCAGGGATTGAATAATAGTAGCAATGCATAATTAAACATATGGTCTCTAAGAAGTCATTTTTCTTATGTTAAAAATGGCCCTGGGACCCAAAAGGACTATAGCAGAAAACAATAAAAAATAAGCTAAAGAGTAGTTCTATCAAGACAAGATTTTGAGCTTCTTTCTTCGTCCACTAGAGGGTGGAATCATACACCAGATTGTGCTCTCTTTTGTAATTTGGTATAGAGTTTTTTTTTTATTTTGTGGGAGTTTCTTTGTTTCATTTATTTATTTACTCTATTTTGGGGGTTGGTGGGGTTTTTTTCTTTTTTCGGAATTTAGTCAAGATTTTATTTCATCAGAAAGTTATGCAGAAGACTTAACCTGAATGGGTGGGCTCTTTCTTAGAAATCTGCCGGGGTGTCCCAGCTGCACAGAGGCCCGGGAAGCATTTATCATGTCACGGGCCAGCTGAACACTTGGCGCTTGGGGATCAGAGCACATTGCAATGAAGCTTTCTGGCCAGAGTCACTCCCGGTGACAACAGGTGGTTCTACTCAGCATGAAAGATTTTCTTTGATGAGGAATCCAGTGCAACACATACCAGAATTTGAAGTCCCAGATAGGGTGTTAAGGGTTTAGAAGTATCTCTGGCCAGAACATTGCTCACATTTGACATTGAGAGGTACAAATCACGACCAAAAGAAGTTTGTACAGAGCCAGTGTGGTTCAGATGGCTGATTAATGTCTGCCGGAAAAATGCTGTTGATGTGGAAAAAAAAAGTTACAACTCTGAAAGTGTATTTTTAAGTAGAGTACTACATGTTCTCTGGTGTATGAACCTGGTGACAGTTTTCTGATGGATTGAACAAATATGGAACACTCACTGCTGGCTGAGTGAGGCCAGGACAGAAAGCAAGACAGAGGTAACTCATCTTCGGGGAGCTGACATTCTAGTGCAGGGGAGACAGTGAAATCATTAGAGTCCTTGGGTCACATGATTGTGAAAGGGGTGTGGGGGATGGGGAGAAATCTGAGCTAGGAAGGAGTGGAGGGTGAGGTTTACAATTTCACTTATTGTTTTTTATTTATTCCCCACCCATGCCCGCACTGCTCTCAGCCTGTTGGATCTTAGTTCCCGGCCTGGGACTGAATGCATGCCCCCTGCAGTGGAAGGAAGGAGTCTTAACCACAGGACCACTAGGGAGGTCCCTGCAATTCTAATTAGGGTATTCAGGAAGGGCCTGAATCTTTGATCTTTAACAAAATCCGAAAAGAAGTGAGTGGGTCACGGGACACCCTGGAAGAACATCCCAGGCAGAGGGAACAGCCAGTGTGGAAGCAGCCAAAGCCACCAGTACAATGGACGGTAGGCAAGAAGGGTTTATGAGCAGGAATGCAGGGAGCTGGGGACCAGGTCTTGCAGGATCTTGCAGGAAATTGTGAGACTTTGGCTTTTATTCTGATGAGTATCAGTAGCTCACATGTTCTCTTTTCATCTTTTAGGGACCTTTCCCGCTCCCCTGCACCCAATAAAGTAGTTAATTTTAGACATATTTCTTGTTCTTCTACTAACAAATTTGCCTGTTAAGCTGATCCCAGATCAGGGAGAGTTATCTTTGCCTTGGCAGCTAGAGGAGTCTTTCGCTCTGGGCTCTGTTGAATTTGAACTTTGGTGTCCTGAGATGAGTGACATGGAAAAATGTTTAGATGTGATGAGTAAAGTTCCTGGGACAAATGACCTTCTTCACAAATGAACACCCTTTGCCCTTAACCTCGTAGATGAAGTCAGAGGCTACCTGAATGCCTGCCCATCTCATCAGCAAGGATCCTGGTCCCTGGTCACTTGTGCATGCTTCCACCAGAGCTCGAGTGCTTTGTGATTGTTTTCTTGCCTGTTTCCACCTCATGGGAACCGTGTACTTGTCTCTTGAACAAAGTGTAGAAGTGTGTCATTTAAATCATTCAATTAAAGTGGCTCAGATGGTAAAGAATTTACCTGCAATGCCGAAGACCTGGGTTTGATCCCTGGGTTGGAAGATTCCCCTTGGAGAAGGGAATGGCTGCCCACTCCAGTATTTTTGCCTGGAGAATTCAAAGGACAGAGAAGCCTGGCAGGCTACAGTCCTTGAGGTCGCAAAGAGGCAGACACGACTGAGGCACTAACACTTCCACACACACTTTCACTTGACCATCCAGAAAACTAGAAACAGCACATCCCTTTATGATAGTTACAAGTGTACAGGCTGGCTGTGGTTGTTCTTGGATACACATAATGAATGCATTGAAAACAATTAGTCATTCTGATTTTTTTTCCGATTTTTTTTGCAGCTACAGCAGAAAAGGAGGTCTTTATTGCAAATTTAATTCAAGTGGAGCTGAGTAAGTCATTGGAAGCTCACGTGTCCCTTCTGCCCGTCAGCTGTGCAGTTGGGTGATGGTTACACAACGCTGCTTTAGGACGGCAGCCACCAGCAGTCAGACATTGAGATTACTGTATGGAGTTAAAATAGGACTCCTGTTTTCTTTCAACAACAAATTCCTTGTTAACAAAACCAAGATGTGGGGTCTTTTAAAATTTATCTTTTAATTAGAGGAAAATTGCCTTATAATGTTGTGTTGATTTCTTCCTTACAACACAAATCAGCCATAATTGCCAGTTGGCAAAAGTGGTAAAGAACATGCCTGCTGATGCAGGAGACGTGAGAGAGACAAGTTTGATCCCTAGGTTGGGAAGATCCCCTGGAGGAGGGCATGGCAACCCACTCCGGTATTCTTGCCTGGAGAATCGCATGGACAGGGGAGCCTGGTAGGCTAAAGTCCGTAGGGTCGCAAAAAGTTGAACACGGACACGCTACTAAAGCGGCTTAGCACGCAGGCACCCATACGTGTATCACCTACCTCTTGAGCCTCCCCGCCTCCCCTCCTCCCCCCTACCCAGGTGGTCACAGAGCGCCAGGCTGGGCTTCCTGTGTTGCATAGCAGCTTCTCACCAGCTGTCTATTTTACACATGGTGGTGCACGCGTATCGATGCCATTTTCTCCCTTTGTCTCACCTCTCCCCGCATTGTGTCCACAAGTCTGTTTTCTTTATCTGAGTCCATTCTTTCCCTGAAAATAGAATACCATTTAATACCATTTTTCTAGATTCCTTATATATGTGTTAATGTACAATGTTCTTCTCTTTCTGACTCGCTTCACTCTGCGTAACAGGCTATAGGTTCATCCAAGGATATGGGCTTTTCATAACCGACTTCCATCAGCAGCTACATTAGCCACCTGCTTATGGGACAGAATTCCTTTAGAATTCCACCTGTGCGGGCTGTCCCCTCTGAGTCAAATTTCCAACACTTGTGGCCACTTGCAAACTTCATTAGGCTGTCACTTTCTGTCATGACGAATTACTGTAATGAGCTATGGGCAACGTTTCCAAAAATCCCCTTCGCTATTGTGCTGTCTTTGTTCCCAATTACTTGAGAGTTGATTACCTCTTTGTAAGTTAATGGGGAGAAAGAAAAAGAAGATATTAAGAAGTCAAAATGAAATAAAGGCCTCACTTCCTCTGGTCATGTTAGATTTATATTAACCCTGCTGGGTGTTTTTTTTTTAGTTTAGTTTTGTGTGTGTGTGTGCTCAATAAAGCACTAGTTTAAAAATTCATAGGATGGAAATGCTGACACTGAACAGCAGTTGCCTGCTTCCCACAGCCCTCTCCACTTGGCCTCAGTTCAGTTCAGTTCAGTCGCTCAGTCGTGTCCGACTCTTTGTGACCCTATGAATCGCAGCACGCCAGGCCTCCCTGTCCATCACCAACTCCCGGAATCTACCCAAACTTATGTGCATTGAGTCAGTGATGCCATCCAGCCATCTCATCCTCTGTCGTCCCCTTCTCCTGCTCCCAATCCCTCCCAGCATCAGGGTCTTTTCCAATGAGTCAACTCTTTGCATGAGGTGGCCAAAGTACTGGAGTTTCAGCCTTAGCATCAGTCCTTCCAATGAACACCCAGGGCTGATCTCCTTTAGGATGGACTGGTTGGATCTCCTTGCAGTCCAAGGGACTCTCAAGAGTCTTCTCCAACACCACAGTTCAAAAGCATCAATTCTTTGGCACTCAGCTTTCTTTATAGTCCAACTCTCACATCCATACATGACCACTGGAAAAACCATAGCCTTGCCTAGACGGACCTTTGTTGGCAAAGTAATGTCTCTGCTTTTTAATATGCTATCTAGGTTGGTCATAACTTTCCTTTCAAGGAGTAAGCGTCTTTTAATTTCATGGCTGCAATCACCATCTGCGGTGATTTTCCTTCCAAGTTCACTTATCTCCCTGTTTCTTTTTTTTTTTTTTAACCACCAAGGT
>NW_011494943.1:8589753-8603925 GCF_000754665.1 Bison bison bison
AGTTCACTTATCTCCCTGTTTCTTTTTTTTTTTTTCCACCACATCTCATGGCTTGTGGCTTCTTGGTTCTCCCACCAGGGATGGAACTCACACCCTTTGCAGTGAAAGAGTGGAGTCCTAACCACTGTACTACCAGGGAATTCCCTCATCTGCCTGTTTCTTCCTATTTTTAAAAAAAATATTTATTCAGTACCTGGCATATTGCAAAATTTATCTTATTATTTTTTAAATATGTATTTATTTACTTGGCAGCTCTGGGTCTTAGTTGCAGCACATGGATCTAGTTCCCTGACCAGGGTTTGAACCCAGACCCCCTGTATTGGGAGTGCCGAGTCCTAACCACTGGACCACTGGGGAAGTCCTTTCTCTCCCTATTTCTGCATAACAGGTATGCTGCTCTTTTTGACTCACCTTCTTCATCCTGGCTGTTGCCTTTCTTCCTGGGGGATTCAGGCTGGGCTCTCACCATCTCCCCTCTGCTTCCCTCTGCCCTTCCTCCCAGCACAAGCATCTTGCTGCTAAGCTGGTAAGTCACTTCAGTCGTGTCCGACTCTGTGCAACCCCACAGACGGCAGCCCACCAGGCTCCCCCGTCCCTGGGATTCTCCAGGCAAGAACACTGGAGTGGGTTGCCATTTCCTTCTCCAGTGCATGAAAGTGAAAAGTGAAAGTGAAGTCGCTCAGTCGTGTCTGACTCTTAGCGACCCCATGGACTGCAGCCTACCAGGCTCCTCCGTCCATGGGATTTTCCAGGCAAGAGTACTGGAGTGGGGTGCCATTGCCTTCTCCAACAAGCATCTTAGATCATCTCTTTTCACCATTCAGAGGTTACGCTATTGCGCATGTGCAAAACCACTCTTGGTTTTTAGTGTTCCCCTATAGTTGTCTCGCTATTTCTTTGAGCTTTCTTTGGACCTTTTGCTGATTCTTCCTACATTTACAGTAGCCTCTTAGCATAACTTGACACAAGCAGGTCAATCACATTAAGTAATCTATGCATTCTAATTTTTAAGTACTTATTAATTTTATTTATTGTTTGCCTGTGCCGGGTCTTAGTTGCAGCATGCAGGATCTTCAGTCGAGGAACATGAGATCTAGCTCCCTGATCAGGGATCTTCAAATCCGGGCCCCCTGCATTGGAAGCACAGAGTCTTAGCCACTGGACCACCGGGAAAGTCCCTAATTTTTTTTTTTAGATGAGTGAAAGAAGACTTAAAACAATTTAGTTGTAAGTATCTGTTAAAGTTTTATTACAATCTTGTAGGCAAGGGGAGAGACCCTGTAGGGCAAATCAGAAGTTGATTTTTTGGTTGCAACTAGAGATTATCATACTAAGTAAAGTAGGTCAGAAAGAGAAAGACAAATACCATATGATATCAATGTGGAATCTAAAATATGACACCAACGAACATATCTATGAAACAAGAAACAGGGTTTCCCTGGTGGCCCAGTGCTTAAGAATCCACCTGCCAATGCAGGGGACACGGGTTCAATGCCTGGTCTGGGAAGACGCCATGGGTCTTCCGTGAGCTGCAGCCACTGGGAGCCCCCGCCCTAGAGCCCATGCTCTGCAACAGAGAAGCCACCTCAGTGAGAAGCGGGCGCTGCAACACAGAGCAGCCCCCATGAACCACAGCTAGAGCCGGCCTGCAGGCAGGGCAGCGAGGAAAACCCGCATCAATCACTAATTTTAAAAAAGAAACAGAATCACGGACATCGAGAACACACTGGTGGCTGCCAAGGGGAAGCAGGTTGAGGCGGGATGGAGTGGGAGGCTGAGGTTAGCAGATGCAAGCTTTTATATATAGAACGGGTGAATAAGATTCTACTGCATAGCACAGAGAACCGTATTCAATATCCTGCGATAAACCATACGGAAAACTAATATTTGAAAAAGAATGTACATTGAACTAAATCACTTTGCTGTGCAGCAGTGATTAATACAACTTACACTTGTAAATCAACTATACCCCAATTTTACTTTTTTCTATCTTTTTAGTTTTTCAATTAATTTCTTTTTGGCTGCACTGGGTCTTCATTTCCTAAAGGAGATCAGCCCTGAGTGTTCATCGGAAGGACTGATGTTGAAGCTGAAACTCCAATATTTTGGCCACCTGATGCAAAGAGCTGACTCATTTGAAAAGACCCCGATGCTGGGAAAGATTAAAGGCAGGAGGAGAAGGGGACGACAGAGGATGAGATGGTTGGATGGCATCACTGACTCAATGGATATGAGTTTGGGTAAACTCCGGGAGTTGGTGATGGACAGGGAGGCCTGGCGTGCTGCAGGCCATCAAAGAGTCGGATACGACTGAGCAACTGAACTGAACTGAACTGGGTCTTCACTGCTGCGCAAGGGCTTTCTCTAATTGTGGCGAGCGGGGGCTACTCTCTAATTCGGGGTGCAGGCTTCTCATCACGGTGGCTTCTCTTGCTGTGGAGCATGGGTTCTAGGGTGAGCAGGCTCAGTAGTTGTGGTGCATGGGCGTAGTTGCCCCACGGTGTGCAAAATCTTTCCAGACCAGGGATCTGGGAACCCGTGTCCCCTGCATTGGCAGAAGGATTCTTAACCACTGGACCATCAGGGAAGTCCTATGCTTCAATTTTTTTAAAAAAAGAAGCTCATTTTTAGGTAGGTATATTTTCTAAGAAAATATCATCATCAGGCTAAATACAATAAGAATCACTGGCTAAAGGTCCAGACAGTCAGGTGGGTGGGTAGATAACTGGCTTCCTAGATAACTAGCCTTATGAATTTCATCAGGAACGCTAATCTCTTCCCAGAAGGAGGGCATGAATTAGATTAGGCTAAAAGCCTCTGTCTCAAGTCTGCTTCAGACCAAAATCTTTTTAAAAATTGTCCCTCTTTTTGTCTTTTTGTCTGGGCATCATACTTGTTTTGGTTAAACACCTGACTTGATCAAGAAGGCCCATCTGGTTATGTTTTTGTTCTAGGAGCAAAATGAAAGTGTCCTAGTTCAGTGCTGGCTAGCTGAGGATGGCATCACTGACTCAATGGACAGGAGTTTGAGCAAACTCCGGGAGATAGTGAACGACAGGGAAGCCTGGCATGCTGCAGTCCATGGGGTTGCAAAGAGTCCAACATGACTGAGCGACTGAACTTGACACCAGGCAGCCAAAAGGCCCAGTTCTATCAGGTTACAGGTGCAAAGAGGCCTCAGTGAGGTCGAGTGGACTTTGGAGCTGGGTGGCACTGCCTTCGGACCACAGAACCACCATAGTTCCATCCTGCGTGTGGCCTCTGCTCTTGCTGTTCCAGCCCCCGGTGGACCTTTCCCTCCACCTTCCTCCACCCGATGCTCCTTGTGATTCTGCTCTCAGCGCCGGTCCCACCAGTGTCCCCTCCCTGCTCCTCCAAAGGTGGGGACCACGTGAGCTCTCCCTGAAGGCATCATTTCTGTGTGTTTTACTCTTAGAAGGGGTCTTCTCTCAGCCAGCCAGTCTGTCCCAGGGCGGTGGTGACTGTCTTGTTCGCCACTCTATTCCCAGTGCCTGGCACAGTGCCTGAGTGTGCAGCCCACATTTGTGAGTGACAGGTGGACACTAGCGGGATCCTGGGCAGTCGCCGGCCCTCACTGAATCCATACCCTCCTTGGAACACGAGAGGCTCGAGGAGGTGACATCTGCAAACACTTGGGACCTACTGCTGCTAAGTCGCTTCAGTCATGTCTGACTCTGTGCAACCCCATAGACGGCAGCCCACCAGACTCCCCTGTCCCTGGGATTCTCCAGACAAGAACACTGAAGTGGGTTGCCATTTCCTTCTCCAAAGCATGAAAGTGAAAATGAAAGTGAAATCGCTCAGTCGTATCCGACTCTTAGCGACCCCATGGACTGCAGCCCACCAGGCTCCTCCGTCCATGGGATTTTCCAGGCAAGAGTACTGGAGTGGGGTGCCATTGCCTTCTCCGTGGGATCTACTAGGCCTGTAATAAATTATGCTTACCATCCTCTTTTCATGATATAGTATCTACTTTTCTCTTTTTATTATATAATATCTTTTAATTAGAGAACATTCCAATTAAACCTCAAAAGGACTAAATGAGGAGACTTCCCTGGTGGTTTAGTAGTTAAGAATCTGCCTTCCAATTCAGGGAACATGAGTGCTATCCCTGGTCTGGAAGCTAAGATCTCACAGGCTGCAGGGCCACTAAGCCCACACGCCACAATTAGAGACAAGCCTGCTGGCTGCAACGAAAGGGCCCATGTGCTGCAACAGAAACCTGACCTGGCTAGATGAATAAATAATTTTTTTTTTCAAAAGGACTAAATGAGGGTTATTTTTTTTTAAACAATGGATTTCACTTCTAAAAAAATTATTCATTTGCACCAGGTCTTAATTGCAGCATGTGGGCTCTCAGTTGTGGTCTGTGGGATCCAGTTCCCCGACCAGGGATCAAACCCACGTCCCCTGCACCAGGAACATGAAGTCTTAACCACTGGACCACCTGGGAAGCCCCCGAGGGTAAGTTTTGACAAAGATTCTTCATTTGACCAAATTTTCCTCAGGCCCCGGACCATCCCCTAGGCCGGTGTCTGCACCTCCCTGTAAAATCTAGTTTTAACAAAAGTCTTGCTGAGTTACTTTAAACAGAACCACCACAGCCCCACATCTTGATACGTTATGAGATTCTTTTTTTTTTTTTTGGTTATGAGATTCTTGACCCTTCACCAACCCCCAGGTGAGGTCTGACCCCACCCCTAATTGGCCTGCCTTCAGTAAGAAACCTGTTTGGTCAGTTCAGCCAGAACCCCCCTGTTCCTGACATAGTTTTTGCTCTTAGTAATTTTCCATACACTCCCACTTGCCCACACTGTATTTCTAATTGAGCCTAATTGAGACTATAGCCTAGTTCCCACTGTAAAATCCCCTCGCCATGGTCTCATACCCACCGTGATAGTCTGGAATCAGTTCTCTTAACCGTGCCTAACAAGGGTTATTGAGTAATTGTTTTTAACAGGTAACAGTAAAGACATGAACCCCAGTGTCAGAGATGAAAAATGTTTCTTCTACCCTCTTAGGTTTATTGCTCAGGGTCCTGCAAATTAAAGACAATTTATTGAGAGAAAAGACAGATTTTTAAAATTCACCCAGGTATGCAGGAGTTCATGAAAAATGTGACTCAAGGAGGTAGTTAGAATTGGGGGCTTGTAAACCAGAGGATGGGATGGTTGGATTACCAATTCAAAGGACATGAGTTTGAGCAAACTCCAGGAGATAGCAAAGGACAGGAAAGCCTGGCGTGCTGCAGTCCAGGGGGTCATAAAGAGACGGACACAGCTTAGAGACTGAACAGCAACACAAACCATCTTAAAAGGGAAGGGGCAGGGGAGGGGAAGGACAATTATGGGAAAACAAAGGGCTTTTTCAGAAAGATAAATGGGCCTTTAGGAGAACAGACCAGAGCTATGGTAGTTTTGGGGCTTTCCGAGTAATACTAGTGGTAAAGAACCCACCTGCCAAAGCAGGAGACATGTGGGTTTGAGATGTGGGTTTGATCCCTGGGTCAGAAAGATCCCCTGGAGAAGGGAAAGGCAACCCACTCCAGTATTCTTGCCTGGAGAATCCCATGGACAGAGAGGAGCCTGGAGGGCTACAGTCCACGGGGTTGCAGAGTCGGATGAGACTGAAGCAACTTAACTTTCGGGAAATTCTCATTTGGGTGTGGACATCTCTTCTCCAGAAAGAGGAGTCAGTCTTCCCAAGTTGTGATTGGAACCTGGGGAGGGGATTTGTGACTATCGAATTCTTTGGGAGAAGTTCTGCTTAGGCATATAAGGGAGACTTCAGAAAATAAAACAATGACAAAACTCTTACTCTGGATCCCCTCACCAACCTTTTTCTTCTCTAATTTTGGTACAAATCAAGGAAATCACCCTCTACTTCCCTCTTCCCAAGTAAGAGGAAACTGAAATGACTCAGATCCGCTCTAGAGGCAGGTGGGGTCAGTCTCGGGGCCCTTGTTCTGAGTGTCCCCACGCTATGCCCTCACCTCCCAGCAGCTGACTCACCTGTGAGTCCTTGCTTGGTAACAGTTCCACTCTGCGAAAGGTCAGCGGCTCGTGAGTCACCTACAGGGTTCATTTGTTCCCCTAGGCGTGCATTTACTATCAGGGGATTGCTTACCAAGTAGGGGGAAACAGCTGCTCTGTGTGGGGGTTTAATGACTTCAGATTCTGGAGCAGAAATAAAGAATCTTATTTATTCAACCAACTGCACTGTAGACCCACAGGGGAAGGTACCAAAAGCCACAAACCTAAGACAGCTTCCACCTAGGGACCACTTGGGGCTTCCCCACAGGCTCAGCGGTAAAGAATCCGCCTGCAATGCAAGGAGACTCAGGAGACAGGGGTTCGATCCCTGGGTCGGGAAGATACCCTGGAGAAGGAAATGGCAGCCCACTCCAGTATTCCTGCCTGGGAAATCCCATGGACAGAGGAGCCTGGCGGGCTACAGTCCATGGGGTCGCAAAGAGTCAGACACGACTTAGTGGCTAAACAACAACAAATGACCATTTAGCCCACACCTGGTGCTGGGCTCGCTGTGGCACCTGCATTTCATTTTCTCCTCGGAACAGGTCTCTGAGACTGGATGGTTCTTTGCTCTGCTCTGTAGAGACAGGGCCTTGGGACACAGGGAAAGCCTCGCAGTTGGTGAACTTGGAGCTTGAATGTGGGCCATGTGCAACTCTCACAACCATGTGAAGAGAGTCTCGTTTGTTTGGTTTTAAGCCAATCAAATGTAAAGATAATAAAAGTATTTTATTTTAAATCTATTAATTTACTTATTTATTTGGCCACATGGCATGTGGGATCTTAGTTCCTCGACCAGGGATGGAACCTGTGCTCCCTTCAGTGGATGTGTGGAGTCTTAAATGCAGGATTACCAGGAAAATCCCTGCAAGTCTACGTTCTGTCTCCCTTCTGTACCATTTGCTTTTCGTGCCTGGCATCGGAAGCCTATACTGTTCCATATATTCTAATAAGAACCGAAATAATCCACAAGTGCTTAGTACGTACTCATTTCCAGGCATCAGAGTCCCCAGTTGCACTCCAGTTGAGCAGGCTTTTATCCACTACATTAGCTAAGTGCAGAAAATGCCAATATCTTAATATGCACATTTTTGGAAAGTGGCGTCATAATTTGTCAGCCTGCAAACATTTTCCTTGGAATACTCTGGGCTCTCCTGTGTTTCTCGATTCCGTGGTGTCTGTGCAAACAGTATAAAAGCTGGAAGCAACTTCAGGCCAACTACTTCGGTTTTAGCTTTTGCCATGTTACCCAGAATCAAGGTGTGGACTTGTTTACTCAGTTTTTGCTGAGGAACGTTCTTTATCTTCCAAGGAATACAGGGAAGTGTTCCTGTCTAGAACATGAGGTTCTGAACAGTGGCTTGTCAGCTGGAGGAATTAGACAGTTGACTGAACTCCGAGAGGAAATACCTTCTTGGTTGCTGGGTTGCAGGGAGAGGAAGTGGCCGTATTGGGGAACTGAAAAAAAAAAACAATTGTTTCAGGGACGTCCCTGGCGTCCAGTGCTTTCACTGCAGGGGACACAGGTTCAAACCCTGGTCAGGGAACTAGGATCCTGCGTGTCTCATGGAGTAGCAAGAGAAAAAGAAAAGAAAACAATTGTTTCAGCAGGGACAGTCTTCAGTGTCCTCCAGAAAGCCTGGGTCTTGCCAGGATCTGTTAGAGAAGTGGGTCCAGTGATCACAATTTGTGAAGATCCAGCTAGAACGCAGTGTGTGTGTGAATTTTCATCCTTGGTCCACCTACTTCCTTGAGTAAAAGAAACCTGATGCATCTTTGATAATTAATTCTTAAAATTATCCGCAAACTGGAAGCAACCGTTGACAGAAGGGGCAAATGGACTAAACTAATTATGGTCCAACTGTACGGCAGAAAGTTACTTATGATATTTTGATGAGTGAGGAAGAAAACAGGTTTTAGCATACTGCATGGTGCCATTTACAGCTCTAGAGTGGGTAGCCTATCCCTTGTCCAGTAGATCTTCCCGACCCAGGAATCGAACTGAGGTCTCCTGCACTGCAGGCGGATTCTGTACCAACTGAGCTATCAGGGAAGCCCCCATTTACAGCCACAGAGCCCTAAATCAGGCAAAAGTATTAATAATTCTATGGTGATAGAGGTCAGGAAAGTGGTTTTTGGGGGAGGGGGTACATGCACGGGGCCCCTGGAATAGGAAGTGGCACCTCACTCCAGTGTTCTTGTCTAGGAAATGCCATGGACAGAGGAGCCTATGGAGTCTATGGAGTCAAAAACAGTTGGACACAACTGAGCAACTGAGCATGCACACAAGCAAACGCCCTGGCCAGAGGAAAGGGAGTTTGGGGAACGCAAAGTCACAGGGCTGTTGAGTGTCTACACATGTGAAAACAGACCTAAAATTTGTGCTTTTCACTGTGTGTAAGTTTGTCGTTCACTTAGTCACTAAGTCGTGTCTGACTCTTCTGTGACCCCATGGACTGTAGCCCGCCAGGCTGTTCCGCCCATGGGATTTCCCAGGCAAAAAAAACTGGAAAGGGTTGCCATTTCCTTCTCCAGGAGGTCTTTCCGACCCAGAGATCAAACCTGTGTCTGCTGCTTGGCAGGTGGATGCTTTATCACTAAGCCACCTGGGACACCCATGTGTAAGTCTGACCACAATAGAAAAGAGAACATAATGTACATACTGTGTGGTTTCATTTAGAAAGTTCATGAACAGTAAAACCGGGCCATGTGCAGAAGTCCAGAAGTGCCGCGTTTGTGGAGGGAACAGGGCAAGGGGGCTTCTGGGGGGCTGTCGTGTTAGAGTTCTTGACTGGAGCTGTGGTCACACAGGTGTCTTCTCTTTGTGATCATCAGCTGCGTATCTGATTCTCTGTTTGGATGCTGTGGTTCAATAAAAGATTATCTGAAAATATTCATTCAAAATGTTATGTACAGTAGAGTCTGTATTGTGAGGGGGTTGAAAATACACACGCAAAGAAAAACTTAAGAGGAGGGGCGCTGTGTTCATTTCCTGTGGCTGCTATGACAAGTTACCACAAACTTATAGCTGCCTGAAGTAACACGAATGTATTGTTTGCAGTCCTGGAGGTCAGAAGAGTGACTGGGGTATCCCTGAGCCGAAATCGAGCTGAAGGCAGACCCCTTGTGATTACACTGGGTCATCTGGATAATCCAGGCTAATCTCCTTTTTTTAAGGTCATCTGATTCGCACTCTTAATTTCATCTGCAACTTTTATTCCCCTTTGCCATATGACCTAACACATTCACGGGTTCTGGTTTTAGAGGTAGATGTCTTTGGGGGCCCTCCTTCTGCCAACCACAGGCATACAATACAAAGTTAAGAATGTTAGTTTCCTTACCTATTATCTT
The DNA here is from genome assembly GCF_000754665.1 of Bison bison bison. Classification (NCBI taxonomy): domain Eukaryota; kingdom Metazoa; phylum Chordata; class Mammalia; order Artiodactyla; family Bovidae; genus Bison; species Bison bison. Next base: position 8,599,158 of record NW_011494943.1, read on the forward strand.
CATAAGTTTTCCTGGGAATACAGATACTGATTCTGAGATGGGAAGAATTAAATCTCAGTTGTCTGTATGGATGGTGTCTTTCCCAGGTGTGGTCAGTCTACCTGCCAGGACAGTCTTGGCTGGTAATAGTGTACCTGAGCCTTCAACGTTTGAAAGGATGAGTCAAAAAGCACAAGAGGGTGTGTGTGTGTGTGTGTGTGTGTGTGTGTGTGTGTGTGTGTGTGTAACTGGATCACCTTGCTGTACACCCGAAACATTGTAAATCAACTATAAAGCTAAAGTGTTAGTTGCTCAATCGTGTGTCTGACTTTTTGCGACCCCATGGACTGTAACCCTGTCAAGCTCCTGTGTCCATGGAGATCTCCGGGCAAGAATACTAGAGTGGGTTGCCATTCCCTTCTTCATGGGAACTTCCCAACCCAGGGATCAAACCCTAGTCTCCTGTATTGCAGGCAGACTCTTTACCATCTGAGCCACCAGGGATGCCCACTTCAATTTAAAAACAGAAAAAAAAAAAAAAAAAAAAAAAGAAAAAATTATAAAATTAGAAGGAAAAAGCAAAAAGCAGTTAAGCCTTGAGCAGATCACCGCCCTTGCTTCCAGGCGTGCTGAGCAATCTTCATATCCAGAAAAACAGCTTTTCTGCTTAAAGTTTTGATTGAACTTTAAGGTTGAAAATTTGAAGCAAAAGGATGCTTTATTATAGAATTTTGAAAATATGTGAAACAAGCGAATTATGTTTTGGGGATGGAGTATTGGTAACTTATCCATGGTACCTTAACATTCCTTTCCCTGGGGGGGTGCTGGTCACCTTCTGGGGTCTGTGAGGGGCAGCGCCACCTCTGCCCACAGGACACAGAGCGTGTGAAGTCAACTCAGGCTTCTTCCAAGTCACCCCTTTGCCCTCCTTGCCAGCTCTCCTCTCTTGTGTACTTTCTAGGTCACAGGATGAGTGAACCCCAAAACACACCTGCAGTCACAAACTCGATAAAGAACAAGTTAAGACATGCCAACCCAGATAAGTTTGTCTCTCTGCTCACCCACCCATGAAATACTGCCAGTTTGAGGTTATTACTGCCTTTGGGGCAAACAACAATTAACAAATGAGGATCCTTAAGGTCTAGTTCTTCCCAAGGAGTTAACAAATGAGACACAAGTTCTTAGTGTTCCCACCTTCTGCCATAGTTCCTCCCAACTCTGGTCTAATAAACAAACCTCTTACCCTACTCAGAGGCCTAACATCCTCCCAGGCACATGCCTTCTGGTCTCAGGAGAGAGATTCCAGTTGCTGAATGTAGGTGCAAACAAGATCAGCAAAGGTCGCCCCAGGTGGAAAGGAGATGCAAAGGTCAGCATACCACCTCTACCCAAGTGACACCTTTTTTTTACAACATTATTTGTACTATGGTCTTTCTAGTGGTCATGTATGGATGTGAGAACTGGACCATAAAGCAGGCTGAGTGCTGAAGAATTGATGCTTTTGAACTGTGGTGCTGGAGAAGACTTGTGAGAGTCCCTTGGACTTCAAAGAGATCAAACCAGTCAATCCTAGAGGAAATCAACCCTGAATATTTATATTAATTGAAAGGACTCATGCTGAAGCTGAAACTCCAATACTTTGGACACCTGATGCGAAGAGCTGATTCATTGGAAAAGACCCTGATGCTGGGAAAGATTGAGGGCAAGAGGAGAAGGGGGCGACAGAGGATGATGTAGTTGGATGGCATCACTGACTTCATGGACATGAGTTTGAGCAAACTCTGGAAGACAATGAAAGACAGAGCAGCCTGGTGTGCTGCAGTCCATGGGGTTGCAAAGAGTCAGACACGACTCAGCAAATGAACAGCAACAACAATTTGTGTGACCACCTGGATATCTGTGATAAAAGACAGTATCCTAGGGATCCTAGGAGTCCCTCCTCCCAACCCCCCCCCCATGATTCAGGGGTCAGGCACAAACTTGAAACAAGAGACGATGAACCCAGAACATCTTCTGGCTGTGAACCATGGGAATGTGGGTCCTCTCAGTCCCCAGGTGCAGAGCTGGGCTCTTGTTTTATCTTTAGCCATTTATTTTATTTTGCTATTTTAAATTAAAATGATTTTCACTTTATATTGGGGTAGAGTTGATGTACTACGTTGCGTTAGTTTCAGGAGTACAGCAAGGAGATTCAATTATATGTATATATGTATCTATTCTTTAAAAAATCTCTTCCCATTTATTACAAAATATTGAGCAGACTTTCAGCCACTTATTTTAATCATTCACTCCAGAAAACTGCCCCCTGGCAGCTCCTGTCTGGCTCTGACCCTCCACCAGTTTCAACTGGTAAACAAAGATGTGGGGTTTTTACGCTGGGAGCAATCAGTCTGAGCACATCTGCAGCTTCTGTTTGTCCTTTGGGTTTGCTGGTGGCAGCTTGGTTGGGTTCAGGTGTTTTCACCAACGACTCCACTTGTTTCAGGCCCTTTTGGGATCAGACAGATCCTTGCTCTTGGCCGGGGGGTGGGCACTGGGGGAGAAGAGGATCTTGGGACCTTTGCTTTGGGCAGCTAAAGCCCTTTCCTGATGTTACCCACCTCCAAGAAAAGGGACATTTTGCTCTGACTACCCTGAGTTGTTTTTTCTTTTAAAAAATTATTTCTTTATTTATATTTGGCTGGGCTGGATCTTCATTGCTGCTCAGGCTTTTTCTAGCTGCAGACAGCAAGGGTTACTTTCTAGTTATGGTGCATGGGCTTCTCATTAGTGGCTTCTCTTGTTGCAGAGCACGGGCTCTTGTTGCAGAGCACGGGCTCTAGGCACTCGGGCTTCAGTAGCTGCGGCTCCCAGGCTCTACAGCACAGGCTCAGTAGTTGCGGCACATAGGCTTAGTTGCTCTGCAGCATGTGGGATCTCCCCGGACCAGGGATCGAACCTGTGTCCCCTAAATTGGCAGGCTGATTCTGAACCACTGGACCACCAAGGAAGTCTTACCCTGATGAGTTACTGCAGCCAAAGCTGCATGTTCTCTTGCTTTTATAACCCACTGTCTGCTAAATGCAAAGGAACAAAATCAGCACCTGGAGTGATTGTAGGAGATGTTTTCCAAGACTCTTAAGAGTACTTGGCCCAATCAAGCAAGAACACTTATATTGAAAATCCTCTTTATCGAGGCTGGTTTTGAAGTCAGTTCATTGCGCGGCAAAGAAAATGAAAAGAAAGGGCTGAAAAGTTTGCACTTGTACACATTCTGAAATGCTACAGAAATTCGCATGGCTGTTTTGGGCTCTGGCTGCTGGAGGAAGTTTGTGTGAGGGATCCATGTGCAAGCGAAATCTTATGAGAGCATCAATAATAGTGTGAGCAAAACCAGATCAGAACCCAGAGGAAGGAGGAATGAATTCTGACCTTTGCATCTGAGGGATGAGCTGGGATTTCAGAGAGCAGAGATGGGGAGAGACCTTTCAGATGGGAGAGAATCAAAATCCTAGAGAGGCATGTGCTCCTGGGACAACGAGCCCTCAGGCAGCACCATGGGCCATGTTTTCATCCCTGGGTTCTTGGGACACAGCAAAACTAAAATATCATATTTTTATCGTCGATTCCATATTGTGTTTTAAGAATCTGAGAACTAGCAAAGGCAGGCATGCTGTGCGTGCCAAGTTACTTCAGTTGTGTTCGACTCTTCGTGACCCTATGGACTGTAGCCCCCCAGCATCCTTTGTCCTTGAGATTCTCCAGGTAAGAACACTGGAGTGGGTTGCCATGCCCTCCTCCTGAGGATCTTCCTGACCCAGGGATCGAATCCAAGTTCTTATGTCTCCTGCACAGGCAAGTGGGTTCTTCAACACTAGTGCTACCTGGGAAGCCCAGCTTAGGCATAAATTTGTTTAAAAGTCAGGGAGTTTGACTTGGGATTTGAAAGCACGTTTTTATCAGTAACAGCATGTTTGAACAATTTCACAGACTTTTCTGCAAACTCCTTCCATTCCTCTGAGGAGCTGCCTGGCAGGATACTCAGTAGCTGACTGAAGAATTCCTCATTTCACTGAATGCAGCGTTCATTTCATTGAACGCTGTGGGTGTGATGGGGGCTGGTTGGCAGGTTCAGTTCAGTTCAGTGGCTCAGTCATGTTTGACTTTTTGCGACCCCATGGACTGCAGCATGCCAGGCCGCCCTGTCCATCACCAACTCCCGGAGTTCACCCAAACTCATGTCCATTGAGTCGGTGATGCCATCTAGCCATCTCATCCTCTGTCGTCCCCTTCTCCTCCTGCCTTCAATCTTTCCCAGCATCAGGGTATTTTCAAATGAGTCAGCTCTTCGCATCAGGTGGCCAAAGTATTGGAGTTTCAGCTTCAGTATCAGTCCTTCCAATGAATAGTCAGGACTGATTTCCTTTAGGATGGATTTGTTGGATCTCCTTGTAGTCCAAGGGACTCTCAAGAGTATTCAACACCACAGTTCAAAAGTGTTAATTCTTCGGCACTCAGCTTTCTTTATAGTCCAACTCACATCCATATATGACTACTGGAAAAACCATAGGCTTGACTAGATGGACTTTGTTGGCAAAGTAATGTCTCTGCTTTTTAATATACTGTTTAGGTTTGTCATAACTTTTCTTCCAAGGAGTAAGCGTCTTTTAAGTTCATGGCTGCAGTCACCATCTGCAGTGATTTTGGAGACCTCCAAAAATAAAGTCTGCCACCGTTTCCACTGTTTCCCCATCTATTTCCCATGAAGTGATGGGACTAGATGCCATGATCTTCGTTTTCTGAATGTTGA
>NW_011494943.1:8604025-8622393 GCF_000754665.1 Bison bison bison
TGCATACAGATTTCTCAAGAGGCAGGTCAGGTGGTCTGGTATTCCCATCTCTTTCAGAATTTTCCACAGTTTATTGTGATCCACACAGTCAAAGGCTTTGGCATAGTCAATAAAGCAGAAATAGATGTTTTTCCGGAACTCTCTTGCTTTTTCGATGATCCAGCGGATGTTGGCAATTTGATCTCTGGTTCCTCTGCCTTTTCTAAATCCAGCTTGAACATCAGGAAGTTCACGTTTCATGTATTGCTGAAGCCTGGCTGGGAGAATTTTGAGCATTACTTTACCAGCGTGTGAGTTGAGTGCAATTGTGCAGTAGTTTGAGCATTCTTTGGCATTGCCTTTCTCTGAGATTGGAATGAAAACTGACTTTTCCAATCCTGTGGCCACTGCTGAGTTTTCCAAATTTGCTTGCATATTGAGTGCAGCACTTTCACAGCATCATCTTTCAGGATTTGAAATAGCTCCACTGGAATTCCATCCCCTCCACTAGCTTTGTTCGTAGTGATACTTCCTAAGGCCCACTTGACTTCACATTCCAGGATGTCTGGCTGTAGGTAAGTGATCACACCATTGTGATTGGCAGGTAGGAGGAGATTTTGGACCGTGATTCCAGGCTCACTCAGTCATGTCTGACTCTTTGAGACCCCATGGACTGTAGCCTGCCAAGATCCTTTGTCCATGGGGATTCTCCAGGCAAGAATACTGGAGTGCGTTGCCATGACCTCCTCCAGGGGATCTTCCCAACCCAGGGATTCGAACCAGGGTCTCCTGCATTGCAGGTGGATTCTGTACCAGCTGAGCTAGAAGAGAAGCCCCCAACACCCCATCTTTAAGAAATTAGATCTTGAGCATCCTTTCATGTGCCATAATTGTTTATCTCTGGGTCTGTTGAGTACCACCTACTGGATATCTCCAGTCTTCATTCTCTGCAGTAAATGCTACTGAAATAATCTGTATGCAAAGGCACTTTTTGGGTGTATACAGCAACCCAACCAACATCTTTGTAAAAGATTGGTAATTTTAAAAGCCCTAATAAGCTATTCTCATCGGCTGAATGAATGTTTTGACAGCCTAATAGTGATCGATGTGCTCTACAGCTTTTAGACAGAGATGATGAATTAGAGAGCAACTTCAGGATCAAGCCCTGGATGAGAATTTTCCCCATGGAGTTGGCCTGTCACCAACAGATTGCCCAAGAAAATGCAGTCCCCTGTTGGCCCTGGCCAACTCCAGCAGGAAGAAACATGCAGAAGGGCTGAGGGCAAGAAAGTCCTTCATACCAGTGGAGTTGGTGGGGAAAGGGTTTAATTTGGGGTGTCAGATCTTTGAGAATCCTTTAAGGCTATCATCCAGTCCTTCCCCCTTCATTCTCATCACTCTGGGTGAGAATCTATGTAGAAAAGGGAATGAGGGACTTCCCTGGTGGTCCAGTGGCCACGACTCCATGGTCCCATCGCAGAGGGCCTGGGTTCAATCCCTAGTTAGGGAACTGGATCCCACAGGCCATGATGAAGATCAAAGATCCCAAGTGCTGCAACAAAGACCTTGCAAGGGCAAATTAATTAATTAATTTTTTTAAAGAGAATGGTCTGGCTTTTTACAATGGGCCTTAAAATGACCCAGCATGGCAAGAAGACCCTACAAACAAAACCATCCCCAGAGATGGCCAAATCCCCTGCATAAGCCTGGTTCTGACATTCTCTTGAGCTATGACCTAAAGGCCTAAGGCTCGGAGGCCAACAGCAAGGTGACTGTTTCATCTTGATCAGTTCCAAGGTCAGCTGGATGGCAGACACCATTTGATTTCCCCAGTGTGACCATATTGCCTTGGTCAACAGTTCCCCCTGGCTTATTTTGATCACCCCAGAAGCTGGGGAGGGGGGTGTGGCTGCTTAGGGCCATTGAGGATGGGAACAGTAGACAGTTCTTTAGAAGGGTTTGGAAGTGCTGCTTTTCCCTATTCATTCTTCAATCTACAGTCTTCTTAGGGACTTCCCTGGTGGTACAGTGGCTAAGACTACATGCTCCCAGTGCAGGGGAACCTGGGTTCGATCCCTGATCAGGGAACTAGATCCTACATGCTATACCTAAGAGCTTGCTCATCACAACTGAAATCCCGCATGCCTCAGCTAGGACCTGGTGCAGCCAAATAAACAAACACTAAAAAAATAAAATAAAATAAAGCCCCCTTACCCAGGCTGGCTCTTGGTGGTGGGGGGTGGGGGGGAGTGGTGAGCGGGAATCCACACCTACAAAGAGGTGTAGTCTCCCTCTTCTCCTTGAGATTTTACAAATCAGTGACCTCAAAACCTATCAGCCATAGACGAACAAGGACCTACTGTATAGCATAGGGAACTATATACAATATCTTCTAATAATCAATAATGGAAAAGAATCTGAGAAAGAATATATATGTATGTATGTAACTGAATCACTTTGCTGTACACCTGAAATTAACACAGCATTGTACATCAACTATACTCCAATTAAAAAATTAAATTAAACTAAAAATGTATCACCCAACCAGGTCACTTCTGAGAATGAAAAGGGATGTTACTGATAATTCCCTTGAGTCCCTAGGCATCATCTGAGACTGTCTCAGGCCATCACGGATGTCTGATGCCCTAATTATAAGGGATGGAGAAGACAAGGAATGTGACTCATTAATGAGGCCTATTAATCTCCACCCATATAGGACTGTCCTTTGAGCCTCACACATTCCGAGTGACAATGGACACTTTCCTGTTATGTAATACCACCCCCAGCACCGTCAAGTCCAAAGATAACAAAGGACGGAGCATTTTCAGCCAAGGTCCAGGAATGAATGCCACTGAACAGCAGGAGAGCCCTGGCCTCAGCCAGAGAAGAAGTTCACGCTTTCCTAAAGTCAAGGGTATAATTAGGCAGCCCCGAAGCCTCCTTCCCATAATTGTTCTAATGTGCGTGCAGGCACTCAAGCACCTAGAAGCTGCCGTCTATATTTAGCTGCCATTAGCATCGCCTCTGCACAGCATTCCTATCTTATTATGCAGGGAGCACAGGCTTTGACTGGCAGTGTAATCCCAGGGGGGGTTAGAACAAGAAAGAAATAACTAGTACCTTCCAATAACCATCCCACCATCTTCAACAAGAGGACGGCAGCTCTGGCTTTGCTGGCTTTATAGACAGAGTCCCAAGAACTACCTCTGAATGTAGTGATGGGGAAGACAAACAGTCCAGAAGATCAGTAAATTGCCTTTCCTTAGAGGTTGTAAGTGATTTCAAGGCTTCTGTCCTACATTGGAACAAATACCTGCTTCTTTCAGGAGCTAAAACTAACGAGTTTCAAATCATGTCATTAGCTGGAGGAAAACTTCATAAAGGAGCTGGTATTCCCTTGGAGGGGCTTCCTTGGTAGCTCAGTGAATCTGACTGCCAATGCAGGAGACGCAGTTTCCATCCCTAGGTCCAGAAGATCCCCTGGAGGAGGAAATGGCAACCCACTCCAGTATTCTTGCCTGGAAATCCCATGGAGAGAGGCTCCTCATGGGCTACAGTCCATGGGGTCACAAAAGAATTGGACACAACTTAGCAATTAAATAACAACAATCCCCTGGAAAAGCAGACTGTGTTGTCGTCGAGGATGACAGCTCTCTGGTAGGACAACAGGCAGCATGGCTTTTATCTGCCTGTCAGACAAAGAGTCAATATTTGATGAAATTGTTTATGATGAGTGAATGCAAAACAGCATCTACAGTCTCAGACAATGAATGATGTCTTCATTTATAAGATGAGGGCTATGGTCTGGCTTCCCTTCAAGGGTTCTTACTTTCCAGCAGTTCATATTCCGATCATGTGTGTAATCCCTGAATTACGTAAGCCAGCCTGTGCTCACACCCACCAGCTCCCCTTGCTCCAGGAGCAAAGGCTGGGATTATTAGAAAAATCAGAGCCAATACAGATATGTTCTGATCTGGTTTTCCACAGAGAAGGCAGTAGCTCAAAACAGCAGGAATAGGACTTCCATGGCAGTCCAGTGGTTAAGACTCCGCACTTCCAATGCAGGTGCCAAGGGTCTGATTCCTGGTCCTGTTGGTCAGGGTTCGATCCCATATGCCACAGCTTCCCTGGTGGCTCAGTAGTAAAGAATCCGCCTCCAATGCAGGAGATGCAACAGAGACTCGAGTTCAATTCCTGGGTCAAGAAGATCCCCTGGAGTAGGAAATGGCAACCCACTCCAGTATTCTTGCCTGGAAATTCCATGGGTGGAGGAGCCTGGTGGGCTACAGTTCACTCACGGGGTCAAAAACAGTTGGACATGACATAGCCATGCAGCCAAAAAAAAGCAGGAAAAATTTCAGGACTGTAATTGTTGGGACTCTTATGTACTGCTCTGACCCTCAGGCTGCATTTGCCCTTACTCATAATGTTTTCCTTTATTGCACTGGATACAATTTCAGCTCATTTGTTATACTGTCTGAGATTTCATGAATCGGAGATTAAAGGTGACATACGTAGGGAAAGAAAATGTTTTCTTTGAGTCTCTTTGAGTTCCTTGCTTGCCCTGAAAATTAAACTGACAAAGATGGATGAACACATAGAAAAGCATATAAAAAAAAAAAAAGAAAAGAAAAGCATACAGATATATGTAATGCAAGTTTTATGTAACATGAGAGACTTCCTATGGAAATGAAGACCCAAAAGAAACAGTTAAACCTGAGTATTTTTTTGCTATGTTTGATGGGGTGGACATCTGTGTAAGAATTTGTCATTATTGTTTAGTTACTAAGTTGTGTCCAACTCTCTGCAACCCCATGTGTATCCCGCCAGGCTCCTCTGTCCATGGGATTTCCCAGGGAAGAATACTGGGGTGAGTTGCCTTTTCCTTCTGTAGGGGATCTTCCTGACCCAGGGATTGAACCCATGTCTCCTGGATTGGCAGGAGGATTCTTTACTATCTGAGCCATCTGGGAAGCTCCTATGAAGCAATATGACAGGTCAGAGTATAAACTGAGTGGTGGAAACTTGGCAAGTCCTGCTTGGGTTCTTCCTGGTATCCCTTTGTCTTTGTAGAGAAGGATGCTCCTTTCTTCTGGGTATATAGAGAGGGTACCACTTCCATAAGGGTGTTATGACCTGTCTTGGGGAGAAGTAGGGGAAGATCAGCGTGAACTTCCTGCTTCTGCCATTTTCTCAAATGCCTTCAAATTAAAATATTTACTATACCAAGAGGCCGTTTTATGGGGGAACCTGTTCTGAACCCCACATCCTAAGCATCTTCTTAAAAGGGCAATGTGAAGTACCCATTAAACTTGTGCCCCTAGGGACTGTTGAATCACGCGGCTTTGCCGCTCACATTTGAGCTCAGGCAGGGGGATGTATTAATAACCGGAGCATCTCCCAGTGCTATCTCTGATGGACAAGGACAGAAGCACAGGACTTCAGAGCATGCGTCCTTGGCCTGCTCCCCGCCCAGAATCTCAGCTGTGCCCCGGTTTTGAGCCTTCTCTCCCCTTTCTGATCGTAATCAGATCGCCAGACTGCAGGTATCTCCTTTCCAACGCAGAAATATAAAACCTTCTGGGGTTCAAATGGACGATTTAGATTCAACTAATCACATGCTCTCGCAGGAGAGATTGACTCAGAACTGACGCGTGGAGACGGAGACGGGAAGCAGTGCCTCATTTTGCTGGCGTGGATTGTGGCAGAGAGAGCCTGGTTCTGGAGACCCAGCCAAGTTGGCAGCTTCCTGATCCTGGAGAGGTGGCAGCTCTCTCGCTGAGCCAGGGTGATTCGGGGAGTCTGTTGTTCCTGGAAGCCTGCCTGGTACCTGCAGCTCTGGTCCCCCCAACAATTCCGTGCACACTCCAGCCCTTCAGAAACCCTCTCTGGCTTGAACTAATTCGAGTGGACACTGTTGTCCCCAGTTAACTCCCTGGCTAATACAGATGGAGCTAAGATGGGATGCGAGGGTAGGGGGGTGAGGGGATGGTGAGATGGGGGTGGGCAGAGTGGTAGGGGGTGGGAAGAAACGTTCTCATGTAGTAGAAGGGTCTAGAAAGAGATATGGAAAGTTGGCAAATATTTCGAATAGTGGCTACCATTTACTGTGTCTGTACCAAGTGCCTTACTTCCAACCCTTACAACTGTGTCAGGCCTTGTTGTTTAGTCGCTTGGCCATGTCCAGCTATTTTGTGACCCCATGGACTGTGGCCCACCAGGCTTCTCTGTCCATGGCATTTCCCAGGCAAGAATCCTGGAGCAGGTTGCCATTTCCTTCTCGAGGGATCTTCCTGACCTGGGGATCAAACCCACATCTCCTACATTGCAGGTGGATTCTTTACCACTGAGCCACCAGGGAAGCCCACCTGATAGGCATTATTATCCCCATTTTACAGCTGAGGAACTAGGCTCAGAATGGTTAAGCAACTTGCATAAGGTCACAAAGCCTTCAACAGTGAATCAGGAATTTGAATCCAGATCCTTCGTGCTCAAGGCTCAAAATCTCTCCACTTTTTCCCTTTGCCCAGACCAGCTCTGCTTGCAGAAAGGAGGAGGAGGGAGGTCCTTTTCTTTTCCTTCCCTTTTACTCCGCTTTGCTTCCCACTCTCAGAGCCCAGATGTTCTGCAAGTCTGAGTCACTCTGCAGTTTACCTGCGTCTGTGCTCAAAAGGTTGGGTGGGCAATTCATTCTTCTGGAACAGCACTTACATTAGAAAACACTGACATAGTGGGGACATTTCCATAATAGACGACAAACTGCCAAGAGTCCATCACTGAGGGGCTGGGGTTACAGCAGCTATTGCTGTATTCAACAACTGTGCAATCTGAATTTTTTACAAAAAGCAAGTTGTGTGCCTTTTGTAGCTATACATCACAATTAGCACCCCCAACAGATGATGGGAAAGCAACAAAACATAAATTGAGGTTCTTACCGGATGATGGGATGATTGGGGATTTTTATTTTCTTCTTTATGCGTTTCTGCATTTAAACATATTTCTAAAATAAGCATGGGCTCAAGTTACTTTTAGCTGCAAGGAACAGAAAACCCTTCCTCAAGCTGGATTGCACAGTGCAGACATTGACAAGTGCATGGTGATGGGAAATCTAGCAGGAAGGGAGCCCCAGGCAAGAGGTACGTTCACCAATGACCTGCTCTGCCCCTCCATCTCTCCTCTCTGTGGCCTGCCCCCAAACCCACCTCCGCCTCATCAAAGGCTGCTTCCCCTTGTGGGCACAGCGCAGCTGTCACAGTCCCAAGAATCAGAGTGGACACAGCAGTGTCCAGACACAGAAATGGGCCCATTTTGTTTCAGTGTCTCCTTTTTAGAATGCAGAAGCCCTTCCCCAAACCCCTGACAGACTTCCTTGGGGGCTCATGGGTCAGAACTGGGTTACAAGCCCACTCCTAACCCAGTCCCTGGGAGAAGTACTGCCTTAGACTCGCCTGGTCTACCTGCTGGAGCTGGGGCAAAAGCCAGCTTCCCCTGAAGCCCCCTGCACATGGAGGACAGTGGGTGCCTGAACAGAACCTGGCTTTGGGAAGGAAGACATGGTTAGCGGATGCTGTGTAGACAGTCTGCTGTAGCATATACTATTTTATAATTTTTAAAAAATCACATTGATATTTAAAATGTTTAAATTACACTTGGACTTCCCTAGTGGTCCAGTGGTTAAGAATCTGCCTGACAATCAGGGGACACAGGTTCAATTCTTAGTCCAGAAGGATCCCATGTGTTGCAGGGCAACAAAACCCATATACCACAACTGCAGAGTCTGAGCCCTAGAGCCTGTGCCCACAGCAAGAGGAGCCATGCAGTGAGGAGCCCGATACCACAACCCCACTCTCTGCCACTAGCGAAAGCCCTCGAGCAGCAAAGAAGACCCAGCACAGCCAAGTATTAAATAAATAAATGAAATAAATTACCCTCCTTGTGATTAGAACCACAGTTGAGGAATTTGGCAGGAGCTATGTTGATGGGTCTCCTCTGTTTATGAAAGCTTTCTGCTCCTTCATGGAGAGCAATCATGGCCTAAGCAGGAACAAAAGCCTTCTTCTCTTTCTGCTTCAGAATATTGTTTTTTTCTGGGGACATCAAGAACTGAACAGGTCCCAGCCAGTCATTATAGGGCCGGGATTTCCTCAGGTGTGTCTCTCACTTAGGTCACACCAGCCAGACCACTGACTGGGGCTCCTTACTTGGCTAATAAAGTTTTTTTCTTAAGGTGTCATGGCTCAAAATTAAGTTTGGTCCTTAACCATGAAAAGTCCTAAGATTTTATCAGAAGGTATTTGAAGTAGACTTCTTAAACATCTAAAATTTTAAAAATTTATTTTATTGAAGTACAGGTGATTTACAATGTTGTATAATCTCTGCTATACAGCAAAGTAGCAAAGCGATTCAGTTATATATGTATGTATGTATATTCTTTTTCATGTTATTTTCCATTACGATTTAATCCCAGGGTACTGAATGTAGTTCCCTGTGCTGTATAGGAGGACTTTATTGTTTATCCTTTCTATACACAATAGCTTGTATCTGACCCCAAACTTCCAGTCTGTCCCTTTCCCACCCCCTTGGTGACCACGAGCCTGTTCTCTATGTCTATGAGTCTGCTTCTATTTTGTAGATAAGGTCATTTGTGCCATTATTTTAGAATTTACATATAAGTGATATCATATGATATTTGTCTTTCTCTGTCTGACGTACTTCATTTAATATGATAATCTCTAGGTCCATCCACATGGCTGCAAATGGCATTATCTCATTCTTTTATATGTTGAGTAATATTTTATTTTATTGAGTAATATTATATATATATATATACACACAATAAATGGATTAAGAAGATGTGATCTTCTTAATCCATTCATGTCAGACTTCTTAAACATTTAAGGGCGTGGCCAAGATGAATGAAATGGTCCTGAAGATGACTTGGATTCCAGCACCGAAAATCTGAGGGCAGGGATATGAGGAGCCACTTGTGGTAACCTCGGGTTTTCCTGCATCCATAACTTTCTCAGCATTGCTTGCAGCAAGTCTGAACCAGCTGCAGAGAAGTCATCGGTTCCTTTCAGGCGGTTGTACAGTAGCTAAACTGTTTAATGCAAGCGACACAGAAATTAAGACAGAGGGCTCAATGTCTTCTATCAGAGAATAAGCTTTGCTTTGTATTGAGACCCAAATTGACCTCAATGTCTTTGCTGCTCAATGCATGAAAATAAGTAGATTTGAAGAAAAACACAGGGAAAAAACTTTCCATTTTTTTCACTAAGTTAAGGGTACCTTTAATTTCATTCAGCATTGAACTTTATCAAGGTTTTTTTTTTTTTTTTTGCCTCCATTACGTCATGTTTTAGGAACTCGGGAGTTGGATGATTATAAATCTCAGAACAATGAGCGGATGGAAGAATAAATGGAACATTAAAAAGTCATACAGGTTATTGCCACTGGCTATTTAAAGAATTTATGAGTCAAGCCTATTTGACTGCTACAGAGGCCATATGGAAATACCTTAAGGCCAGATACATTCCTGGTTCATGGGCGCAGTAGAATGTCCTGGGATACACAGGTGCCTCTGTCCATCACGTGCTCCTGCATGGCCAATCAGACTACACCTGGGCGTCCACATGCCTACGTGCTTAGGGGTGATGGGCTTTTCACCAAGACACCTGGGCATTCAGATTTTGATCCTGGTGAGCTGGAAGAAAGAGCAAAAACACAAGAACTGGGGGTGAAGCAGAGAGAGGTTAATGCAAGGGAAATCCTCCTATGAGTTTTGGAGTCAGTGTTAGGGTCACAGTCTGCTCTAGAAGTTACTTACCATGTGTGTGCCTTGGTGTTCCCACCTGCAAAATGGGCTCTTATGAGGACCTGTGATGTCACATGTAAAGTGCCCAGCACAGCAAAGGAAGCTGTTATTAAACAGTAACTAAATTAAATAGAGCACCATATTCAGTTGCTGGACTGTAGCCCACCAAGCTCCTCTTTCCATGGAATTCTCCAGGCAAGAATGCTGGAGTGGGTAACCATTCCCTTCTCTGGGGAATCTTCCCGATCCAGGGATCAAACTTTGGTCTCCTGCATTGCAAGTAGATTCTTGCTGCATGAACCCTCAAGGAAACCCAATGCAGGATAAATTAAATAGGGCACCATATTCAGTCACCAGAGCAGGTGAGAGGTACCACCCCCTGGCTCCAAAGATCAGAATTCTCGGTAGAGATTAAGCAAGCAACACTTCTAGTACCTCAGTTCCCCTGGGTGTGGAATAAACCTAGGTCGCCAGCATCACAGGGGTTCCTAGGAGGCTCCCCTGAACTGTCGAGAGGCTGATCTGCAGAAAAGTCCTTTGTGTTGCCAAACAGGTCCCAGGAAACGAGCTCCTTTGCAGATGAACATGGTGAGCCTCAGAGCAAGGCCTGGCTGACAAAGAGGCTGCCCCTGAGGGCCAAGGACAGCAGGGTCTTTGTTCTTTGACTCCATCAGGGCCTGGGCCCTAAACTGGACAGTAATTCTGCCTTGTCCTTCCTTTGGCCTCACTTTCCTTAGAAGCCACAGCTGTTGGGATCAGGCAAGAGCACATGCCCTTGGGGTCCTGGTGCCCCCGACTCTGTGGGTTGCAAACACCTTCTTCTCACCTTTGGGCTGAAATGATGGTGGAAGGGGAGCGAGCAGTAAGTGCCCCCATCCCTCCAAGTAGACTTCCGTTCTAGCCAACTGCAGAGGGTGGAATGGGGGTGCTCCCAAAAGATGTGTCCAAGTCCCAACCCCAGGTAGCTGGGAGATGCCCTGATTTGGAAATAGGGTCTTGGCAGATGCAGTTGAGGGTCTGGAGGGGAGAGGCAATCATCGTGGATTTCGGGGGGCCCTAGTAGCTCAGACGATAAAAAATCTGCCTGCAATGTGGGAGACCCAGGTTCTATCCCTGGGTTGAGAAGATCCCCTGGAGGAGGGTATGGCAACCCACTCCAGAATTCTTGCCTGGAGAATTCTATGGACAGAGGAGCCTGGAGGGCTACAGTCCATGGGGTCGCAGAGAGTCAGACATGATTGAGCAGCTAACACTTTCAACACTTGAATCCAATGACTAGAGTCCTCAGGGAGAAAGGAGAGACAGGCTTGACACTCGGAGAAATGCAGGGAAAAGGCAGATGTAGAGATGGGAAGACATAGATGCAGCCCTAAGGCACAGGATGCCCGAGGCCCTGGGAAGCCAGAAGAGGCAGGACACAGCTGCCCTGGAGCCCCAGGAGGGACACAACTCTAGCTGGACCCTGACTTTCCTCCAGAACTTCTGGCCTCCAGATCTGGGAGAAAATACACTTCTATTGTTTTAAGCCCCCCACTCTGTGGCAGTTCATTATGACAGCCCCAGAAAACCATCACTCCAGTGCCAGGTGCTTCCTGAGTCCATGTGGTGAACCTGCTGTGTGAAGTTCAGAGGTGTCGCTTGTGTCCCTCCGGGGTATGGAATGAGGGCAAGCAGGCTCCTGTTTCTGCATCGGAGTGGTTGCACCTTTCTGGGGAGCAGCAGAAGGCCAGCTGGTGTCCCGGAGGCAGCCAAGGGTCAGGCCTTGGCAGGAGCACGGTGCCTGTCAGAGGTAACAGCGGGAGCAGGGCTGGCAGGCACATCCCTGTTAGCATCAGTGATGTGTTCACACTTTGGCATTTGGTCCAGTGAGCTCTGTGAGTCTGGAGGGTGGCAGGGACTGTTGCATCCAGCCAAGCAAGATGATCACCTCTGCATGCATCCCCCGATCTCTTCAAGTCCGAGGTAATTTTAGCAAGTGGTTTCCCAAGAAAGACCCCTGTGTTGTTCAGCATTGTGTTTACAGCCATTCAAGAGAGGACTGTTCTTTTGAACAATACTCTTATTATTTTTCTATTTGGGGAAACTGAAGATGGGGAAGTGTGTTAAAAAGTGTTAGTCACTTAGTCAAGTCCGATTCTTTGTGACCCCATGGACTGTAGCTCACCAGGCTCCTCTCCATGGAATTTTCCAAGCAGAAATACTGGAATGGGTAACCATTCCCTTCTCCAAGGGATCTTCCTGACCCAGGGATCAAACCCAGGTCTCCTGCATTGGAGGCAGATTCTTCACTGTCTAAGCCACCAGGGAAGCCCAAAGATGGGGAGGGACTTCTTTAAATAGTAGAGGACGATGCTGGTAAGCAATCACAGTGGTAGGTAGGAGAATAATAATCTGTGCCTAGTGAAGGCGATGGCACCCCACTCCAGTGTTCTTGCCTGGAAAATCCCATGGACGGAGGAGCCTGGTGGGCTGCAGTCCATGGGGTGGCTAAGAGTCGGACACGACTGAGCGACTTCACTTTCACTTTTCACTTTCATGTGTTGGAGAAGGAAATGGCGACCCACTCCAGTGTTCTTGCCTGGAGAATCCCAGGGATGGGGGAGCCTGTTGGGCTGCTGTCTGTGGGGTCGCACAGAGTCGGACACGACTAAAGCGACTTAGCAGCTGCAGCAGCAGCAGAGAATATTCCAGAGGCAGAGCTGTGAAGGATGCCTGGCTGTGGGCAGTGTTTGCAAACAGCCTAATCATTTCCAAAATGTTTTCACAAACATTTTCTTATCCAGGCTTAGCAACCCTGTGAGATAGTTTTCTGACACCAAACTGCATCAACTTCCCATTAAAAAAAAAAAAAAAATTGCTTCTTTTTCCCCTTTAGAAAAGTTGTTTTGGGCTACTGAGATGGCACACAGGATCTGCCATGGTGGGAAGGGATTGGAGATGGATTTTCCGCAGGTGTGAATTGAGCAGAAGGGTGATTCTCAGCAGGAGGTCACAGAATAACCTGGAGGCAGAGCTCTAAGATACTTGGCTGTGGAATACACCCCCGAATAAATACTCCGCCCGCAGATAGGTGGCGCTAGTGGTAAAGAATCTGCCTGCCAATGCAGGAGACATAAAAGACCCGGATTCCACTCCTGGGCGGGGAAGATTCCCTGGAGGAAGGCATGGTAATCCACTCCAGTATTCTTGCTGGAAAATCCCATGGACAGAGGAGCCTGGTGGGCCATAGTCCATAGGGTTGCAAAGAGTTGGACATGACTGAAGTGACTTAGCAGTCAAGCACACACCACAGACAAAAAGCCGTTGGGAGACAGGAGATTTGGGGGTCTGAAGTGGCCCTGTCTATCATCCACGTCAAGGAGGAAGTGGGGAGTTCTGGGTCCTGACAGCCCCTGTCTGTCTCTTCCCTGTGCGGTCCAGTCTCCACCCACAGAACTGAAGGTGGAAATACTCTCTTCCCTATTTAGCCCTGGGGAAAATGATTTACTAATCGGATTTGGGGTGCTCTGCATCTTATCCTCACCAGGTCCCACCTTGTCCTGTGGCCTTTGGTCTGTCCCTTGTTAGTGCTCCTTTCTGCAAGGTGACCCCACTCCACCCCAGCTGACCCAAGGTGGAGTAGCCGGGGGCAAGTTGCTGACTTGCTAATTTAAGTTCCCATCTGGCCTATGAAAGCACCACACAGCTGCACCCGGGTAGGAGAAGCAAGGACAATATTTTTTGAAAGAAACAAACCCAAAAGACGCCTGATTGGGGTGCCTATTTTTATTCCTCTGAGCTGGAAGCTAAAAGGCCTCAGGTCATCCTTTCTCGTCCTAAATCTCATCGGATGAGCGCTAGGTTTTCCAGAGCACACGGCTAAGCAATTTTCTTAAGCTGGGCTGCTTCTCTGAGCTCCATGTCCTCACTTGGTGACACAGGGGACAGCATAACAGGGGGAGGGGTCGAGAGCATCGCTCCCAAGCACGCATCAGCTCAGTGTAGTGGCTGGAGAGACACATTTAACGCTCTCAGAATAAAGGCTTAATTTAAGACTCATCACTTCAACCCAACCAGTGTTTTACACGGTTCTGGAAAATGCCAAGTGCAGAGGCAGAAGAACATGAGTAGATGTGATCCCAAGAACCAAGCAACTTATAAATGGAGGGTAGAGAAAGACCCAATTCTTTTACAAGTGCCCTTTTCCTACCTCCTGCCCCCTGCGCTGCCACGCAGGGCATGTGGGATCTTAGTTTCCCAACCAAGGATGAAATCTGAGACCTCTGCATTGGGGGTGTAGAGTCTTAACCACTGGACCACCAGGGAAGCTCCATCAGTGCCTTATAATGGAAGTGCCGGGTGCACAGACACAGAGGAGAAGAGGCAAAAGGAAAGGCTTTAGGGAGGGGTTACAGAGCTTACTCGATGGACATGAGTTTGCATAAGCTCCAGGGGTTGGTGATGGACAGGGAAGCCTGGTGTACTGCAGTCCATGGGGTCGCAAAGAGTTGGACACGACTGAGTGACTGAACTGAACTCAACAGAGCTTACTTAACAGGCTGTGTTGTCACTGTTTACTTGTCAGTCCCATGCAGTAGGCTGAGCCCCTTGAAGGAAAATCTGTTTTTATAGAGAGGATCTTCCCACACTCCTGTGCTAAATATGGTGCCTGAATAAATTACGGGGCTGAATAAATGTTTGCTGAGTTAACAAAGGAATGAATAAGTGAGCAGATAAAGGGGAGATGAAAGTAAAATCATTCTGAACAAAAGAAAGATTTACAAAAGATCTCGGATGGCAGCTTTGAAGCTGAAATCTATCTCTGTTGCCAGTGTTAGATTTTGAGCAAACGAGTGAGAGTCTGTGTGTGTGTGTGTTTGAAAGAGAAATTTGCCAGTAGCATGGAGAGTGTCTTGGAAGAGGAAAGACTTGGAGGAGGGGGAAGCCAATTAAGATATGGATAGCTTTGCCTCTCCAGATTGAAATGAAATATTTTAGAAATATGTAAGGCCGGATGATAGCTTTTGCAGATCTGTCTTCTTGGCATGAAGTTTTCCCAGGTTGGGAGTGATGCAATGATATTAGCTCAAAACTACGGGATGACTGCCAGTGCTCAATGAAGAAACTGTGCCTGTAGGGTAACCTATATTTTTTGTACTTTTCCAGGCCGGAAACTTTGCCAGATGGTCCACGTCAGGAGAAACTGTCACGCCTTGCAAGGTTGTCTTTTACCCTTTCACTGCCAAATGAGAAAGTGATCTCTTCCAGAAGTGGAAGAGACCTGACACGTCCCAGGATCTGGCCAAAGTAGAAAGTGTATATGCCAAGGTGGGCAGGGCCACCAGAGAATCAGAACTCAGCGCTCTCGTTGTTGTTTAGTCACTAAGTTGTGTCCAACTCTTTTACGACCCCGTGTACTATAACCCACCAGACTCCTTCATCCATGGGATTTCCCAGGCAAGAATACTGCGAGTGGGTTGCCATTTTTTTCTTCAGGGGACCTTCCTGACCCAGGGATCAAACCTGCACCTTCTGCCTTGGCAGGAGGATTCTTTACCACTGAGCCACCAGGGAAGCCTAAGTGCTCTCAGCACAGCCTAAATATTTCACTGACCTTGAGATTTAGTAATGTTCAAAGGAGTCGTTCAGACTTACCTCCTGTTCATTTCACTGTTGTGGGCAAGAGGTTGGGCTCAGCAGGCTGAAATGTTAGCCAAGACAATCGCTTGCCTCCCAGTGTCCTTTCAGCAATGACCCTTCCTTTCATCCATACCCCCGATCCTCTTAGGTGTCAACAGCTTCCTGATCTTTTCTTGAGATGACTCTTGATAGAGCGCTAAGATGGATGGAGAAGATGTGGTCAGAGGGACCAGTAACCGTGTCCCCAGCTCAGGTTAGTCCTGTCGGGGAAGATATAACGGGCCAGAGGGTCTGTGTCCAGGTTGTGGATGCCACACCCTGTTGTCAGCCAGAGGTGACCACCAGGAATGGCAGTTTCAGACTCAGGCTCCTAGTGGGGACTCAGCTGAGCTACCCAAAGGAACCAGAGTGTCTTGCTGTGGATGCCAGAGCTCGGCCATCCTCTGTCTCCATTCCAAAGGCATCTGATAAATGGCCTATACAAAGCACCCATCGGGGCTTCCATCCCAAGTAAGAGGGACACAGACGCTCCTCAAGCTAGGGACTCAGTCAAGGTGTTTCAGAGACTCTCATAATATGACCTTAGAGAGTCTGTCTGAGGAAGAGAGCCGGTGGGCACCGGAAGGCAGGAGCAGCAGGATGGTCTTTGCTGGAGCACTGCTGCTGCGCCAGGCCTGTCCTTTGCTCTGCTTGTCTCACACACACACACACACACACACATACATACTACTGCACACACACACACTACTGCACGCACACACCCTACTTCCAAGGAAGCATCTTTCAAGAAAGGATGTTTGGTCTTCATCCTCTCCTCCTGCTCACCTTGGGTAGAGAATACATCATCATGATGGAAAGCAGCAAGACAGAAGGAACCTATGTCCCTAATGATGAGACCAGAGGCCACCTGAATCCACATTCAGGTGGTCTTGGGGGAGTCGGCAGTTGACAGTGATCAGGGAAGTGTCATTCCCACCCTGGACTTTCTTGGACTTGATTCATGTGCAAGGGACACAGACTTCTATCTTGTCAAGGCACTTTTACTTTGGGCTTTTGGTCAATGGCAGCCAAACCTGATCCCGATATACTTTTCCTCCGCTCACCTTTATGCCTCACCCAGTGTCTGACACATAATAAGAACTCCGTGCACGTGTGTTAAAATGACTGGATCTCTCTGCTTAACTGCAGCATGGTGTTCAGTGCTGTTTCTTATAGATTTTGGATATCTGCCCAATGGAACTGATTTTAAAACAATCAAACACACCATACCTTATGCATCTAGAGTGCTGCTCCCTTCCCGAGTCTATTCACCTTGGGAATCTGTTCATGTATCTTGCTGATACTGCTTAAAGATACTGTTCATGTATCTTTTTTCTTTTTTCAAAGCACCTTCTGTCACTGTACATGCACAAGGTTTCACTGGAGACTTATCCCTGGTTTTGCTGTTGGGATTGTGTGACCCAAAACTGGACACTGAGCCCTCTGGATCAAAAGACTGGTTCAGGGATGGGCATGTGATCTAGGTCAGGCTTGTGGGATCTAGCCCAACCAGGGATTGAACCTGTGTCCCTTGCTTTAGCAGGTGGATTCTTAACCACTGGGCCACCAGGGAAGTCCACGTGAGGATTTCTACAATTTGGATTTTTCAAGAAAGTAATTTTATATGTGAAAAAAAATTTCATTTAAGTATAAATATACATACAAAGCACACAAATTATAAGTGTATGACTTAGTAAATTCCTCAGTCTCTTTTGATCTATAGTGTGGCCTTTATCCTGTTTTTTTTTCCATTGTACTTTGATAAACAATGTATTTGTCATGCAGCATTTCCCATGATGAATGCTTGGCTGATAATTTCCCCCTTGGTGTCATTTAACATGTTGCTCTGTTCTCTATTTCCTGTAAATTTGTGGTTGCATGTAGAGCCTTATCAGATGAGGTCAATTCTGGGGTGAGACCATTTCATAAGTGCTGTTGTTTACTGGGTTGTCTCTTTCTCCCAGCATCTTTTAAGGTGGATGTGATTTTTACAAACAGGCAAGAGCCAGTTCCTAGATGAACCTAGTAAGCAGGGTAGGTGATCATGTTGGAAAATGATGGTTTGAGTTGAAAAACAAGGTGTGATCAAGTAATGAATGATTTTCTTGTGTGACTGGTAAACTGGCCTTGAAGGGAACTCTAAAACAGTTCCAAAAATGTGCTCTGCCCTGGCAGCGTCAAATGTACAGCCACCCAGGGTGACTAATGGGAACGGAACAACAGTGACATTGATGGAGAAACTGTATGTTGGCTATAAAACCAGCCTTGTTGTGTGGGTGGACGTGCGTGCTGTCCCTCTCTAGTCATTAGCTCTTCTTAAGAACCCCCAAAGGTCTCAGTGTGTATCACACTTGTGCTTCGAAGTTGGAGCTCTCGCTGAAACGCCAGATCCGCTTGGCTTAGTTCCATTGCACAGCCTGGACGTGTTGACAAGATGCTGCTGGGTCCCACCCAGCCCCTCCCCAGTCCTGGCGTTTGTCTCATCTGCATTACTCGGCGAGAATGTGGTCAGGGCACTGCAGAAGTCAACAAAAAACGAGGAAGCTCGGAGAGGCTCCTGCGCCGATCAGACCAAGGGCAGGGGGCCTAGCCCAGGGCCGTGGGCGCCGGCAAAGCCGGAAGGCGCCAGCTGTTCTGATGCCTCGCAGACTTCCCAGTTTCAAGTCAGCGGAACTCCCGCGGGTCTCGGCTCACCGCCGGTTTTTTTTTGTTGTTTGTTTCGGCCACCTCCGCTGGGCTACTCGCGGGCCCCGCCCCTTACTCAAGACACGCCCCCTGACGCAACCCTGGGCGGGGCCAGGAGCCTTTGGCCCGCAGCGCTTCTGGGCGAACACCGGCTCGGAGCGCCGCCCACGTCCGCCGGCCTGGAGTCGGCGCCTGCGCAGTTCGGCTGGGTCCCCGTTGTCAGCCCTCCCCC
>NW_011494943.1:8623021-8639103 GCF_000754665.1 Bison bison bison
AGATGGAGCCGAGGGCCCGGCCGCCCCTCCAGCCTGTTTGGGGTGGACTCGTTGAGTCCGGCCATTGGCTAATTTTAAAGCACCAATTGTCATGCAATAGAGGGCTGCCCTGGTCCACGGTGCCGCTTGGCCGTTGTAACTCCGGATTCCCACGTAGGACGTTGGTTTAGACCAGAGCATCCGAAGCTGGGAACTGGCAGGAGTTCAGAAGCTCGGGAATTACCAGGTTCTTGAGCGTAGTCGCTTCGGATTCTGCCAGGCAGTGGAATCCCGAATGGATGTTACGGGAGTCTTAACTGCGCATTCCTCTTTTTTTTTTTTTAAACATTCTCTCCCCAGCCCTACAACCCCTTTATATACCCAGTAAGTATCCTCTCTTTCTGTGGGAGATACCCTAAAATTAAATTTTACTAGTTAAAAATTTAAAAGGTTATCGAATTCCTGCTGTGTACCAGCATTATCAGGTTGGCAAAACTAAACAGAACTCTATCCCAGCGCACCAGGACCTGCCAGTCCCAGAATCAAGATTAATGACAGCGTTCCAGTTGATTGTGGTGGATTCAGGAGTTTTGGCTCTGAGTCTCCTGATTTTAAGACTTCCCAGACGGAAGTGGCTCAGGCGGTAAAGCATGTGCCTACAATGCGGGAGACCCCGGTTCGATGCCTGGGTCAGGAAGATCTTAGGGAAGAAGGAAATGGCAACCCACTCCAGTACTCTTGCCTGGAAAATCCCATGGATGGAAGAGCGTGGTAGGCTACAGTCCATGGGGTCGCAAAGAGTCGGACACGACTGAGCCAGCCACTTCACTTCATTCCTGGTTTTAGAGCTGGAAGTCTTACAGTGTTATCTCACCCTGAACCTCACTTCACAGAGGTGGATCTGAGTCCCAGAAGAGTCAAATGACTTGCTTGAGGTCGCCCCGAGTTACTCTTTAGCAGTTTTTCAGACTGCCAGATGTAGCTGTTTGCTGCCAGAACCTGGTCTTTCTGAGAGGTATGTGAAACATACCAGAGGAAGTTCCAGATCTTTTTAAATGTAATTAATATGGGTAGGAATCTTATGAAACAAAATATACCTTTGTAATTTTTTCTTTTGTTACAGCTAGGCTTTAGGCTCCTTGAGGATATTCCGTTTTGTACTTTTGAATATCCTCTCATCTTACTCAGCATAAAATAACTTTCTTAATAATTATCCTCAGCAGGACAGGTAGGCTCTTTGGATTTATTTTTCTTCCTTCCTTTTAAATAGGGAAGTGAAGTCCCATAGAGGGCTCCAAATAAAAGTATGTTTTTCAGAAAAATCCAGCTTAGGCTGAGGCCAGCCTCTGAATGTGCCCCTGGCAGAAGGATTCTTGACGGGTAAAGGAGGCTTGATTGCTTCCTGATATTACAGCTCTTTGAGGCTGAAAAAGTCAGTGGAGCCTCTAGCCAGAGGGCTTGGAGTGTCTGCCATTTGAAGACTGATCCCTGAAGTTGTTGTAGCCTGCGCAGTTAGAAAATGGAGATTGACAAGTTTCCTTTGAAAATAGCTTTTGAGGAGTATCCCATAATTTAAGACACAGTAGTATTTTTTTTTCCACTTGTATTTTTGTGTGTTCTGGGCTTAATATCTTAAAGTGCCACCATTTTTATTTGGCTTCTCATGGAAGTTGAAGAGAAAATGATTCAAGAACTAATTGTATGGGTTATTAGAATAATTGAATCTCGGCATTTCACTTGCTGGAAAGGACCCAGGGCGGCCCCAGGAGAGGCAGTGAGGCTGGTAAGGTAATTGAGTCCTCCAGCCCTCAGACCAGCGCTCCTTCCCTCGCTCCACTTGGACTTTCTTCACCTTTTCTTCCTGTTTTCCTGCCTTCCCTTGCCCTTGTATAATTAAGCATCATCTTTTGACTTGTATGTGCATAGAATTGTGATCTATTAAGGTTCCTTAGACTGTAGTCTAAGGAAGACTGTAGTATGTTGTGTAAATGCAAATTTTTTCCATATCATGGTTATTTATCACAAATGTTTGTGTTTTGCAGGTGTGAAAGGATTGCTGTTTTATTGCAATCATGGTGCAAAAATACCAGTCACCAGTGAGGGTGTATAAACACCCCTTTGAACTAATTATGGCTGTAAGTACTTTTCAGTTTTCTCTCTTGCATCTTATCTTCTTAGGTGTCCAAATTTGATTATCTGTTGCTCCACTTTTACATATTCTGTTTTTATGCTTATGAACTTTAGCAAGTTTGTGAATTTGTTTTTAAACTATAAGTCTCTGAAAATCAAAATCTGCATTTTTTTTTTTAATTCATCTCAGGGTTGTGTGTGAATTTCAGTCAATTCTCCTTTTGAAAATACAGAAGTGGGATTGTGACTAAATAATTCTTCCTCTGGATTTTGCTCCTTTTTTGTTTAAGTAGAAAAGGGATGTAGAGAGTGGTTTTTTCCTTCTGCTCATTTAGAATGAGGGTGAGTTCACTATATGAAGCTGAACACTGAAGGATGGAGCTTAATTTACAGGATTCTAAGGACTGTGCTGAAATGAGCTTCCTCCCTTAATATTAAATTCTTGAGTCACATAAGAATTCCACAAATGGAGTAATTAAAAGTCTTAATTTTCTTTGTTATTTACCTAAAGAGATTGGCTCGAAGTAGTAATTTAATTAGAGGCCAAAAAAAAAACCCCAGACAAACTTTTTCCACTCTCTTTTAGATTACTGTAAGGTATTCTTTCCCTTGGCTTCAGCGCATGTACTTTTTCAGCTGGTCAGAACCCTGGCTCTGGATCCAGTTTGACTTTGTGACATTTCTTACTGCATTCTTTCGGTTTCTATGTGAACGGTTCTTTTCGCTAAGAGTCAGACACGACTTAGCAACTGAACAACAACTCCTTTTCCTCCCTGTCTCTTTTGTGTTACCGTTAAGGTGTAATGTATGACTGGAGGATGCCTTGGTCGTGAAATACACCCTGATGAAAGTACCAGTCTGAACCAGAGCCTTTCAGCCCAATGAGAGACCCTCAGCTCCTCCTGGTCCCTTGTAGTTAGCCCCTATTTTGACTCTGACCAGAGATGAATTTCTGTATCTGTTCTGTGTACAAAAACTCAAGTGTTTTTGCATCTGGCTGGCTGCTCAGCATCATTTGTGAGATTTATCCAGATCAATTTAGTTTTGGAAAACAAAACTCAAGTCCTCTCAAGGGAACAATTTAGATTCAGGGCGTCTGTTTCTTAAATTGAGGTGTAATTTACAGACAGTGAAATGATCACATTAGGTTTACAGTTTGATCAGTGTTGACAGAGTGACATGAATCTCTGTCAAGATGCAGAACCATTCCCTCCTTTACCTCAGAAAGCTCCCTGGTGCCCCTTTTCTGCCAGGTGTGAGATTTGTGTGTGTGGGGTGGGGGTGGATATTATTTGCTTCTGTGTTTTCCTTCAGTCCTAGGACTGTTCAGTGTTTTATGTTAATGGCTTACCAGGAAGGCTTGCTTCCTGTTTGCTGTGTGGGTCGTTTGGTCATAAAGAGCAGAGATCCACTGTGGCCTGAGAGGGGGGATATTGTTGTTGGAACACATGCTGTGTGTGATGGGATCGTACAGAAATCCAGGAATGTGGGCCTGCACGAGCTGAACTCCAGGAACCTGGCTTGGGGGGAGGGAGGGTGTTCCCAGCAGCAGTTGTCCCCGGAACTTCACCCTTCACCCCTTCGCCACTGGCTGCTTCACGCTCTCCTACCTTCCTCTCCTGTGGCTTCAGCTCACATGCTTTTTCAGCTGGTCAGAACTCTGGCCCCAGTTTAACTTTGTGGCATTTCTTGTCGCCTTCTTTCAGTTTCTAAGTGAACAATTCTTTTCACATTTCCTGGTTCAGATTCTAGAGATACTTGATCTGATCCTCCCTGCTGCCCACTCCGGTCCCAGGATGCTGGCTGGCCTGTGGATTCCTCGTGGGGCTTGGTCACCTGTCCCTTTCTGGTTGGCAGGGGCTGGTGGTGCTAGGAGATTAGTTTGGGGCAGTGGAGGACAGTGAGCCTGGGAGATGCTCCAGGGTGGAGGGGACAGGCACGGGACCTGGTGCCTTACGTTTTTTCTTATGTTGCAGACGACTTTTAAATATTGCTGCGACCCTGATCATTTGAGGCAAAGGCAGGTCTCTTAGGCAAACACTTGATAATAAAAAGGTATTTTGCTTACCTAATGTTCAGCTTCCATATTTTCCTTTTTTCACGGTTTTCAAAATGCTATAGTTTGCCTTGTCACATTTATGCAGGGATTTACAGAAGAATTTGAAATTGAACTTCTCAGCCACCCCTCAATCTTTTAAACTTAACTGGTTTTTCACTCGCTTCTGTTTTAAGCAGTAGTAAAATTTTTTGACTTGGAAGAAATTACGTTTTAATCTGAAAATGAAGTCTATTACCCCTTCCCCTCCAGATTTGGGTAGAAACTGGAAGGCACAGTCTAGTGAGTTTGTGGGGTCCCTCGTGCTTTTCTCCCTGTAATTGTACTACATAAAATCCACAGTGTTTTCCTTGCTTGATTTTTCTCTTTTTGAGGAAAAACAAGTACAAAAGAGTTACTCTAAAATATTCTTTTCAGTTTATTCAGAGTGAGCAAAGACATTCAGTTAATGCAAGAACAGAACTATAATTTGAACAGAAATATTTTTGAGACCCTCCAAAAGTGACTGTGCTTCAGTAGTCACAGCGAGTGATACGGACAGAAGTGTTCGTCAGGTGGTCAGTTTGTGGTATTCACAGGTGATCCAAGTCCTGAGTTACAGGGTCCTGTGACGACCGTGGAAGGAAACGTCATGCCGTCCACTTAAAGCCTCTGTTTGTCTTAACCAGGAGTTCTGTTGTAATTTAGAATTGCCAGAATATGAGGTGGGAAGTGCCTGTGTCAGTAGTAGGTCCACGGTAGGTATCAAGTAAGTTAATTATTTTGATTGATTTCATGACAATCTACCATTTGTTTTGGGGTCAGTATACTTGGTAGAATTAAAAAATCATCTACGAGTTAATGGTAAACAAGCAAAACTGAAGTGAAGGTGTTTGAGCAGGCATTTGTGGCCTCTGAGGGGCGTTCTGTTGTCAGATGTGAGCCCAGAGACAATGGTTGGTGCTTGGGTGAGTTGAGAAGCGCCCCGGCTGAGCCCCCTTTGAGGGTGAGGAGTCTGAGGCTCAGAGAAGAGAGAGCTTCTGCAGGTAGTTGGGGTAGAGTTTGCTGTTCTTTTTATTAGAATGTGTATCCTGGAATGTTTGTGGAGGGTTCTTGTCCTTGAAGAGTGACCTTTCCAGGCTCAACCAGAAATGTTTCCTGGGGCTGCTCTGCCCAACCTGTGGGAGGAGAGCTTAATCTGTGAAGGACATTCCAGTCGCTTGTACCCGCCGGTATATCTGTGGCCTCCCCTGGCCTAGTGAGGTGACCGCCGAGAAGGGACTTGGGCGGCAGGTGTGGTTCTGAGATGCTTGGACTTGAGTGTTTCATTTGGAAAGTTCTGAGATAAAACACTGATTTCAGAGCGTAAACATTTTCAGGTCCAGCTTCCTTCCTCCTGGCCTTCTTGGCCTTTCACAAATGATGCAGAGGAGAGTGAGTCCTTGGAGCAGAGGTCAGTGTGCAGTGTAAAGTGGGGTCAGGGTGCAGGTGAGACCGAGGGAGAGGAGGACCCGGGAGCCATGCCTCTGTGGCCACGGCGGCGGGGAGGCAAGAACCAGTCTCTGATGCGTTTCTCGGCAGGACAGCTGCCCCTGGACTGCTGGAACATGCGATGGCAGAGGCCCCGCTGCTCTCCTGTGCAGCCCCGTTTTATTTATTAATTTCTTTGGCTGCCTGGGTCTTCCTGGCAGCATGCAGGATCTTTAGTTGCGGCATGTGAAGTCTTATTAGAATTCACATGTGGGATCCCGTTCCTTGACCAGGGATCGAACCCCGGGCCCCCTCCGTTGGGAGCGCTGAATCTCAGCTGCTGGACCGCCAGGCAGTCCCAAGCCCTGTTTCTCCAGGCTTCCTGTCACCCGACAGTTCTGCTCACGTCCACTCCCCGAGCTCCCTGTTCTCTTCACCCTGTCGTGGGCTCCCAGACCCTGTTGGCCGTGTGGATCCCTAGCCGATGCACCTTCTAGATGATGCCCTTGAGTCACAGCTGTCTGCCTCCCTCTCCTGAGCGCCACCTCCGGTCCAGCTTTCGTGGGGGAGCCAGAGTTGTCCTTTCTCACTCACGCCCCTCCCTTTGGGCCTGCATCCTCCTGCTGGACACAGGTTCCGCCTGTCAGCCCTCGGGGAAGTGATCGCTCTCATCAGTCACATCTGTTCTAAACCGCGTTGCATTTTCTCCAAGGCCCTTCGTATCCTGCCTTCCCTGTTCAAGCTTCTCTCATAATTGTGCCGACTTCCCAACGTGAATGTTTCCATCTATTTTGTGCTGTCCCTGTTTGCCACGGTGTCTTTTCTGCCCCCCACCCGCTTCCTTTCTACACTTCCTTCCTTGCCTTAGATGTTCACCCCATCTAATCTTGATCTTAGCTGGCCCACCCCTTGCCCTGATGGCAGCTACGAAGCCCTTCGTGTTTCTCTCCTCCTTCATGGTGCAGTCAGTGGTAGGTGGTGGTAGGTGGTTTCTTTTATTTTCCAAGGTGCCCGAGTATTGCTCTCTAACTATTGTATATGTTCCTCAAGGGCAGAGACTGTGTTTTCCCTTGTTCCCTCCAGTGTTGGTACCGAGCACACGTAGGCACACAGATATGTTTGATCGGCTGGTGTCCATTTGCTCACTTGACCTTTCCGTGTGAGGACTTGGGAGCTGGGTCTGACGGTTGAAGCTCAGATCTGATCTGCTTCAGATGAGGGCTCTGTGTTTTCTCCATGAAGAGAAGTAGCATGCTGCGAGCCTTCAGTTAACTGATGCCTCCTGGAAAAGCAGAGCCCTTTTGTGATGAAGTTGGCTTTTTTTTTTAACACCATCATAAATTACGCAGAACCCATTTGACAAATTTTGTAGTAGTTTAAGTGGTATGCTTTTACAGGTTGAGTAACCAAAAAGCTCTCTCTTTCAGTGTGCGCTTGCTGACCAGTGGCTCCCACAACAGCATTTGGTTCTGTTCCTCTCATTCTCTTGCTTTCCTTTGGTTTGTTTTGGTCTCTGTTTTTTTTCCTTCTTTTCCTCTTTCCTCAGATATCTCATATCTTCCTACAAGACTAGAGGATGAAAGGAGATTTGCTGTGATTCTGGGTACAGAGTGGGGCCCTGCCGCAGACTTGCTCTGTAACCTGGTGACTAGGCTGGTCACTCGTGTAGACTGTTGGGAGGTCTGTAGAACTAAGCAGACCATAGACGTGCCAGTGGGAGAGGCAGGGCCTGGAAACATCCATGGCCTCCCCCCTCCCTTTCTGAAAGCCAGCCCCTGTGCCGTGCCCAAATGCAAGGTGAAATGAATCAGCAGAGTCATTTGTTGACATGTGAACTATGAATGTGTCTCTTTAAAATAGACCTTTGTATATATGTAAACGTTACTTCATCCATTCAGTTTATGCATCAGGACAGTTGGGGAGACATGTGGGGGACCCTGGGGTGTGCTTGTGTATCACAGTGCTGTCTAAGGAGGGTGTACACCAAATGCAGTCCAGTCTGCTCCTTCTAGGGTGAGGGCAAGGTGCGCAGAAATCTGAGCGGTAGAGCCCACCCCCCACCCCCGTGCAGCTGTTTCCGGGCTGTTCTTCGGTCCTGCTGGAGCCCATCTGGCTTTGTCCTCTTGCTCTGAGGCAGGTGGCTGCCCCCTGAAGCCCCATGTGCCCATCCGCCCCTCCTCCTTGCCCGAAGATACTGGGAGCCCCCGACCCCTCTTCCTGATTTTGTTCTCTTCCGCTGACCTGAGTCCCACGCGTATTTGGTTTGTACCTTTATTTTAGTTATGAAATACTTTCATTCCATCTTTTGTTTTTCTTTTCGAAGCATGTTCTCTGCCTCTCATCCTAGATTTTATCCCTGAGCCCTTTATGCTTTCCAAGTTTCTGACAATTAGGTGTGTTACTGAAACACATCTTTTTCATTAATGGAGGTATAGGTATATCTTCAGTCAGCCCAGTATGCAATAGAATTTATTTTTACTCAAAGAAATAAGCAGTCTTCATTTTGGGGTCACCAGCTTAAAAAGTTTTGTTCAGTCTAGAAGTGGAGAGAAACAATCCAGTTTTTCTGTTGATACATTAAGGATCCTGGTCAGTTTATTAATAGTGAGGGAGATTGTACTCTTTTCATTTATCAAGTTTTTGAATGCCATAGCGTAAATTCTGTTCCGTGTAGTAAAACCTGGAATGCGGTCAAATGTACTCAGCTTTGACAATGAGCAATCATTGTGCTTCCTTCACACGCTATTTTGTGCAGAACCAGGCTTTTTCTCTTCTCCTAAACCTACTCTCCCAACACGTTATGCCTCCTGAATTACTTTTAATGTTGTAGAGTGAATACAGCCGTGGTTCAGTAGTGGTTCTTATTTCAAGAAATAAAGCAGGATCTGATTCAGCTCCTTGCCTTCTTGATTTACCTGTTTTTGTCAAGGAAAAAAAAAAAGAAAAGGGTAAACCTTGTATTTTCGGAACCAAGTATGCAGAAGTAGAAAGGAAAGTTTGATGAATGCCCGCTTGCCCATGGCGTAGCTCCGAAAGCATCACCGTTTTGCCAGTTTGTTTCGTTTATTCTTTCCGCTTTCCTCCTGCTGGTGTATATAAAAAGCAGATTTCAGGCATCTTGTTAATTCATCCTGAAACATACCTCGCACTGTAAAGACTTTTTTTTAAAAAAATGTATGTATTTAGCTGCGTGAAGTCTCTCATTGTGGCACTTGGGCTTCTCTCTAGTTCTGGTGCACTTGTGGGATCTTAGTTCCCCATTCGGGGATTGAACCCACGTCCCCTACACTGGACCACCAGGGAAGTGCCAGGACCTTTTTCTTTTTAAAAGTAACCACCGTGTCATTATCACATCTGAGAAGAGTTCTAATAATTCCTTGACATCATCCAGTCCCAAATCCATGTTCAGACTTTCTCTGCTAACACAATGTCTTTTTTTTTTTAACCTTCTTTGGATCCTCCTTCAGATAAACCTTAGCGTTCAGTTATTATATTTTTTCAGCCTCCTCTGTTCCCTCACATCCTCCTCTCCCTTTGTTTCCTTTCGTGTCATCGCTTTGTTACAGAAACTGGGTCATTTGTCCTTTTCAATTACCTTAACGTTTTGCTGATTTAATTGTTCATTACAGCCAGTTGGCACCGGGAGGAGTCACAGACCTCAAGTCAGTCAGTTCAGCTACTTTTTAGCAGCTTTGTCTAAACATTTGCTGATATTGCTGATAGATATTGAAGCCAGCAATTATCCTTTGTAGTTTTGAGTTGCAAATAGGATGCAAAGCATTTTTTTTTCAAATTAAACTGGGTCTTTCCAAACGCACTTCGTTGATCCTACTGTTTATAGAGAGCAGTTGAAGGGAGTTCATTTATTGGCAGATCTGACTAAGAGGCTCCCTATGTAGCGTCCGTGGTAAGCGCTTGGGGACCACCGAGGTGCAAGGAGGGGTCCCAGGCACCCTGGCCTGTCCTTTGTTCATGCTTCTTGCTTTACAGCCCTGGATGGGGATGTCAGTCTGGTTTGGGCAGTGCCCAGAGAGATTCACTGCAGAGAATTTTTGATGGGCAGGTGTGATCATTGATCTTTCTTGATTTTTAATCTGTATGAGTGAAAACAGTTTTATGTACTTCTAATGGGATAATTTTACATGTTGCAACAGAAGGCATGTATTGCAGTAACAATTCCCTTGAAAGGTACAGTTGATCTTGAGAGTACTGGCCTTGTTTTATTTGTTGTTGTTGTTTTTTTAAAGAAAAGTCTTTGTATGTATGTATGTAGATTTATGCAATTATCACCCTGTAAGATAATTGCTGTATATATCGTGATGTGTGCTGAATCCTTTTTCCATTCAGAAATCTGCCATGTTTATTTCATAGCTCTCTCCTACACGATTTGCATTCGTATATTCCTAGTGCACTGTTCACATGCATAGTGCGAATCTGAGTGATTGATAAGCGTCCGGTTCCTAAATGTCTAGCGTGTTTGACTGGATGACTGGCAGTGGTTCTCTTCCTCCTGGGTCTCTGGCCCTCCCTCTGGTCACCCTTGCTTTTCTCCTTATTCGACTCACCTCCATGCTGCCTTGGGTACAGATGGGCTCTTCGTCTAACGATAAGTTGTTTTGCTATTTCAAGACCCCGTAGTTATTCAACTAGTTTTGTGTTTTCTGGATGTCACAGTTTTAACTTGTGGTTAATGCTGTATTATGAATATCCAGCTCTCTCAGCCGACCTCCCTTCCTGGCCAGCATCGTCTGAACCCGTGGCTTCAACTGTCAGTTTATAAACCAAAGCTCTCAGGGCTCACCCTCAGCCTACACACAGGCGCTTCCAGGCGTCTAGCCAGCTCTGTGCTTGGAGAGCCCCACCTGGCCATTCCGAGGCAGACTTAGTAGGTCTGAACAGTACCCACCCTTCCTCGTGCCCACACAAAGAGCACACCCAACAGAACGCACGCAAGCATGTTAAAAACAATAGAATTCCTCTGAAAAGCTCTGCCTTTCCTCTGAACTGCTGCTTCTGAGGAATGCCACCGCCATGTGCCGACCCTCAGACCCGGAGCCCAGGCACCCCTGAAAGCCCCCACCCCTCCAACCCCAGTGAGCCGGATCCTTGCCCATCCAGGGTGTCTGTTGACTTGGATCTGAATCGTCCCCTCTGACGGTGTGGGCTCAGCCTCCATCACAGCATCCTTCACGTCCTCTGGACCCTGCATCCCAACCCTGTCTGCCCCACTAGCTTTTTCTCAGGGTTGCTGCCCCCGAGTCTCCCAGTTGGACGTCTGACCGCATTGCTTGCTAGTTTAAAATTCTCAAGTGGCTGCACCCCACCTTCAAGATGAGTTCAGAGCCTTGGCTCTGTCCTGGCTTCTAAGCCTCCTCGTAGCCTCGTCGCCACAGGCGAGACCCCCCGTGCTCCCCAGTCGCGTCTCTGGGGTCGCTGGCCGCTCCCCAGGTGTGCGTCTGTTGCTGGCTTCGTGCTGGAGGGCCTTTCTCCGTCCTTCCCTCACTGGTCAGGTCAGTTCTCGGAGGAGTTCCCGCCCTGTGCTCTGTTGTCCCCCTGTCGCCTGGCTGGTCCCTGCAGCTTGTCACCTCTCCTTTCACATAAGCATCTTCAGGGTGGGAACCAGAACGTTTTGCTTTTTCTCCCGAGCCTACAGAGAAGCCTCAGTAATGGATTTGTCTGAAGAATAAGCCAGTCCTGAGATGCACACTCTCGCTTCTGCCATTACTGCTGCTTCTGGGAGTGAAAATTTTAACAAAAGGTCACATTGGAACATATTCTTTTGGTTGAATTTACTACTTATACTGTGTTTTGAAGGAATCTGATGCAGTTTGGTTTTGAGTAAAATAGGGTTTATGTTCAGTGAACTGAAGCTTATAATTACTGTAGTTTTCTGAAAAATGTATCCTGGTTTATGTATTAGTGTTTGAGTGGCTTTTTTCCCATAGTGATGAATTTGTTCAGCCACTAAGTCATGTCTGACTCTTTGCGACCAAAAAACTTCCTTTATGTGGTTCTCCTACAGAACATAAAATTCATTTAAAAATTCTTGACTCTGATAGAATGGTATTCTAATTTTCTTTTTTCTATCTCTATAGTTTTAAACCTGGAGGTTGCTTATTACATGACCCTTTTTCTTAATTGAATAAGTTACTCTGTAGCAGTAGGTAAAATGCGTTTCTTTGCCTAGTTTGGCGCCTATATCTGTCTTTAAAACCAAGTTCAGAACTAAAAGCTGAAGGTATTTATTTTAAGAAGTAAATTTAAGAGAGAGTTGTATTGCAGTATTTATGCTATTAACATTTAGAAAGCTCTTCCGCAAACACATCGTATCTTTATTTCATTTAACACAGAGTTGGTCTGGGATGTAATTGTGACAGTTCGAAATTCTTATTCTCAGCTGCGTCAGGATTTCCGGGGCAGGCCCAGCAGTTGGGTTTCACAAGCCCTGGTTCTGATGCCTGCACAGGTTGGAGGACCACTGGTTTGGGATGTCCTTAATTTGATGTGTACCGAATGGAGTAGAAGAAAGAAAATTGGTTTCAGTTATAACTTTTCCTTACCTGAAAATCTTCGAAAGGATAGATTCTTTTAACAGGTTGTGTAATAGAGACTCGTTAATGATACTTTCTTTAGAAGGATCTAGCGTGTACTA
This sequence comes from Bison bison bison, assembly GCF_000754665.1. NCBI lineage: Eukaryota > Metazoa > Chordata > Mammalia > Artiodactyla > Bovidae > Bison > Bison bison. Next base: position 8,635,288 of record NW_011494943.1, read on the forward strand.
AAAGGAGGCTGTTTGCTGTACGTGCTTCTCCAGACTGTTCTTTGCGAGTTTATATAGTGATACCAAAACTCTGTTAACAAGCATGTGCCTGTCTTAACTGAATCATTTGTGTGGCTTTACTTGCTAATTTTCAGGTGGAGTATAAAAAAAGATTTATACTCTTTTTTTTATGTGGTAAAGTATACGTAAGATTTACCATTTTAACTATTTCCAGTTACAATTTGGCTTCCCTGATAGCTCAGTTGGTAAAGAATCCACCTGCAATGCAGGAGACCCTGGTTCAATTCCTGGGTCAGGAAGGTCCCCTGGAGACGGGATGGGCCACCCACTCCAGTATGCCTGGGCTTCCCTTGTGGCTCAGCTGGTAAAGAATCTGCCTGCAGCACAGGAGACCTGGGTTCGATCCCTGGGTTGGGAAGATCACCTGGAGAAGGGAAAGGCAACCCACTCTAGTATTCCGGTCTGGAGAATTCCATGGACTGTATAGTCCATGGGGTCGCAAAGAGTCGGACGCGACTGAGTGACTTTCACTTTCACTTTCAAGGACATTCACAGGTTGTATGACCATCACCACCATTCATCTGCAGAACATTCTTATCTTCCCAGATGGAGACTCTGTCCCCATTAGACACTGACTCCCCATCCCCACCCCTCTCTACTTTCTGTCTCTATAGATTTGACTATTCTAAGTACCTCTTATGAGAGAAATTACACAATATTTATCCTTCTGTGACTTGCTTATTTCACTTAGCATGTTGTCCTCACAGCTCCTTCATGTTGTAACATGTCAAAATTTTTTTCCTTTCTAAAGTTGAATAATCTTATATGTGTGTGTGTGTATACACACTACAGTTTGTTTATCCATTCTTTCATCGGTGGACAGTTGAGCTGTTTCCACTTTTTGGCTGTTGTGTTTATTGTTTAAAGTCTAGTTGACTATTATGTCAGCCAAAAATAAGTGCACATCTCTATAGATTTTTTTTTTTATCTTTGAATTCAACCGCTGTATTTTGTTCCACCTGTTCAAGATACAGCTCTAGTTTGCATCTCACGGTTGCCTTTGCCGTTAGTTCATAACAAAGAAAGAACAGCATCTGAGAGCAGGTGTAGATTGATGAGCTGGGGGGATGCACTGTCGGGGGGCTCCCACCATAAAGGAAGGGATGTGGTAGAGAAAACAGAAACGAGCACTTCACGGTCCGGGAGGCACAACTTGTGTAATAGGCGTTTAATAAACGGTGCTTGATAGATATTTTCCTGATGCATGGACCGACTCCTGCTATCAGCCTACTGACGATGGCGCTTTTATTCTGGTTCATGAGGCCGGATAATATTTCCATAGCTCATTACATTCTTTTATGTGGGCAAACACATGGCATCTATAAAAGCTGACAGCTGCAAGTCCCTGGAACACCAAATGCTCTTCTGAAGTCCACGGACTCATTTTCTACACTCTGGAAAAGGGAAACAGCGCTCTGCCAAATCCAACTTCATTTGAAGAAGAATATGCAAAACTGCTATTTTTATTGTCACATATACTCAGTTTGCTATTAGAAAGTTTTATGGATTAGAAATAGTTTTGGAAAGTCCTGGCATGTTTTGGATTCTGTTGGATCATGAATCAGTCACTTGACTTTTAAATTTAAAAAACTAAGAGAAGAGAAACCCTTTGTAACACTCCAGACATTCTTGTTTGCCTAGGGCTCGAGTAATTGTGGCCTGTGAAACATTTGTCCTTCAAGATTTATTGACAGTGACAGATATCTTAAGTATAAAGATCTACTTAAAGATGTGTGTACCTCTGTGTTTTCTGACTAGTATCCTTTAATTTTCTAACTGGGATTGGTTAATGTTGTGCTTTTTGTTCTAATCTACCATTATCTTCCTCATCCCTTCATCTGTTGGTGGACATTTAGGTTGCTTCCATGTCTTGGTTCCTGTAAATAGTGCTGCCATGAACTTTAGAAGTGCACGAATCTTTTCAGATTATAGTTTTCTCCAGATACCTGCCCAGGAGTGGGCTTGCTGGATCATAGGGCAACTCTCGTTTCTTAAGGAACCTCCATCCTGTTTTCCACGGTGGCTGCACCGGCTTACATTCCTACCAACGGTGCGGGAACGTTTCCTTTTTTCCACACCCTCTCCAGCATTTGTTATTTGTAGACTTTTTAATGAGGGCCAGTTCTGACTGGTGTGGGGTGACGTCATTGTGGTTCCGATTTGCATTTCTCTAATAATTAGCAACGTTGAACATCTGTTTATGTGCTTGTCACACATCTATATGTCTTTGAAGAAAATTAGGTCTCTTGAGGTCTTGGGCCCATTTTTTGACTGTGGTTGTTTGCCTCACAATACTGGTTTAATGGTTGAAAGCAAATACAAAAAGAATAGAGGTGGAATTAATATGTAAATGATGTGATTGAGCCAAGTATACGCTAAGTTCTTCTGCACACAGGGGGCTGTACAGATAAAGACTTAAATAGAAGTGGTAGGAGTGGTGAATCTCCAAAGGCCTGCCTTGGTGCAGGCCTGCCAGGTTTGAAAGCAGCCGTGCCCTGCTGCTCAGTCCCATGTTGAAGGAGGACTTCGTCTTCAACAAATTGTCATCTTTCTCGTTAAATGTATATTGTGTTAGTTTGAGTTTTATAATGGTATGAGTTTTTGCCTAGTTTGTACGTATTTAAGTAACATTATAATGAAAAATAACTGGTCAACACTAAAGGTCCAAGGAAACTTCCATCTTTTGATTACTAAAGCCATTTTTCTTGAGTTGGAGGTTTGGCTATACTTTCATGAATTCCAGATCCATCAGCTCCTTAAATTGGGTTTTGTTTGACATGCAACCAAGATTGAAACCAACCAGAGGTTGGAGAGGGGGATAAACATTCAGTTGAGTGGCTTGTTGGCTCAGCCGTTCTCAGGGGTAGTGGGCAGCCCTTCCACACGGTAGGTCATGAATGATAGCTCTTTGACAGTTGTTTTAACTGAGTATTGACTGGTGAGGCTAAGAGTGGAAACTTGGGATGGCAGTGTCTTCAACTTCCGCGTCTGACTTAGAGCTGTGGAAACTGACACTCTGCTTCATCACCCTGCGGGAGAATGGTGGGGGCAGGAGTGGGGGGCGGAAATGTCCTTCTGTAAAGTTTGTGATTCTCATGGTCATGTTTCTTTTTCATGATGGATTGTGAAGTCCTCAAATCAACTGTACTACGTTTTGAACTTAAAGCTTAAAACTTTTAAGTCTGTTTCATTGGAGATAGTTAGTTGTATCAGATCAGATCAGATCAGATCAGTCGCTCAGTCATGTCCAACTCTTTGCGACCCCATGAATTGCAGCATGCCAGGCCTCCCTGTCTATCACCAACTCCCGGAGTTCACTCAGACTCACATCCATCAAGTCAGTGATGCCATCCAGCCATCTCATCCTCTGTTGTCCCCTTCTCCTCTTGCCTCCAATCCCTCCCTGCATCAGAGTCTTTTCCAATGAGTCAACCCTTCGCATGAGGTGGCCAAAGTACTGGAATTTCAGCTTTAGCATCATTCCTTCCAAAGAAATCCCAGGGCTGATCTCCTTCAGAATGGACTGGTTGGATCTCCTTGCAGTCCAAGGGACTCTCAAGAGTCTTCTCCAACACCACAGTTCAAAAGCATCAATTCTTTGGCGCTCAGCCTTCTTCACAGTCCAACTCTCACATCCATACATGACCACAGGAAAAACCATAGCCTTGACTAGACGAACCTTTGTTGGCAAAGTAATGTCTCTGCTTTTGAATATGCTATCTAGGTTGGTCATAACTTTCCTTCCAAGGAGTAAGC
>NW_011494943.1:8639353-8680121 GCF_000754665.1 Bison bison bison
CAATCTTGATTCCAGCTTGTGCTTCATCCAGTCCAGCGTTTCTCATGATGTACTCTGCATAGAAGTTAAGTAAACAGGGTGACAATATACAGCCTTGACGTAACTCCTTTTCGTATTTGGAACCAGTCTGTTGTTCCATGTCCAGTTCTAACTGTTGCTTCCTGACCTGCATACAGGTTTCTCAAGAGGCAGATCAGGTAGTCTGGTATTCCCATCTCTTTCAGAATTTTCCACAGTTTATTGTGATCCACACAGTCAAAGGCTTTGGCATAGTCAATAAAGCAGAAATAGATGTTTTTCTGGAACTCTCTTGCTTTTTCCATGATTCAGCGGATGTTGACAATTTGATCTCTGGTTCCTCTGCCTTTTCTAAAACCAGCTTGAACATCAGGAAGTTCAGTTCACATATTGCTGAAGCCTGGCTGGGAGAATTTTGAGCATTACTTTACTAGCGTGTGAGATGAGTGCAATTGTGCGGTAGTTTGAACATTCTTTGGCATTGCCTTTCTTTGGGATTGGAATGAAAACTGACCTTTTCCAATCCTGTGGCCACTGCTGAGTTTTCCAAATTTGCTGGCATATTGAGTGCAATAGTTACACAGCATCATCTTTCAGGATTTGGAATAGCTCAACTGGAATTCTATCACTTCCACTAGCTTTGTTCGTAGTGATGCTTTCTAAGGCCCACTTGACTTCACATTCCAGGATGTTTGGCTCTAGGTCAGTGATCACACCATCGTGATTATCTGGGTTGTGAAGATCTTTTTTGTACAGTTCTTCTGTGTATTCTTGCCATCTCTTCTTAATATCTTCTGCTTGTGTTATAACCAGAGGCAAAGTAGGGCTGGAGCTATAGAGGGATGGGAAGCAGTTTCCAAACAAGTTCTGCCTTCAGGGGTCTTCTTATCTCCTGGAGGGGAGTGGTAGGGCAGGCCTCTGCGCAGGGCCTTGGGCACCACGTGGGCAGCTGAACCCAGTGTACAGCCCATTGGGGAGATCTGGTTGCTAGGCCCCCGGTGATCCCAGAGCTGAACCACCATTTAAGAAACACTTAAAGAACATCTGAAAGATGCAGGAGTAAGGATGAGCTTGTGTGGGTTCAGTGTGCTACTGTCTCATTCATGGCTCACACTTACGTGGGTAGGCTCTTCTCCCCACTCTGCCCCCTTTGTTGAGATGTAATTGACATATAACATTGTGTTTGTTTGTGTGTGTGTTAGGTCACTTCAGTCATGTCCAACTCTTTGCGATCCTATGGATTGTAGCCTGCCAGGCTCCTCTGTCCGTGGGATTTCCCAAGTATGAATACTGGAGTAGGTTGCCATTTCCTTCTCCAGGAGATCATTCTGACCTAAGGATCGAACCTGTGTCTCTTCTGTCTTTTGCATTGTGGGAAACCCTTAGTGTTTGTTTAAGGTGTGCAGTGTAATACTTTATGTTCCTTGAGAAATGATTACCACAAAAGTTGACATCCATCACCTCACAGTTACACATTTTTTTCCCTTGTGATAACTTTTAAGATCTCTTAGCAACTTTCAGATGTACAATACAGTGTCGTTAAGTAAAGTCACCATGCCGGATATTACATCCCCAGGACTTACAACTGGGACTTAACAACTTTAGAGGTAGGCGCTTCTCTTATTCCACTTTACAAAGAGGAAACTGAGATTTAAACTGCTTGCCAGGTGACCTGACTGCCTTGCCCACTGTCCGTGGTGCAGGTGCCAGGGTTCCGCGTGGCCGCACACACGCCCAGACCACGTGCAGCTTGGCTCACGTCCACACAAACCCGGATCTCGCTTGTCAGCAGGACGGCCGCGGACCCCGGGGTTTTTTGACTTTGGACAAAGCCAGGTTGCATCCTTTGCTTTGAGGTTCCTCCCCAGTCCTCCTCCCCCAGCCTTCTTCTCCCTCCTGCCTGATCTGTGCTGACCCGGTTCCCAGCCAGGCAGTAAGCTTCCCCCTCGTGCTCCATCTTTGGTGGCATGCAGCCCATCTTCGTCTTTTCTGTAACAGAAGGCTGGCGCTTGTAGGTGGTACCACTGAGATTCAAATCAGGGCCTGCTGACACAGGAGCCCAGGCTCTCCATCGGCTCTGCCTTCTGGTTCCCTGGTTGGTGTCTGGTCCTGAAGTGACAGTGCTGGAGGCGGGGAGGGAAAGGACGCTGCGGGCTAGCTGAGGCCAGTGACAACAGTTGGGTGGCGGGCTGGGGGAAGGGAGTGGCTCGGAAGTTGCTAGGAGCTGTGAGTTTAAAAACAGTTTGAGGCCATGCGTGCTGGGGCACTTGGGTTGAGAGTTGTACAGGGTTGCCCGGCGGCAAGGGCTTTGTCCTTGAAACAGTAGGTGTCTCTCCAGGGCTGTAGGAATAGTCTAATGTTTACATTCATTCAGGCCGAGAAGGGGGCTGAGCCACTGGTTTCCTGATGGGAGTTCTTTCCCATCCAAGTGTGTTGTGTCTCTTCATTCTGTGGAACATGTTACTACCATTAGCGTTAAGCCCGATTCAGGGCTCCCTGCAACCAAAACCTTTCAGGGAACATCTTGTTTCCTCAGCAGTCCCTCTCCCCCCACTCATTTTATGAAAGTTCTCTTTCGGCTTTGATCATGTTAATCTTCAGGGCCATATCTGCTTCTAGCAACTGAGTTTAGTGTAGAATTAACAAGTTATATAACTAAATCAATATGTTTCTTGTATTTTCTTCACACTACAGAGGGAATATTTCACTCTCAATCCCTAAGTTGAAGTGATATCATTTCTATCTTTATTTCTGTTGACTTTTTCTTTTTCCTTATAGAAGGAGACCTCTATGATACTATTCACACCTGGTTCCTTTCTTTTTTTAGTGGGCTAATTATAAACTTAAAATGGTTTCCAGCCAAGTCTCATGTTATTTACATCTTGTGTTTTTAGGGCCATGGAAGATAAAATTGTCATTTTAGCCCGTGAGCAAGGATTTTGAGGGTGAATTTTTTTTTTTTAAGCCATTCACATTAGATTCTCTTCCTCTTTCTGTGCCAAGCTAAATCAGTCCCTGGGCCGTGGGTGGCAGCGTCTTTGCTTAGTGATCAGGCACCTTTTTCCTCTTTTTGAGTATTGTATGTACTCTTTGTCAGGGCTGCCAAACACTCTTCCGTCTTCTTTTTCTTAATCTTCTACAATTCTGCACATCAAAAATGAAGAAACTAAGATGAAATTGAAGATGAAGAAGATGAATTACTCAACAATGCCGAGTAAGCTTCCCAAGGCCCTCTCTGGGACTAGAGCTGGGTCTTCTCTCCCAGGGCCCGTCCCTTGAGACGTGGCGCTGCTCTGGGTTCGGATTCCGGGACTTGACTTCTCTCAGCCTCTGTTTCCTCATTTGAAAGTGGGGAGAAGCTCATTCTGTAGCAGGAGCCTGCCTAGTGCATGCACCCACCTTTGTGAACCCACTTGCCATGTGTGTGCAGGCTCCCCAGGCAAGCGGTGCTGGGGTGCCGCTCCCGCCTTGCGGCCCCCTTCGTGAAAGCTCTCGGGGGGGACGGCCCTGGTCTTTCCCTCCTGCATCCCGGGTGCCTGCTCTGCAGTGTTTGTCGTGGGAGAGAATGTTGAATAAAGGATGTTATGAATTTCTCTAGGTTCTTCTTAGAAGAACTTTTTCATTTTCCAATAGCTCAGGTAGTTAATAGGCTATTTACCTTTGGCCAGGGTGTTACTTGACTCCTTTTTTTCTTTATATTTAATAGATTATAATTTTTAGAGCAGTTTTAGGTTTACATTACAGAAAATTGAGCAGGTAGTATGGGATTTCTATATATCCCTCTACAGCTTCCCCTGTATTAACATCTTGTGTGGTGTGTTTCTTTCATTGGTGAGCCAGTGTTTGTATGTTATTATTAACTATAATCCATCATCTCCATTAGGATTCACTGTGTGTTTTACAGGCCTTTGGGTTTTGACAAATGTCTAACATCCCATATCCACCAGGACAGTGTCCTTGGAGTGGTTTCTCTGCCCTAAAACTCCTCTGTGCCCCACCCTTCATCCCTACCTTCTCTCCCCAACACTTGGCAGCCCTTGGTCTTTTTATTCTCTCAGTAGTGTTGCCTTTTCCAGTTATCAGAGAGTTGGTATCATACAGTCTGCAGCCTTTTCACATAAGCTTCTTTCAAAGCTGTAATCATTTAAGTTTCTCCCACCTCTTTTTGTGGCTCGATAGTGCATCTCACTTTATTGCTGAATAAGACTCCATTGTGTGGATGTACCATGCACAGACTGTGTATCCATTCACCTTTCGTAGGACATCTTGGTTGCTTCCTGTTTTTGGCAATTATGAATAATGCCGTGGTGCTGCTTTCCTTTTCACTTAACCTTGAGTTTTCCTGCTGTGCTGATGACGGCAAATCAAGCTTCTTTATCAGGAAATACTGGTCACTATTAGAAATGCTTCCCAGAGTTGGCCTGCCAATTAAAAGTATATGCATTTATGTTTTTATTGTTTTCCCCCACTTTATTGAGATGTAAATGACAAATAATAAACTATATCTTTTAAAGATATATAATTGGATGAGTTTTGACGTGTATACCTGTGAGACCATCACTGTAGTGAAGTTAGCATTGTGAGTCAGCCAAGATCAGAGCAACTTCTTGAACTTGAAATGTAGCTAGTGAGACTGAGGGAGTGAATTTTAATGTTCTTTAATATTTAATTAAATTTAAATATTCACATGTGGTTGGTGGCTGCAGATTATAGAAGAGGTGGCTCTAGAGTGCATCTGTTCATTGAGTAGAACGGTGGGGGTTACCCTCCTTATTCACATTCGTGCTCTCCTCTCCTCCCCACTTCTTTCTTGGGTTAAATGTACGTAGTCAGATTTGTGTGCGTAAGTGAGAAATGCATTTGTTGAGACCCCCTTGTGTAACAGAGAGCAGTTAAGTACAAGTGATAGTCCATTGGCCTTATGATCCTTTCTGTTTTATTTCAAATTTTTATCTTTCACTGTTTAGACTGGTTGGCATTTAAAATAACTCTTGCGTTTTTGTGGGAAAATAATTACATGGAACCTGTTACAGTTAATCACTTAGATCAGGAGTGGGCACACGACAGCCTGCTGTCTGTTTTTGTTCAGTTCAGTCGCTCAGTCGTGTCTGACTCTCTGCGACCCCACGGACTGCAGCACGCCACGCCTGTCCATCACCAGCTCCCGGAGATAACTCTAACTCATGTCCATCGCGTCGATGATGCCATCCAACCGGCTCATCCTCGGTCGTCCCTTTCTCCTCCTGCCTTCGGTCTTTCCCAGCATCAGTTTTCCCCGCGTCTGTTTTTGTACACCAGCTAAAATAGGTCTTTATATTTTTTAGCGATTGGGAAAAATTCTAGACTGTTTCATGGCTTGTGAAAAGTATCTGAAATTCAGATTTCAGTCTCTATAAATACACTTTTATTGGAACCGAGCTCTATTCGGGTTGTTTACATATTGTCTATGGCTGCTTCTGTCCTCAAAAGGCAGAGCTGAGTCTTTGTCACAGAGACTGTCTGGCCCAGAAAGCTGAAAATATTTCCTGTTTGGCCCTTTACTTGTGTGAGAAGTTTGCTCACCGGTCTTAGGTTTTTGAAGGCCTTTATGCAGAAGTTGGAAATTTAGCTTGGGCGCTGGGGCGCTGGACCTTTTGTATTTGATGGAAAGTTTGATAGTATAGGGTGATCAGTTGGATTGAAGCTCGTTTGTTGTCATTTTTAAAATACACTTACTGAATTATTTGGCTGCCTTGGGTCTTAGCTGTGGCACCTGGGCGTCATTGTGGCCACAGGCTCAGTGGTCGTGGCGCGTGGGCTTAGTTGCTCTGCCACATATGGGATCTTAGTTCCCTGATCAGGGGTCGAACCCTTGTCCCCTTGCATTGCAAGGTGATTTCTTAACCACTGGACCACCAAAGAAGTCCCTGTTTGTATTTTGAATAATGTATTTATAGGCAGAGGAATTTGTGAACGAATGAATAAAATTTAGAGCCCTTGGAGCCACAGTTCCCAAAGTGTGTTCTGAGGCACCCCAGAGCACCCGGGCTATAGGACAGTTTCCGTTTTTGAGGAAGCACTGTGATACTCCACCTTTCACAAACACTGCAGACTCTTGGTTCAGGGTAGTTCACGGTTTCGGGATCACACTGCACGTCCTTCGATGATGTTGCATCTCTGTGCGGCTGGGGTTGCGGTGGTTGCTGTGCGTTGTGTGCAGCAGGAACTCACAGCAGCGGCAGCGTGAGTCTGAGAGGAGTGCACGCGCATCCTCAGATCACTCTCGCTATTTAGGACTGAAGCAAAACGTTTTCTCCTTCAACTTAAGAAGCATATTATTTTTCAAATGGTTACTAAGTTATTAAGACCCAAATGCTTTTTAAGTTGTTTGGACCCCATAATCTAATAAGTGGTATTTCCTTTGGCCTCGGGCACCATGAAAAAGTTGAGATTCCAAGGGTGCCAGGAACCCAAATTTGGGAACCTCTGGTATTCTGCCCCAAGAGACAGTGCTTTAAAGACCAATGACTCCAGATACCTATCAGAAGTGTCGTGCGTGATTGTCTTCAAGTAATAAACCTACTCCAGATACCCAATCAGAAATGTCATGCATGACTGTCTTCAAGATAATAAACCCACTCCGGATACCCCATCAGAAATGTCGTGCATGATTGTCTTCAAGATAATAAACCCATGGAAGTATGGAGCCCCCAGGCTGTTGTCTGAAATGTCAGTCTTGAGATCTTTCAGAAACACGAAGCAGTTTGGACAAGTATGGGCCATAGTTTTCTAATCTGAATTAACACGCGCAAGATGCAGTTAGTCAAGCATACTGATTATCCTTTGAGTTTTATTTGAAAATCCAGTAGCTCTGTCAGTCTGTTAAAGTGTGTTAACAAAAGTTCTTATCCTTTAACAAAAGCATTTCATGTTCAGAACTCTTGGAGCAAAGGAGCGGATGTGAGTAAAGGAACTGACGTGTTGATGCAAAGTTCCTCAGCGTGTCTTCCAGGGCCTGCCTGTCCCCCTCTGTTGTGTAGAGTGATACACGAGGAAATGGCTCCTTCATCAAAAGTAAACAGAGCCAGTTAAATCATTGTGTGCTAACTGTGCGGGTAGGTGTTGGGAGAAAAGGATGTGTTCCTGGTTTTAAAAAAAACTGTCTAAAATATTTGTAGTTGCCAACGTTTTGGTGCACTCTGTGTGTGAGCTGCGCTCTCACCATCTGTTCTTTGAGCCATAATTGTGCCTTCCGCAGTTGTCACACATTTCAGTGTGTGGCTCTAGCAAAGAAATCAACCTCCTTTGTTGGGTTTCATGAGTCTCTTAAATGCCCTTTCCTTAGACCTATGGCACGATGGGTTGAACTGAAGTCTTTCTCAGACTACATACTACCTCTGGAAAAAGTGTGTTTTTGGGATCATGGAATCTGAGGTTGTGTAAGATGAATTAATAATTTAAGCTTCAGATATGTTTGATCTTAGAGGGAAATATGCAGGTCAGGAAGCAACAGTTAGAACTGGACATGGAACAACAGACTGGTTCCAAATAGGAAAAGGAGTACGTCGAGGCTGTATATTGTCACCCTGCTTATTTAACTTACATGCAGGGTACATCATGAGAAATGCTGGGCTAGAAGAAGCAAAAGCTGGAATCAAGATTACCGGGAGATATATCCATAACCTCAGATAGGCAGATGACACCACCCTTATGGCAGAAAGTGAAGAGGAACTAAAAAGCCTCTTGATGAAAGTGAAAGTGGAGAGTGAAAAAGTTGGCTTAAAGCTCAACATTCAGAAAACGAAGATCATGGCATCCGGTCCCATCACTTCATGGGAAATAGATGGGGAAACAGAGGAAACTGTCAGTTTATTCTTTTGGGCTCCAAAATCACTGCAGATGGTGACTGCAGCCATGAAATTAAAAGACTCTTGCTCCTTGGAAGGAAAGTTATGACCAACCTAGATAGCATATTAAAAAACAGAGATATTACTTTGCCAACAAAGGTTCGTCTAGTCAAGGCTATGGTTTTTCCAGTGGTCGTGTGTGGATGTGAGAATTGGACTGTGAAGAAAGCTGAGCGCCGAAGAATTAACACTTTTGAACTGTGGTGTTGGAGAAGACTCTTGAGAGTCCCTTGAACTGCAAGGAGATCCAACCAGTCCATCCTAAAGGAGACCAGTCCTGGGTGTTCATTGGAAGGACTGATGCTAAGGCTGAAACTCCAATACTTTGGCCACCTCATGTGAAGAGTTGACTCATTGGAAAAGACCCTGATGCTGGGAGGCATTGGGGGCAGGAGGAGAAGGGGACGACAGAGGATGAGATGGCTGGATGGCATCACTGACTCGATGCACATGATGTGGGTGAACTCCGGGAGCTGGTGATGGACAGGGAGGCCTGGCGTGCTGCGATTCATGGGGTCGCAAAGAGTCGGACACGACTGAGCGACTGAACTGAACTGAGAGGGAAATGGCTTGGGGCAGATTAAATTTTTATATGTATCGTTTTAGTTGTAGTATATTCATTATGTTTTCTTGTTTGATCTTACTAGCAGGTTCCAATCCTGTTGTTATGACTTGATATATTGATCCATCTGAAGACTGGGAATGAAGGGGATTGACTGTGGGATAAATACAGAACTTACCTAATACAGTTGTGTGCGCCATTTTACCATGGTTTGTTGCTAGTCTTGTACTGCTTTGAAGGTAGATAATCTGATTGGGTTGTCAGTAAGTAATTGTATGAATGAAGTATATGTTATGACTAATTGAATTATAACTTTTCTTTCAAAGGGCACAGATATCCACAGATTCTGGTTTCATTACTATCTTGTTAAGTCTGAGCAGTTATGCACAAACAGCACCTGATTTGGAACCTCAGTTTCGAGGTGGAGTGCGAGGGCCCACGCGGGGCTGAATTGTGACAGCACAGGGCCCCTGGGTTCCCTGGGTCGTCGTCACTTTTCCTATCTGCATTTGGCTTAGATGGTCATCTTGCGTTTGAGTTTCAGCCACAGACTCATCCAACTTGGCTGACTTTTGGTTCTGCTCCTGTTCCCCCCACCCGGGAATGTTCCCTTCTCTGCAGGTTGCCTCTCTAAAGCTGCCTGCCCTTCAAGACCCCGTGCAGACTACTGCCTCCACGAAGCCTCGGGAGCCAGCCGGCCAGGGCGTGTCGTTCAGCCCACCCCGCGCTGCTTACCTTTCCTTGGGGGCCCCTGCTGCCTGTGTACAGGCGCATGTTCCTGTGTCTCCCACTCGTGTGTTCTCTACAACCTTGGCATAGGGCTGCGTATACAGGCCCTCTTCACATGTGTGCAATTTGAGAGGCAGGATTAATAGAAATAGAACTCTGAGGGACTTGGGTCAGTTTGTCACATTTTCTTGATGGGTTGTATATTATTTGAGCACCAGCAACTTGGGTTCAATCCCTGAGTCGAGAATATCCCCTAGAGTAGGAAATGGCAACCCACTTCCAGTATTCTTGCTCAGAAAATCCCGTGGACAGAGGAGCCTGGTGTGCTACAGTCCACAGGGTCGCATAGAGTTAGACACAGCTGAGCAGCTAACAGTTCACTTCATGACTTCAATTTCTAAGAGAGTCTAAAGCGACAGTTAACTTTTTCACTCACTGATTCTTCAGTGTAAACCCGACCTGTTTATGAAGGTCATGTCTGGTGCCATAGGATAGCCAAGTTTCTCCATGGAAAGCAGCTGGCTTAGCTTGTTGGCTAAATTGGGTATGAACAGAGTTCAATTTAAAGGTGGGTTCTTTAAATGGAATTTCTTTCGGATGGGTTTTCCTGGCAGAATGCAGTGTTAAGCTTATTAATTCACAGGTTGAAATGTCTTCACTGAAATATGGTTTTCTTTAGCACAGTACTAGCTTTTAGTTATGTCACAGTTGCATTCAAAGGTTGGTTAAAAACTCAAAGTACTGTTGCCAAGCTCCCAAATTGCAGGCTCAGAAATCCCTTTTGAAAGAGGAAGGGTGGGCGTCGGAAGGTAGGAGGGAGCTGTCACCGAGAAGCGGCCCTCCTCGCAGAGGCGAGTGGAAAAGGCCATAGGGCTGCTTTCTCCGTCGAAACGACCGAGGTGTTAGAGAGAGCCAGCAAATGACTGCAGTGGTTATTTTTCTTCCAAAAGTAATTTTTCCTTTTAAGAGGAAACATCAAAGAACATGCCTCTCCCTCTGAAGCAATTACTTCTGGAAGAGTTACTTTCCTTCAGCCTTTCTTGGTTTTTGTATTAGATAAATATTGAGTGTGATTAGGAAATGACTTGATAGTACTGCAGATAGTTGGCAAAAAAAAAAGGCATTTGAAAGTTCCCTTGGCTCTTCTTTCTGATGAAGTGATTGGAACCTAGTGGTGGTTGAAACGTGGGGTTCTTCCTCACTTCTGGAGATTTCCTCCTGTAGAAATAAAATGGAAGGCCTGCAGGTGTGGGCTTTGTCCCAAACAGGGTTTTAAAAATAGGGTCACTTTGTAAAATCGTGATTTAGAAACCAGAAGCTTGAGTTCCCTGGGCCTGTGTCTCACCTCCGAGCGACAGCAAGCCGCCGGGGGAGGCGGCCCCGTGAGGAGGGCCCCCGGGACTGGACGCCTGGCCTCTGCCTGGACTGGGCTGTGGGCGCACCTGACCTCGTAAACAGTTTCACGGGTGAATGTGACCTGTTGCACTTAATCAGTTATATGCAGAGGCACCGTTGGTTTTTGTGTGAATTTTCCCTGTTAATATTTTTCCCAACTTTCTGTTTTGAAAAATTTCTATTAAAAAAGTTGATAAAGTGTAGTGAGTACCTGTACACATTTCACCTAAACTAACATGTTTGTTTTATTTTGTTCCTTCCCACACATACACCTTTTTTTTCCCCCGTAGAACCAACCACTTGAAAGTAAGCTGTGTGTATCTTAACACTTTTGCCCTAAATACTGAAGAATAGATGTTCTCCTGTGTAACTGTCATTATCACAACTGAGAAATCTGACACTGATAGAATACTGCTACTTAATATGGTCACGTTTCCTTAACTGTTTTCTAGAGCTATGTTTATTCCAGTCCAGGAGCCAGGGCAGCATTGCATTCGATAATCCTGTCTCTTCAGTTGTCTTAATTCTAGACACTCCCCTACTTTCTTTGTTTATCAAGACATTGACAGTTTTTCTTTTTTCAAATTTTTGGCCACTCCCATGGTGTATGGGACATTGGTTCCCTGACCAGAGATTGACCCCACACCCCCTGCATTGGAGGACGGAGTCTTAACCACTGGACTCACCAGGGAAATCGACAGTTTTTCTTTTGTAAAGGTTTGGGCTGGTTGTTTTGCAGAATATTCCATAAGTTGGGTGTGTCTGGTTGTCCTCTTGATTAGCTTTAGTTCACAGTTTGCATCACGAAGACTCATGCTTGTGTGTGCTTCCGTGGCGTTCAGCAGATTGTCAGGTGGTTCCCATCATTTGGTGAAGGTGATGTCCACTAGATCTTTGCGTGATAGTGGTTCTGTTGTGCCTTTGTCACACATAACTAGCAGGATCATAATTTGAGGCTGTGGTGTCTTCCAGCAACTCCCTTTCTGTAGCATCCCTTGATGATCCTTGCTTGAATCAGTTATTATAAATTGATGGTTGCAGAATGTGGTTTTTCTAATCATGTCATTCCTTCTGTGATTATCGGATGATCTTTTCTGTTAAATTTTCTTTCCTGCCCGTCTTTCTTGAGTATTTCTATATAGTTTGTAATGCTTTATCACCTGTTTTCTTTCTGGTGCTCCAGTTATCCGGGGATTGACAAGGGGAACCCATTCGGGCTGGTTCCCCATCAGTCATTGAGCACTTTCTTGATTTCTGGTAAGAAATGCTTCAGACTCACCTTGACCTTTATTTGCTCCAGACTTGTAATTAGCCTTTTCTCCAAGGAGCACAGCTTCCTTTTTAGTAGGCAGTGGTATTTGGAAAATAGGAACTGGATGCCAAGTTTGCTTATTGCGGCTGAGGTGTCATATCTTCTAGGCCCTTCCAGATAGAGCTAGAACGTAAATGCTTTTAATAAAATATTTTAATACAATTAGAATGCTTCTAATTTTCAGAGGCTTCAGAAACTTTATAGGTTTTGGTTTGTGCTGAAAAACTAGGGTGGTGGTGGTGGTTGTTTAATCACTTAAGTCATGTCCTACTCTTTGCGACCCCATGGACAGTAGTCCGCTAGGCTCCTCTGTCCATGGGATTTCCCAGGCAAGAATACTGCTGATAGCCTGAGCAATTTCAGAGACTAAAGTTTTGTCAACTTCTTTCAGTCTTCCTTTCCCTTAATCCTCTAGAAAGTTAATTTTCTGTGCTAACAGTACACAAAATTCAATAGCCTCACATATCTCCTAAAGATAAGCCAGGGTACGTGAGCACAGAAACACGAAGCTGGATTCATTGATTTATTTAGGAAGCTCTTATTCCATATTTCAAAAAATGTTTGTTGAACAGTGACTCTGTTTCAGACAGTGAGTAAGGTCCTTCTTCTGGATAATCAAAGAGAAGTAGGACTTGGTCTCTGCCCTGTAGCCAAGTGGAGGGAGGAGGCCAGATGCTTACTAACCAGTTTCCACACAGGCTGAGTCTTGGAGAGGAACATGCCGACTCCTGTGCTAGTGGCTCTTTAGCCTGGATACCTCAAATACCAGCTGGTTGGGGCACACCGAGGTGAAAATGAATGTCTCAGCGAGTACGCGTCTATGTGGAGGGATAGATTTACAGGGAATGGAAAGTTTTTTCTGTTTTAAATTCAAGGCTAGCCTGTGTGGGTAATGCCTTATGCTGACCACTCTATTTCAGGAATTTAAAGGATGTTGTGGGTATTTTGCAAATGATATAATAGGTACTTAAGTGGTAGAGGGCCGAGTTTAGGTTGCTTCTTGCCAAGGACTTACTCTACCCTTTATGTCACTTAAGAAGAATTGTGTTTTTTTTGAAGCCCTTGTAATCTCAGTTTCTTGACATATCATAGTGCTGGAATGTACAAAGCCTTTTTTTTTTTAATGTAGGAAAATTTAGAAGTCAGTTTAGACAGTGTCAGTGTGTAGAACAAAGGATACTCAGCATTTTTTTTTTCTAGAATTGTGTGTGCAGTGCCTAATACTAACAAATTTTAGGGCCTCATTGAGGCCTTAATTATCCGAGGTATGATCTCAGCAGTTGAATAAACTTCTTAAATGTTGTTTATTATAAAAGGCATGAAGAGAATTTTCCTGTGATTTATATCCCACGCTAGCCGTTAACGGGATTCAGAATATATTTGAATGAAGGGGAGTAGATAAGTATGAAGAATGTATTTTCAAGTCCCAAAGTAAAAACATCTAAAAAGCAAATGCAGTTGGTCACCACGTGAGTTCTGCCTCCCTTCCAGACCAGATGTGACATGGTGGCATCCCCTCCTTTCCCACGAGGAGGGCAGCTCCAGGAAGGCAGGGCCTTCTGTTGGTCCTGGTCCCCGCAGCCACACACACACACACACACACGCACACGCACACGCACCCACCCTGGGGGCCTGGCCACGTGGTTGGGTGCTGAGCAGGAGCGTGGCAGGCAGTGTCAGAGTGCAGGTCGCCAGTTCCCTCCTCTGCTGGCTGTGGGTCCCCGCTCACCCTGAGGTTTCCTCAGAGTTGCACTCCTGGGTTCTCTGTCCTGAAAATGTTCTCCCCTCATCACTGACCACGCACAGACCTTTCCACTGAGGCCCAGTGTTATTCCTCCTCTCCCTTCAGCCTTCCGGAGCCTCCACCCCTCCAAGCTGTTTACTCTTTTCTCCTTGCGCCCTTAGAGCACTTGCCTATTCTTAGGACACTTGTGTGTTTCCCTGACTCCATTTCCTGAACTGTCTGCTTCCTCTTCCCCTCCCTCGCATGTTGCCTAGCTTGGTGCCTTTTAAATAACGTGGACAGCAGGAGTGCGGCATTCATGTTTCAGACTGGGGAAACTTGATAATGTGATGGAGAGAAGATGAGACACATACAGAAGACCGAGTCACTTGAAATGAAATGGTCGTGAGCATCCTGGGTGGAGGAGCTGCCCAGTTGCTCTGGTGTTTCATGGGGTCTCTTGTGACCGCCTGTGGAACTTCCCCAGGAAGACTGACTTTTTAGCATGACAGTGCTCTGAAACTGCTGCCACTCTTTTAGAGGTAAAGTCAGGGCAGTGTGTGCCACCTCCGCACTGATTAATCTTTTCAGCACTGTAAGTTTCTTCCTCAGATCTGTGCTTGGTTGTCATTAGTTTCCAGATGGGATGTCTCAGTTCCCCTTGTCATGTTTCTCCTGCAGCCTCAGAGGGGAGTAGCATGTCGGTCACCTCGGTGCCTGTCCTTATGGGGAGCAGAGCTGAGAGGCGAGCCCTGGGCTTCCTCTCTCAGGTGTCTTCTCCCCGCCGTGTCCTGTGGTTTCCTGCTCACCCACACCTGTGAGCCACTGGACGGCTTCAGTTATCTTTAGATCAGTAATCCTCACGGATGGCTATGGAGCAAACCAAATCTGGTGCCTGTGTGCATTTTCTAAAAGTTTGGACAAATTATATAGCAAATCTTCTTTAAGTTTTTGTATTTTGAAATAATGATAGACTTACAGGATATTAATAGCATATTATTCCCAGGAAATACTATGGAGCGATTCCACAGGCTCTTGACTCATTTTTCCTCCCGACAGTAACATCCAAAGAGACTGTCGTTGAGCATCATGTACATCCAGGATATCAACACAGTACAGTCGAGACAGAGCGTCTCCCAAGGGTTCCCCTCCTGCTACACTGTTACAGTCCCACTCACTCCCCGCTCATCCCCTGGCAGCCACTAACCTGTTCTCCATTTCTACAAGTTTGTCATTTCAAAAACGCTACGGGCACTTCCCTGGAGGTCCAGTGGCTCTGTGCTT
Organism: Bison bison bison; assembly: GCF_000754665.1. Lineage (NCBI taxonomy): Eukaryota > Metazoa > Chordata > Mammalia > Artiodactyla > Bovidae > Bison > Bison bison. The sequence goes on from NW_011494943.1 coordinate 8,654,263, forward strand.
CCACTACCAGGGGCCCACGTTTCACGTTTGATCCCCGGTCCTGGAACTCAGATCCTACAAGCTGCATGGTGCAGTCAAAAAATACATTTTTAAAACTACATTACAAACATATTTAAGTTCATAATCCATTTTGAGATAGTTTCTATAAGTATGGGGTTCATCGGGTTCCTTTTTTTCTCTATGGATGTGTAATTTCTCCAGTAATATTTGTGAAAAGGCCATCCTTCTTCCATTGAATTGCTTTAGCAGCTTTGTTGGCAGAACACCGGTGGGGGGCACATTTGGGAGGGTCAGTTTGTGGCTCCCTGACCCACCCACGGAGCTCTGTGTCTTTCCCTCCACCTGTGCACACAGTCTGGATTCCTGTAGCCGCATATCGAGCGTTCATACTGAGATGGGAAGGGGTGCTTCCCAACATAGTCTTCTTTTCCAGAATTGCTTTAGCTATTTTCGTTCTATCGCCATTCGGTTTAAGTTTTAAAGTACTCTTGTCCATAAGCTGCAAAAGAAAATCTTGCTGGGATTTTAAAGGAATTATGTTAAACCTCTCTATCCATATGGGGAGAATTGATATCTTTACTGTGTTGAGTCTTCCAATCCATGCACACAGAATGTCTTTTTCTTTCTTCAAATATTGAAAGTTTAAGGTGTAAAGATGAAGGGAGCTGTGATGTAACTGTTGGTGTGTATGAAGAGATGCCTGTATTCCAGGGACACCATCAGTGCCAGACTGCCAGGCTGTATCTTGGTTCAGTTCCTTTTTTTCAAAATTGTATTCACAGGCCTATGAAAGGAGGTTCCCTACGTGTCCTTTGATTCCAATGTTTGTGGACAGTGACACTGTGAATGAATTCAGGAGTGAAGATGGGGCTATTCACATTATAGAAAGGCGCTGCAAACTGGATATAGATGCTCCTCGACTGCTGAAAAAGGTAACTGGAAAGGACACCTTAAAAGGCAATCCCCCCAAAACTAAAATGAATTTGTGCTTATTGCTTCTGTTGGTTGCAGTTGGGTGTTATTCATTAACCCTTTTTTCTTTCTGTTTTGAAGATTGCAGGAGTTGATTACGTTTATTTTATCCAGAAAAACTCACTGAACTCTCGGGAACGTACTTTGCACATTGAGGCCCATAATGAAACGTTTTCTAATCGGGTCATCATTAACGAGCTCTGCTGCTACAGCGTGAGTAGCTGCACGGGGCGGAGGTGGGAGGTGGGGGCGTGGTCTTCTGAGAGCCGTCGGGCCCTCGCGGTAGGCAGTGCGTGTCTTTGTCTGAGAGGGCAGTTCTCCGTCACACACAGTTACTGGTTTCTAATGCGTGGGATCAGCAGGGTGGCAGCTGGCGTGTCCTGCAGGATGGACTACATTGTTGCGGCAGTTAAGGTGGCCAAGTGATGCCCTGGTTTGTTCTTTAATATGAATACGCCACATCGTTTCTGGCCCACGCTAACACTTTTGAAATGTGTCCCTCTGAGATTGGATCTGAGTGCATTTATCTGCCTCCCGTCTTGCCTGCTCACCACCCAGAGCAAGAACTTCTCTGACTGGAGTATTGGAATAACCCAGTAGGTCTCTCGCTTCCTCCCTCACCTTCCTATAGTGTATCCTTGACACTGAATCCAGAGTGATCCTTTTAAAGTGTGTCAGATCATGTCATGCTTTCTCAGGGCTCAGAGCTCTGCAGTGTCTGCAGTTCACTCAGAGGAAAAACCCACAAGCCTCACAGTGGCTCATGAGGCCCTGCATTTTCTCTTCCTCTCTCCTCTGTGTCCTGGCTGCCTCGTGCGCAGGCCTGCCCGCCGTCTCACAGCCTCTGATCACGTCGGTGTGCTTCCCAAAGGGCCCCTGGTCTCTCTGCTCCCTCTGCCCCCAGACCTCTGCTCGATGCCCATCCTTGCCTCTTGCGGGCTTCGCTCAGGTCTGCCTTTCGACGAAGCCAGCCCTGAGCGCCCCGTTTAATTCTGTGAACTGCCCTCCAGTCCTTTTAGCCCTGCTGCCAACTTTCCTGTTCCCCATAGTGCTTCTCTTCCAGCACTGGTTTAACTTCTTACCTATTGTGTTTATGGCCAACTGCCAGTCTTCTTCTGCTAGACTGTAACCCTCACGAGGCAGGGATCTTGGTTTTGTTTGTGATAGAGAACACTACTCGGTAAATATGGTGAATAAATGAATGATACTACCAAGCATGAAAATAAAGCTCTCCTTTTAATAGTCATTTTTAGAATATTTTAAAAATATTATTTGAGGCTTTTCATAATTCTGAATCTCTCTGTAATTTTTCCATCTGCTCTTTTCATGATAATAACATTGTTAGTAAAATAAGTGTTTTTTTCCCCCCTTGGTACCAGTGAACTGAGGAGCAAATATTCTCAGTCGTCAGTATAATTAATGAGAATACTTTCTCTTTTACCTGCAGGTTCACCCTGAAAATGAAGACTGGACCTGTTTTGAACAGTCAGCAAGTTTAGATATTAAATCTTTCTTTGGTTTTGAAAGTACAGTAGAAAAAATTGCAATGAAACAATATACCAGCAACATTAAAAAAGTGAGTGTCCCTTGGGGTTTTATGGGCAGGAGTCTCTTGAGATGGTCCAAGCTGGTCCCTTCCAGAGGCTGGGGGTGGGTTAGTCAGGGGTCCCGGTGAGTCAAAGGGGAGGATGGGGGCCACAGACCGCGCTGGTCGCTGGTGGAGGTCAGGGGCGAGTGTTCGGCCGCTGGCTGTGGTGCTGCCTGCTCGGAACTGCAGGGAGAGGTTGGGACTAGGGTCCGGGGCCCGCTGGGGGAGGCCTCTCGGGTCCCTCCGAGGCCTTGGGAGGTGAGGCGCGTCTTCCCTGGAAGAAGCTCCCTTCTTGTTTTCCTGCTGCTGCTCATCAGCGTGGCATTTGGGTGTCAGATGTTATCATTTGGGGTTAGGGGGTGCTTTCCCAAGGCTTGTTCTCGGTGCTCCTGGAGAGCGTTTGGATTGAGACATAGAGCACATCCTGGGCACAGGGCGGTGAGCCAGCGCTTGCAACTGGTGACGTAACACTGTCCGAGACATGGTTTCCTAGGCCTCTAGAGAAGGGGAAGTAAAATTATGGGGAAAAAACCCACAGAAGCATTTGGCTTTCCTTTTTCCTATTTGTTCTGTAGTCACTCAGTTTTCATCATGGTTTTCAAAACCCTTGAGGAGTGAGTAACTTGAAAGCTCAGTGTAGTAGTACTAACCTCAAAACTGGCTTTGCTCCCAAGGGCAAGGAAATCATCGAGTATTACCTTCGTCAGTTAGAGGAAGAAGGCATCACATTTGTGCCCCGCTGGACTCCACCTGCCGCCGCCCCCTCTTTGGAGACGTCCTTGTCCTGCAAGAAACCAGCAGCGTCACTGACTGTCGTCGTGCCTGACCCCACGCTCAAGGAAGGGCTGAGCGGCGAGCCCCTCAGCACCCCGAGTGGGGCAGCCGAGCCCACCGCAGGGACCCCGGACGGTGAGTCTGCAAGGGGCCTCATTCTAAGGGCAAGACTCCAGGCTGACCTGGAACCCTTGCCTCTTGGGACACATAGCTATGACACGAACAAAGATGGATCTTATCACTGTCCCCTTGCCTCTGGCTTACATAACACATTCATTTTATTTTTTTCTTAGAATGAAGAAACAAGAGTTTTTAAAAATGGTCAGGAAGGGGTTAACACAGTTATATCATCAGCATACCCATTTTCGGCTTCCTAGATGCCAGGCACTCTTCTGAGCACTTTGTGAATGTTTGCTCATTTAATAATAGTCCCTTTTAGGTAAGAAATGCTTTTGTCTTTGTTTTATAACTGAGTTAATAACTAAGGCTCAGAGGAACCAAGTGACTTTCATGGAGAGACACAGCTGTAGGTGGCAGGCTCCACGCCTTTCTCGTGTGACACACACACACACGCACACAAACCCTTTTTGATTGCTCAGTGTCATGCCCAATGTAAAGTAAGACAGTACAAGAAAATTCTGCCCTCAGAAGTTCTGTTGAATCATTGGCATTTATTTTTCCCTGCCTTCTCTGTGGCTCAGCTTTGCCCTCTGAATTAAGTATTATTAAATATTGATAACAGCCGTGATATTGTGAATAGAGTTGATACTTGGCAAACAGTGGTGACTTGGCGGCAGCTGGATGTGTCTTGGAATGCACATGTTTCCTTGTGCTTCTGCGGTGACTGGGTTTAGAGTCACCGGGGGGCCCTTTGGTGGCTGGTTAGAGTCCACCGTCCCCCGTGGCTCGGTTATCTCTGACTCCTGGACCACATGGGAACGTCACCGAGTGGGGCAGTTTGGAAGTCTTCAAGTTCCAATGTTCTTATTGTTAAGAATGTCCGAAATTGATATTCTAGACAAACTAGACGCAGACTACATCAAGAGATACCTGGGCGACCTGACGCCACTGCAGGAGAGCTGCCTGATCCGGCTTCGCCAGTGGCTCCAGGAGACCCACAAGGGCAAGGTGAGCATCTGCCCGAGTGTGCATCCACGCACGTGTGCAGGGGTGCCGTTGTTCAACCTGGACGCCTGGTCCTGTTCGAGTGACTCACAGTCAATGTGCCTGATGGCCGTAGGTGGGAATGTCCCTCTGGTCAAAAAGGCACTGGATCTGTGACCCCGTGTGCGGCGTCTGAGTCCTTTGTAGCGAGTTAGGATGCCCTGCTGTGTATAATTAGCTGCGTATTTATAGATGTTACAGAGAATGGCCTTAAAAATAATTACGTATCAAGTTACAGTAAAAGCAGTGTTGTAAGAATTAATTACAAATATTCATTCATTTTACTTTTCAGAAGGTTTGGAAGTAGTTCACAGGTTCTTCAGAGATTAACTGTTGGGCTTTGGGACTTCCCTGATGGTCCAGTTCAAGGTTAAGACTTCGGCTTCTGGTGCAGGTTAATCACTGGTCAGGGAGCCAAGATCTCACGTGCCTTGTGGCCAAAAAACCAAAATATAAAACAGAAACAGTATTGTTACAAATGTTATACTTTAAAGAAAAGGTCCACTTCAAAAAAAAAATCTTAAAAAAATTAACCTGTGCTTTGATTTTGAGGTGTTTGGTAAGTAAGCCTCATAACGAATTAGCTTTTTTGTAATCTCACGGGGGACCAGTGTGGGACGGAGGCAGATCCACGTGTCTGGGTAGTTCCTGGCCTCCTGCGCTGGCCTGGTGTCCAATTCTGCCGGTCTTGGTCTCCAGCGTCCAGTATCCAAGGACTGTTTGTATCTGTTCGCGAGAACTCCCCCGCTGTGATCAGAGCTGCCGTTGTTGGGCACTGACCGTGCATTAGACTCTGGTTTAAGATCTTTATTAAATCCTCCCAGCAGCCCCATGAACTGGTGCTATTATTATCACCTGTTGTGCACACACACAAGTTCAGTAACTTGCTGGGGGCCTTAACGTCTAGTGACTGCTGGGGTCGGGCTTTGAAGCCAGGCCACTTGGTTCTGGGACCGACATTCCCAGCCACTCCCGTGTAATGGTAGTCCTTTCTGAGAGGAGACCGTGCATCTCGGTGCTTTATTTTCCCAGGAGGGGGGGCAGGTGGATGCCAATTGCATGCCCCCCTCATCTGCACCTGCAGCGTGGGCATGTGGCCAGGGACGAGGACAGCCGGGCCACGGGAGACCCAGACACGGTCTTGGCCTTCTGTTTCCCTCGGGGAAAACTGTCAGACTTGTCAGCTGCCAGGAGTGGAACCTGAAGAAGGCTCTGGGGTGTCAGGACACCAGCGCCGCTATCAGAGCCAACAGCACTGCTCTGCGTCCTGCGTCGCTATCGCGTGTAATACTGTGCCGGAACGCGCGCAGACCACAGAAGCTGGCGGGTTAGCTCAGTGAGTCAGAGCAGCTGGAGTTTAAGAAGTTCCTTACGCCTTCACTCTCCTTTGCTGAAGCTAAAACGGGAATAGTCTAAAGATTATTCAGACTAATAATGCAGATTTTCTAAAGCATTAAGGAAGGTATTTGTGGTAGTGGCTAATTTTAAATAGTGTAATAATGCAGCTCGCTCTCAGTAAGAAGTGAGACTTTTTAGAGTCTTATTCCCTTGGTAACTTGCTTTTTCCCATTAGCAACTTTTCACATTGCTTAGAAACATCTCTTTCTCTCAATAGATCCCGAAAGATGAGCATATTCTCCGGTTCTTACGCGCCCGGGACTTCAACATCGACAAGGCCAGAGAGACCATGTGTCAGTCTCTGACTTGGCGCAAGCAACACCAGGTGGACTACATCCTCGATACCTGGCACCCGCCCCAGGTCCTGCAGGACTACTACGCGGGCGGCTGGCACCATCACGACAAAGGTAGCCGGGACCGTGGCATCGGTACCTGTGCTGAGAGGAACAGGGGCCTCGGGTGTGCTGTCCCTCCCCTTCCCCGTGTGAAGGAGTGGGCGCCTGTTTTATTACCGCTGCCCTGGGGGTGCCCCGCCGAGTGGAGAGGGAGGGCCTGAGGCCACTGCTTCCTGGCTACTCGCTCCCCCCGCCCAGTAGCCTGCTCCACTTCATTCCTTAATCAGGTGGAGTTTGTTTGACTTAATTTTTAAAACTCCGAAGGCTGAGTTTTCGCAGGAGCAGAGTGCTAGTAAAGGTGCTTTGCAGTGGCTTAACCCGTGCAGTGTCTGTAACAACGCGTAGCCAGGTTTTGTACATCACAACAGGAGGGTTCTTAGCTCTACCTGGGGAGTGAACAAAACGTAACCAAGAGCAGCATCCCTAAATGAACGATCAGATGTGGGGCCATCTGGTCAGAATGCTCTGCACACGACACCTGCAGGACAGGCTTCTGGCTCAGTTTCGGCGGCAGGCGGAGTGGGGTCACTGCACCGAGCCCCGCAGTGGAGGCGCGTCAGAGCGCGCGGGTAGAGCCAGAGGCCGAGCTCCGCGGGGCTCGCCTCACCAGCGGGGCCCCGCTAATGACCTGCTCCATCAGTTGGCCTTTGTTTTCACCTTTTACAATTCTGGTGGGAAAAGACCGGGTGGGCCTCCTGTAGGCACTGCCGAAGCCAGCTGCTGCTTCCCAGAGCGGGAGAGCGCACGGGGCCCCGTTGGCCTATGGGGGCGCCCGTCCCCCGGTTCGGGTCAGGAGCAGTGCTCACGCCGCCTGTCCTTCCCCTGCAGACGGCCGGCCCCTCTACGTGCTCCGGCTGGGGCAGATGGACACCAAAGGCCTGGTGAGGGCTCTCGGCGAGGAGGCCCTGCTGAGATACGTGAGTGCTGCCCGCTGGCTTCACTTCCTTCTCTGTCGGCGGGGGTGGGAGGGGACCATGGTCCTGTAGCCACAGCGTGTATCACTTTGATCATTAGAAAGGAGGACCTATTTATAAATTCTACAAACTTCAAAAGAGGGCCCAAAAGTTAAGAAAACGGTTTTCACTGTGGGGAAGCACGAACACAGCCGCGGGCACAGCTGCTCCAGGGGGCGTGGGGGTTGGGCCGGGCGCCCGCTCCCCCAGCCGCACCCCCAGGCCGATGTGGGTCCTGCCGCCTACCCTCGCTGTGCTCTGGGGCCGCCTCTCGTCAGGCCTCTCAGCAGTGCTCTTGCACCAGCACAGCGTGGTCCTGGCTCTGAGCGTCCTTTGTCAGGGCTGTGAGCGCCTCCTTCCCTGTCTCCTCAACCCCTCCCCGGCAGGCTGCACAGCGTGGGTAGTCCCGAAGAGAAGAATGTTAGCCTTAAAGTAGAAACGAGCAAGCAGAACCTTGAAAGGCAGTGGAGAAGCCGTCGTCCCACATTACCCACTGTGGGCATTTTGTGCCTCTTCTGTGGTGCCCAGCACTGTGCGTGTGCTTCCGTGGGCGCTCCCGCACACATGCACACAGGTCTACGGGTGGACTGCATCTGTCGGGGAAGGGCTTGTTACTCCAGCTCAAAGGGGTCCCTTCAGCCAGACTTGAGGTCGGTTGTCACACTGCCCTTTCTCTTAGCTGGCGTGTGAGGCTTCACTGTGTTGCCACTCTGCCGACACTCAGCTCCGACTCTTCAGACACGCTCGCTCTGGACGTGCCTATGAGGGAGCGAGCTGCTGCTTCCGTGATGTGTTTTGTGCATGCGGCCGTGTCAGGACGTAGATGGCGTTTGGCTTACACGCCTCCCTGAGGCACATGGTGTTGCCGTCACCCGCGCAGCCGGATGCAGCCGCGTCGGCCCCTTAGACTGATGGGCAACGTCTCTGGCTCTTGTACACAGGTTCTTTCCATCAACGAAGAAGGCCTGCGACGGTGTGAAGAGAACACTAAGGTCTTCGGCCGGCCTATCAGGTAGCTGCTTCTTCCTCCGAGCTTGTTTGAAATAGGAGTCACGTATTTCTAGTTGATTTTTAAAAAGCCAGACTCTGCTTTGGTTTTTAGGACCAAGTCTGAGTAGTTACTGTTTTCCATGGTGTCCTAGCAGGTGGGACAGATAATCGCGTGGGGCGTGTGCTGCAGTCAGCTGCGGGGCGGCTGCTGGGTTTTGGTGTTTCTGCCCCAGGCCTTGCTGTCCTCTCGGCCTGTGTGGGTAGGCCTGTGGTAGTTTCATGGTCCTTGGGAGTCCAGGGTCCCAGTTGCTTGGTTTTTGCTCTGCTTTTTTTGGTGCTGAGGAGGTGGGACAGAAGAAAATGATTCTCTGCTCTTAAACCAAACTTGCAGTCATGGTGGACTGTTCTGAAGACGTGCAGTTGTTCAGAGGTGGGCCCTGGGAAGGGTCTGGATGGTTGACCAGCACAGAAGTTCCAGGAGGGCAGGGACTCTGAGGGCTTTTGTTCACTCCCGTGTTTCCGGCCCCTGCCGCAGCGCTTGACTCAGTAACGTTCAGTCACACGTGTATTTAAACGCCGTACGCACGCCCCGCTGGGTCAGTAGAGGGGGCTCAGCAGGTCCAGGGCAGCACGTGCCTCCCTGGATGGATGGCTGCACCTTTGATCCTGGTTCCCTAGCCCTTGGTGGCTTTGGTATTTTGGGGATTGGTCCTATTACACGCAGCCCACGTCTTAATACAGGCAGATAGCGGTAGAGTTCATTACACTGTGATTTTGAAAACCCAGTGTATTTTTGGAAATGGACACTAGCAACTGTATAGAACATAAAAAACGAAAGCCAGTCACCCTGGGCCGTGGTTTCCCGAGTGTGCGCGCGCTGAACAGAGCTGGTCTCACCTGCAGCTCCTGGACCTGCCTGGTGGACCTGGAGGGGCTGAACATGCGGCACCTGTGGAGGCCGGGCGTGAAGGCGCTGCTGCGCATCATCGAGGTGGTGGAGGCCAACTACCCCGAGACACTGGGCCGCCTGCTGATCCTGCGCGCCCCCCGCGTGTTCCCCGTGCTCTGGACGCTGGTGCGCCTCCGCGGCGGGCGAGTGCGGGTTCCTGTCCCTGTGTGTCTGTGACTCCAAGTTGTATCACTAGTTAAGAAACGAGACAAGCGTGGAGAGATCAAAGTGTCTCAGGTTATTTAAGGGAAGAAAGTTTTCCCGAGAGTCCGCACGTCATACACTTTGGACTTTACAGAAAGAGCGTATCGAACTTGAATCCCACCCCCCCAATATCAGCATGTAATTTTCACCCTTGAAGTACAGACAGTAGAGCAAGTATAACTGCGTGGTCTTTTCCAATTCTTTGTAGGTTAGTCCATTCATTGACGACAACACCAGAAGGAAATTCCTCATTTATGCAGGAAATGACTACCAGGGGCCTGGAGGCCTGCTGGATTACATCGACAAAGAGATCATTCCAGATTTCCTGAGTGGAGAGTGCATGGTACGTATGTACGTAGGCAGGTAACACGTCTGACTACTCACAAGGGCAGGGAAGATGGGTGTGGTTGACACAAATGATTTTCAGAACTTTTCGTTTGGATTATTTGTCTTTCAGTTTGGGGGTTTTGGCTGGCATCTGTCTGATCCTGGGTTAAACTAAACAGAGCCATTTAGGTAATTTTTGATAACATACACATTCTTCATTGTTAAACACTAAAGAGAGCTTGTTTTAGAATCAGTGTGATTGCAGCTTCCTTTATGCTCTCAGCTTTGCGTGAATTAGATTCTTTAACCGTTTTAGAGCAGCTGTGCATTTCTTTAAAATGTTAAAAAATCAAATTGATTCTCCAAAAAGGTTGCCCCGTGGATGATGTCAGGAACACATCTTAAAAAGGGTAATTAAGGGAGCTCGTCCTCTTTTATGTAATGCAGGATTTGAAGTACACTGCATGGCTGGGTTAGCAAGCAGATGGCTCCACTTCTGCCCCTGTACTGTGATGAGTGGGGCATGTGATGAGTCAGAGAAGTTTAGCTCCTTGAAGACCGTATGGCCCCGGGGGCAAGACGGCCTGATGTGAGGGCCAGGAAACAAGCCGGGAGCGGTCCACTCGCCCTGCTGACGCAGCAGGTGACGCCAGCAGGGAGTCCACTCCCCTTCACAGTAAATTAGACTTTGCGATGTGGAGGTGCGGCCACCCTGGCTGGCTCACGTGTTCAGCTGCTGATGGGAACTTGGGGGATCTTGGGGGATTCTTGGAGGAGTTTAGAGCTGAACTCAGTTCTCAGGCCTTCAGTCCCGCTCTGAGGAGTCGCAGATGGAACCACAGTGCAGTGCAGGGAGCTAGTGAGCCAGGGGACCCCCACCCAGCTTCCCTGAGATTAAAGCTTGGGGTCAGATCTGTGGAGACACACAGACGCAGTGTATCAGAGCACGACTCAGGTTGCTCTTCCAGTTGCAATGGAAGCAGCGGGGCTGGAGTGGGCAGAGCCTCCACTCCCCTGTGCTGTGTTAGCAATGGTAAGAATCCCGTAAGAGCAGAGATCTACCCCCATAAGAGCAGAGGTCTCCCCGCTCAGGCTCTTAAGGCTTCGGCTTGGCTCTTCTGTGCCACCGTCGGGCTGGCGTTGAGGCTGCATTCGCTTGTCTGACGCCGTCCAGCTTGCCGTCACTGCAGCGGCCTCCCTGAGTCCTGCCGCCCTGCCCGTCGGAGATGGCCGTGCTTCTTCCTGTGTAGTCACCTCCCAGGGCAGGTACCACAGGAAGCACTTGGATTTTAAGAACTCGAGGGTTCAGTCATTATATCCGGGTCAATTAGGACATTCACGAATGTGCAAATTCTAATTTAGCCTGCTTCAAGCAAATTCGAAAGGTGCCGCTCTTCATGGGTTTTGGCTGGTGGTGTGGACTGGTCGTTTGACCTGGCACAGACACTAAACTTCCCCCGTTACTTACACATCTTGCCCTTACTTGCACATGATAGAAATAGCGCCTGTGCTGTAGAGAATAAAACTCTTCCTCACATAGCGTTTTCCTTTGCAGCACAATATAAACACCCAGCGCTGCTTACGTAAACCAGCTTCAGTAGCTGGATGCTGTCCCACACACGCACTACTGTGAGCGTTGTGGCAGATCAGCCTCAGCTTGTTCTCATTTACTCAAAGTGAGACACGTGTGTTTAAGTGGTTTTTCTCAATTATTTTGCCTAAGTAGTGCAGGGTATTTTACGACATGGCCAGTGTTTCCCATTTCCTAAGCTAGGCTCCACAGAGTTGAGCATGTCAGGCCGGCGTGTGGCTCTCGGGATCGGCCTCCGTGGGCACTGCTCTCAAGCCGTGTTTCCGTTTCCAGTGTGAGGTGCCGGAGGGGGGCCTGGTGCCCAAGTCCCTGTACAGGACCGCGGAGGAGCTGGAGAACGAAGACCTCAAGCTCTGGACCGAAACCATCTACCAGTCTGCCAGCGTCTTCAAAGGGGCCCCGCACGAGGTAGGGGCCGGGCTGAAGCCACGGGGCCTGGGTCTCCCCTCCCCCCAGGGGTTCTTCTGTGGTCTCCCCAGTAGGGGGTCGTTTAGGAGAATCAGATGCTTTTCCCCGACTTGGTCTTGGTCTGCACTTGGTCTGCAGTTAAGGTAGCTGTCGATGCTGGCAAGCAGGCTCTCGCAGAGCAGACCTTGGCTTCCCTTGGTCAGGGCCCCCAGGAGGAGAGTAGGCAGGCGTCTCCACGTCCGGTCCACCCAAGACCCTTGACGCATGGGGCGCCTCGCAGGTCTCCCCCGGGGGGGAGGTTTGTAACTTCTCAGTTTAATGTTTTCAGCACTTTCTGTGTTTTCTTGACTGGGTTTGGTTATTTACTGTTTTTTAAGGAGTTTGCCCGTTTTCCTAGTCTGGTGGTGAGGAGGAGCTCACGCCATGCGTTCTCTCCTTGCTGCCTGTGGTGGTGCCTGAGCAAGGCCGTGCCTGTTTTCACACACGCGTGCGCTCTGGTGTCATGAGTGTCTCTGCACTGAGTGGTCTTAGTGCACTGAGTGGGCTCGGCCCATCCTGGGCTCCGGGCCGAGGTGTGTGGCTCAGGGTCGTGGGATCCCGCCGGGCTGAAGCTGGCTAAGCTGACCCTGTGCTGCTCCTCCATGCTTGGCCGGGGTGCCTCCCTCACCACCACCCGAGCCTCCTGGGGTGAGCGGACACGATGCTGTGGTTTGAATGAGCGGAGACGGGCTTGAGGTGCCTTACTCCCAGCCTCTTTGGGGGGAGACAACTGCATCTCAAGGATTACTTGGATTAATTTCTTACTTGGAGGCTGCGTTCTCGTCTTTGCTTAGGTCACGGTCGCGATGTCCCGGGTAGGGAGCTCAGTGTGCGGTGTGTTCTTGTGGGTCGCAGGGTTATCTGTGAGAGGGTTTCTACGTCAGAACACTGAAAACTTCGGCTCTGGTTTGAGGGTTCAGTAGGACGCACATCAAGGACGGGGGTCTCATGAAGCGAGGAGCCGTGAACGCAGGCGCAAGGGGCCGGTCCGCAGAGGGGCTGGCGTCCCAAGGAGCTTGGCCCATGGAGCCCGTGGTGTCGGTGCTGCCGCTGTGCTGGGATGGGACAGGGCTCGTGTGTGTGTGGAATCTGCTTTTTAGGGAGAGTCTGTGTAGCTACAGAGCCGAGGCAGGGGGACCACCAGAGACTGCTGGCCGGGAAGCCGGCACACCGCCTGCGGCACTCAGCGAGCGGCTTCCAGGGCGGGTGGGGCATGGGGCTGGCTTCTGCCGAGATTTTTTAGTGAATACATAGCCTTCCACAGCTGGTTTTAATTATCACAGTAATCTTTGGAAACTGTAACTTTGATCATTCCCTGCTGGGAAGCTATATGGGCGCTGCCTGAAATTCAGCTTGTAGATTGGCACTCGACACCCAGGGCCTTCCCCACCCAGGCCACGCGGCTCCCTCCCACCACCCAGCCTGGCGGCTGCGGGCCGAAGACCCCTCAGCCTGTGCTCGCCTCCCCTCCTCTTGTCCCTCCCGGGCTGTTTACTCTGGGACCTTCCCTGTGCCCCTCAGCCCAGAGCAACCCTCGGAACCACTTCTGTGCTGTTGAGCGTTATTTCTGTTTTATATCAAGGCCTTTTTTACAGCCAGGACCCGGTAGCCTAGAATGGCATCTAAATTGCATGTTCGGGACACTCAGGCTGCAGGGGGAGCTAACGGAGCACGGAACTTGATCGAGTGCCGAGCCTGGCCGAGGAGGCCTGCGGCTGGGACCCCCCCTCCCCCAGCTGAGAGGAGAGCTGGGGGGCAGTGGGGACGTGCTGCGGCGGCGCTGGCTCGCAGGCTCATGTTCACCGTGGCAGGCTGATGCAGCCAACCTCTCCTTCCAGATTCTCATTCAGATTGTGGACGCCTCATCGGTGATCACGTGGGATTTTGACGTGTGCAAAGGGGACATTGTCTTTAACATCTATCACTCCAAGCGGTCACCACAGCCACCCAAGAAGGACTCCCTGGGGGCGCACAGCATCACTTCCCCAGGGGGGAACAACGTACAGCTGATAGACAGAGTCTGGCAGCTGGGCCGGGACTACAGCATGGTGGAGTCGCCTCTGATCTGCAAAGAAGGGGAGAGTGTGCAGGTAGGGTCTCCTGAGCCTGCCCACAGCCTGGCTTTTCTGTCTGGAGAAGGAAGTCTTAGGGCGGTGGCCGGGCGGTTCAGTGTGTCCTCTTAGTCAGGGTGATTCAGGAAGCCGAGTGACTCTCAGAAGAACTCTGCTCAGCAGAATCCATGACTTGTGTCTAGAGCCATGAATTATTTCTGGAGATGTTTTCACAGAAGCAAACAGAAGGAAGGAGAGGGCAGTCAGTGTACACGCACTGCTGGGATTCAGGAGGCTGCTAAGATGACCCTTGACCCAACGGCATTGGTCTCCTTCAAGAAAATCACTCTGAATAGAAGTGAGATAAACAAGGACATAGGGAACTGTTAACTATCATGACCAAGCATTCTCATTTCTTTGCAGTGTTCCATCAGTTCATTTAAAACGTTGGCTAGTTATTCTGAGTGCCTGAGCTCAGAATGGTAGTTCTCGGGAGTTTCTGGCCTTTATATTAGACGCATGATTTTGCTGCCTTCACACTTTTCAGGGATAAGCCTGACAGTGTTTTGGTGGTCTTAGAAACACTGAAAGAGAGTATTCAGTTTTAAAAATAATGAACGTTTGAAGCTGTATCACACGGTCTTTAGTTCCAGAATTAGGGGGAGAAAGCAGTTTTCACAGATCGTCATTCAGCTTTAGACTGACATCCTTTTAACCCGGGATATGCTGGTAAGGTCACTAGAAGCATGTCAGAGTATTGGCTGGCCTAGGAAAGCTTTTTAGACCCTACCGCCTCGAGGGTAAGCAGAGGACCCCCCTGGGGGCTTCCACCCTGTGGGCGCCTGCTTCCTCCTCCGCAGGTGGGGGCCTGGCTGCAGGGCCCACCCCTGGAGGCAGTGTGAGACTGGCCTGATCACGAACCAGGGTAGCTGGCCCCTTCCCTCACCGAGAGGGTCGGTAATCGACGCTAGATCCGAGTGGACAGAGATGTCGTCCCCTCGGCGTCTGTCCCCGTTGTGGGGGCTCCCGGAAAGCAGGTGGTCCTCAGCGGTGCCCCCCGACTCACTCCAGGGCTCCCACGTGACTCGGTGGCCGGGCTTCTACATCCTGCAGTGGAAGTTCCACAGCACGCCGGCCTGCGCCGCCACCAACCTGCCCCGTGTGGACGACGTGCTGGCCTCCCTGCAGGTCTCCTCCCACAAGTGCAAGGTGATGTACTACACCGAGGTGATCGGCTCCGAGGACTTCAGGTACGGGAGGCCGGGTTCTGGGCCAGGGCAGCTCGTGATGTCACACAAGGGGTTGGGGACCGAGGGGAGTGAGGGGGCAGGGTCCAGCTGGAAGGCAGTTGGCGGTCACCATGGGTCCTCACGCCTCCCCTTCCCGTGCTGCTTACAGAGGCTCCATGACCAGCCTGGAGTCCAGCCACAGCGGGTTCTCGCAGCTCAGTGCCGCCACCACCTCGTCCAGCCAGTCCCACTCCAGCTCCATGATCTCCAGGTAGTGCCCAGTGCTCGGAGGGGACGGCCCACCACCTCGGACCGCTGCCCACCCGCCGCCGAGCGGCCACGTTGTGTGAACTGCTCTGGCCCTCTAGGTAGCAGATAGCTCTGCAGATGGTAAATGTAGTCACTGACCCCGAAGCTATCTCGACAGGTAGTTGTAACTCTCACTCAATAGCCATAGATTTTGTATACAGTGTGCACAAAATCCAATCAGAGCACAAGGGCTCTCTTCAAAGAAAAGTAGTTTATATACCAGTTAAGAGGTTGACTTTGTCTCAAACCTGGATGCAAAAAAAACGATTCCAGCCACCTCCTCACTGTCCCTCAGTGGATGAAGCCCCTCCTCCACCCGTCCGAGGTGACCCGCCTTCCTCCGTGGAGCAGAAGCTGCCAACTGGTCCCCTGCCCGCAGCTGGCCCCCGCCTCCTCCCTGCCGGTGGTCGACGCGCTCCGAGGGCGTCGACCACCCTCTGGGTTCCTGTTCCTCTGAGTAGTCGCCGCCTAACTGGAAGGACTCAGGGAGCCTGTGGGTGTCCCGACCCAGCTCTGGGACCAAACAGACCCGCTGTTGTAAAGTGGGGGCTGGGGGCTCTCGGGGACCCCCCATGATGCCAGGAAGAACACCGCCATCATTAAACATTATTTTCTCTCTCCTCCCTTCAAACCTTTTGGTACTTTGAGAGCAGACTTTCTCTGTCCTGAACGTGGGCCAAGGGCCGCCTCCTCCTCTCCTCCTGGTGTGCCTCTCTTCCTTCCTGCATGGCTCACTTCTGAGCTCCTCCACTGGCCTCCCTGGGCCCCTCACAGCCGGGTGGCGTCAGCGCCCAGGTGGTCCTTCCTGCCGCTGGAGGTGTTTCAGGGGCAGCGAGCCCCACTCGCCATTTTGGAACGTCCCACATTCACTGTAGCTGACCAGCGTTCTCCCCACGTGGCTGTTCCAGGACCGCCTGTGGCCTGGGCAGCCCGGCTCCTTTGTGAAGGAAGTTGTGGATGTGTGTACACGCAAGCATGTGTGTCCAGGGGTGGGTAGAAACTTAGCTCAAGTAAGAGAGGGTTCAATGTCCTCGAAGCAGATCAGATGATGAAGTTGGTTTGCTTTTGATTTTTTCTTTTTGATTCTGATCGCCAAGCCTGGTCTGCCTTTTTATTGGCCCATCATTTTCTCAGCTTTTTATGGGAAAAGCAGGTTTTCTGTGAGTCTGTCCAGTTGCTGCTTTGGGTCAGTCTCCACGATGAATGAAGGCATGTCACGTGATGGTGTGTGTGGCAGAGGCTGTGCTTTTTAAGAATCTGGGCCAGGAGCCAGGCGCCATCTTCATCATGAAGAAATCCCGGCCTCAGAAATCCTGAGTTGCCTTGTTATGGATCTGCCCTGGAGGCGTTAGGTGGAGTGCTGTGAGGACCAGGGTGTGCCAGGGGCGGGGTCAGGAGGGCTGGGAGGGGCAGAGCTCCGTGGGTGTCCTCCGTGGGTGTGGCATGCTGAGACTCTCCTGCCTCTCCCTGGGCTGCGGGCCTGTGTGGAGCACAGCCGACCCTTGGCACCTAGAGGCTTGTTTCCAGAAAGCACAGTAGGGCTAGTTAGTGGATCCACACTGCTTGCTGTCAGTGCTTCCTGTTTCCAGATTCTAAGGACCTGAAGATGGTCCCCTCTCTCTTTCTCTCTCTTTCTCTCTCTCTCTGTGTCTCAGATGGCGATTTTGCTGACAGCTGCCAAGAAAACGCTTCACTTGACAGTCCACCTCAGCCCAGGGATGTTTGTAGAACTATTTGAATTGCAGCCACCCCCTCCCCCAGGCTGAAGACCAGTTCTTTTTAAGTTGACTCAGAAGTGGCACTATTTTATCCCCAGAGTTGACTGTATCTTTAAGAGTTCAAAGCACATCCCTGCACACACCTTCCAGGGCTCCCTCCGCTCTCCTGGGAGGGGCTGTGGGGCAGGTGGGCGGGGTCCCGCGCTGGGCCCGCCCTACTCAGCGCCCTGCGCCCTGTTTCAGATGCTGCTGTCGTGCCACCTTTTTTCCAGCACTAACGATCCTTCTGGTTTCCCTTCTATTACTAGTGTCTTAATTCACCTTCTTTCCTAATTACATTATTTACGTATCAAATTCTGTAAATGTTTTGTAAACATATTACCTCACTCTTGGTAATACAATACTGATAGTCTTTAAAAGATTTTTTTATTATTATCAATAATAAATGTGAACTGTTTAAAAAAAAGAGTCTTTTTCTTATTGTGAATGGCAACCTCCTTTGAAGAGTATGACGTTCTTAGGAGACTATAGATTAGAGGAAAGGGAGATGCTGGAGCCAGAGGCTGGTGCGGATCGAGGCTCAGTACGTACAGCTCAGTGGTCTCCCCCCCCGCCCCCGCCCCCCAACAGAGAACAGGCTGCACCTTTCCTCCGACTCCAGGAAGTCAAACAGGACTCAGGCTGGACACCTGATCCCATGTTTCTCTTTTACATATATACTAAATTAAAACTGTTGACTAAAGAACACTCCCCAGAACACATGATCAGATGGATTAGGTCTGCATTACACATGATGCAGTTTAACATGGAATGTCAAAACAAATCAGTATTTTTCATTGTACAAAAACGCTTATGTACTTGACAGGCAAGAAGACACGTATGGTACTTTGCATTTTCACTTATCATCTGTGATGAAGTTTAAAAAGGCCTTGGAATAAACTGGGAGATTTCTTTAGTAACAAAATGGGTCCTTTCAGCAGGGGACCAGTGTGGACCTTCAGAAACCTGGGCTGCCTTGTCCCCAGCTCCTGCGTTTGGGCCTGCGGGAGGCCTGCTCTCGGTGGGAGTGCCCACAGGGAGTGCCCAGGCCTCAGGGCGGGAGCAGGTAAGGCCTGCAGATGCCCACACGCCCGCAGCCTGGCCTGGGTTGTGAGCCTGCCCTCCCCTCCCCGAGGCATTCAAGACAAGCTCCAGTTATCAGCACCGGAGGCGAGTACTGCTGACTCAGCCAGCCTCTCCCCGAGGGCAAGACTTTTGCCGGATTCCTTCCTGCTTTGCTGTCTCCTGGGCCCACTTTACAAGCCATTAATGTAGCAGCAGCTTCTCACAGTGGCGGCTGGAGCAACATGAAAAGCAGGTGGGGCTGGCAGCACCTGTCTCCTGCCTCCCGTCCCTGTCCTCAGAGCCTCTGAGAACGGGCATCTTAACAGTGGGCGGTGGGTTTTTGTATCAGGCCATTAAGTCGTAGCATGTATTGATCCGCATTGGTGTTACGTATGTGTGAATACATATATAACATGTATATATAATGTGTACACACACTCCAGGGGCTTCCCCATTGACTCAGTGGTAAAGAATCCGCCCGCAGTGCAGGAGACCTGGGTTCGACCCTGGGTTGGGAAGATATCCTGGAGGAGGCCATGGCAACCCACTCCAAGATTCTTTCCTGCAGAATCTCCATGGACAGAAGAGGCTGGCGGGATACAAGTCCATGGAGTCACAGAGTTGGACACGACTGAAGTGACTGAGCATGCACGGGTGTGCACACACACAGATAGCCCCTGCTTTTCCAAAATTCACCTTACACCATTTTGCTTTTATGAAAGACCTACATTAACACCCATTTTCAGTAATTCTGTGAAAAAAGGCAGTGAAAATAGCGTTCAGTGTTGGTTTTGCAGCAGCGTTTACAGAGGGAGTGCACCTGAGTAGTGAGAGGCCCCCGCCAAGCTCCTGCCCAGAAACCACACATAGCATCTCAACACGCAGCCACCGCAGCTTCAAACCGTGTCTCTGAGCGTCTGTGCTTTATCTCAGTTTATTCTTTGAATCTTACCAAAGCATGCTGCTGCTGCTAAGTCGCTTCAGTCATGTCCGACTCTGTGCGACCCCATAGACGGCAGCCCAACAGGCTCGCCCGTCCCTGGGATTCTCCAGGCAAGAATACTGGAGTGGGTTGCCATTTCCTTCTCCAGTGCATGAAATTGAAAAGTCGAAGTGAAGTCGCTCAGTCGTGTCCGACTCTGTGCAACCCCATAGACGGCAGCCTACCAGGCTCCTCCGTCCATGGGATTTTCCAGGCAAGAGTACTGGAGTGGGGTGCCATTGCCTTCTCTGTACCAAAGCATACCCTAAGGTAATTGCTTCTTCCCTTAATGCCATTTCGACTTAAAAAGGGTTTCATAGGATCATTGTACTTTCAGATAGTGGGGAGAATATACATAAGCATGAAACCACGAGCAGCCCATAAACACTGAGAATCCCAAAGCACCTGGATTATGGTCTTTCAATACCTTTCCTCACCAAAGAAACAAGACATTATTGGAGAAATGGCTGATTCTAGGTCTGGTACAGGAAATTTGCAAGATGAGCCAGGGACATCTTATCTCATCAAAGACGAAAGAAGTGATCAAAGACACTAGGGTCGTAGCTCAAGGGCTCAGAGGCTGACTTGAGGCTTTTACTGGTCAAGAATGCAACACGAGGGACTTCCCTGGTGGTCCGTTGGCTGAGACTCTGTGCTCCCAACACAAGGGGCCTGGGTTCCATTCTTGGTCAGGGAGTTAGATCCCCCGTGCTGCAACTAAGAGTTCCTATG
Organism: Bison bison bison; assembly: GCF_000754665.1. Taxonomy (NCBI): domain Eukaryota; kingdom Metazoa; phylum Chordata; class Mammalia; order Artiodactyla; family Bovidae; genus Bison; species Bison bison. The sequence goes on from NW_011494943.1 coordinate 8,674,140, forward strand.
CCGCACCCAAAAAGGCCCTGCTTGTCACAGCTAAGACCTGGTGCGGCCAAATAAATACATAGAATGGAACACTCTAGAGTGCAGTCAACTTCCAACCCACTGACTGTGTTAAAATCCATGAATTCATAATTCCAAGCAATTTTCATATAGAACTGATCCCCTTTGGAGGACGATAAGGAACCAATTTAGAAAGCTGGTAGGTAAACAAGCTGAATTTATCCTGCCTTTCCTAAATGGACAGAAGCTGGAGAGCAGTACCTATGAAAGTAAGCAAGCGAATTAATTAAAGGAATAACAATAACGCTGTTTCACATGAGTGAACAGATCTAAGCGTTCAGCATCTCCAGCTGCTCAGTTCAGTTCAGTCGCTCAGTCATGTCCGACTCTGCGACCTCATGAACTGCAGCACACCAGGCCTCCCTGTCCATCAGCAACTCCCGGAGTTTACTCAAACTCATGTCCACTGAGTCGGTGATGCCATCAAACCGTCTCATCCTCTGTCATCCCCTTCTCCTCCTGCCTTCAATCTTTCCCAGCATCAGAGTCTATTCCAATGAGTCAGTTCTTCACATCAGGTAGCCAAAGTATTGGAGTTTCAGCTTCAGCATCAGTCCTTCCAATGAATATTCAGGACTGATTTCCTTTAGGATGGACTGGTTGGATCTCCTTGCAGTCCAAGGGACTCTCAAGAGTCTTCTCCAACACCACAGTTCAAAAGCATCAATTCTTCGGTGCTCAGCTGCTAAGGTCATGGAAAGAGACAACTACATATTCTGGTCTTCTGGAGACCTGCAGCCCTGTGAGTTCTTCAGCCCAGGCCAGGCTCTGGGTCTGGCTGCTGATTTGTAGGAAGTATAGAAGATGGGCAACAGCTGAACTGCACTACCGGAAACAAGAGGTTTGGATTCTTCAACAGATAAATTGTGAGGGGAAGAAAGGAGTGGAAGTGGGGGAGTCCCATAAATTAAAGAGATTTTCACTTAACAAACAAGACCAAACTATTAACTAGAGATGCACGTAGCCACGTGATGGTTCCTTCTGGGGATGCAGCCCAGGTTATGGGGGGCGTGGGGCGATCTTTCCACCAAGTTGCGGATTCAATGTATGCTCTTCCGTGTCTCTGTTTTATCTTACGATAGTAAGGTGGTTTGTTGTTTTTTAGTTAGGGCTTTAAGTGGGTTGTTTTCCCTACAAGGAAAGTAATACTGGTTCTGTCTTTGGGAATCTCCTCCTTTCCCTGGTGGCTCAGACAGTAAAGAATCTGCTTGTAATGCAGCAGACCCCGGTTGGGTGCCTGGATTGGGAAGTTCCGCCGGAGAAGGAAATGGCCACCTACTCCGGCATTCTTGCCTGGGAAATCCCATGGACAAAGGAGCCTAGTGGGCTGCAGTCCATGGGGTTGCAGAGTTGGCCACAGCTGAGCAACTTAACACTTCTGCTTTCCTTTTATCCAGATCACAAGGTGGGGGCTGCTGGCACCCATGGCCCAAGTTCTGAGCCCAGGGGCGTACCCTGCGTTTGTGGTGTCTGTGCCCAGGACAGCAAAGCAGTGCCAGCCAGCTGGCAGCAAGTGGCAGCCGGGCTCCTGGGGTCTTCCAGGAAAAAATCGGAGGCCGGTCCCTTTAAAGTTCTGCCCCTTGCTGAGTGCTGCCTATGACCTCCCCTTTCTCGTCCTTCAAATAGAAGCAACCAGACTTTCCCACTCCAACCTTGCCTTTGGGTTTAAGAGTGCGGTCAGTCACCGGGACCCATTTTGACAGCGGCAGAGAGCCAGTTATGAGCCCTGGGGTATCAAAATTACTGAGCCTCTGTGCGCCAGCCCCAAACGCCCTGTGTCAAAGTGAGACACAAGGGCAGAGGAGTCTGGGCTCTTTCTGGGAACCTAAGAGAGGCGAGTGCCTGGCTCCAGAAAGTAGGACCCTCCCAGCTGCTCCTGTAGAAGGATCCAGATTCCCACGGAATTGTTGGGCTGCCGAGTTATGCTCCTTCCCTTTTGCAAGGCTGGTCTGCACCCCTGCTCAGAGTCCCTGCGTTACAGTCAGGAAAACCCAACCTCAGCCCCCAGCTGGAGCCCCCTTCTGGCCGATGAAGGTTAGTCACGGCACCCTCCAGGGAATTGCGTCCGTGGGCGCCACCATGTGGCCATGAGGAAGATGTGCATGCCCGTCACAGAGTTGGGCAGCGAGCCGTCTCTGCTGCTTTCATCTGTGCCCCTGGAGTCCCAGCCATGGGAGAAAACTCTTCAACTCCCACGTCTGCTGAAATCTTGCCTAGGAAGAGGTGTGATGGTTAATTCTGTGGGTCGATTTGGCTGAGCCGTGGGGCCCAATTATTTGGTCACCATACAGTTCTGAGTGTGTCTGTGAGGGTGCTGGTTTTTTTTTTTAGATGAAATTAACATTTACTGGGTAGACTGAGTAAAGCAGACGGGCCCCATCCAATCAGCTCAAGGCCTGAATAGAACAAAAAGGTTGACCCTCCCATAAGTAAGAGGATTCCCCCTCCCCAGTGGCCTTGATCTGGGACACTGGCTTTTTCTCTTTTGGACTGGACACCGGCTCTTCCTGAGTCTGCCATCTGCCTGCCTTCAGATAGGAGTCAGGCTGTCAGCTCTCCTGGGTCTCCAGCTCGCCCTCTGCAGGTCCCAGGACTTGTCAGCCTCCATTATCACATGAGCCAGTTCCTGACGCTAAGCTTCTTTCTGTACAAATACACCCTAGTGTGTATATACATCCTGTGGAAACTTGACAGATTGCAGAAAGTTTGCTCCAGTCCTGGCATTGCAAAGCCTTTGACATTTATCACTGACAACAACAACAAACCTGATTAATCTGGAATCATCTCTCCTTGGGGTGTGTGTGTGTGTTTGTGTGTTTTGATTTGGGTTTTCCCCATCAATAGGCTTATCCTTCTTTATTTTACGTAGAATGAAATTCCAGGCTGTCAGAGCTGGGCAAAGAGCTTAGACTGATCTGAAAGTGAAAGTCGCTCAGCCGTGTCTAACTCTTTGCGACCCCATGGCCCATACAGTCCATGGAGTTCTCCAGGCCAAAATACTGGAGTGGGTAGCCATTCCCTTCTCCAGGGGATCTTCCCAACCCAGGGACTGAACCCAGGTCTCCCACATTGCTGGCGGATTCTTTACCAGCTGAGCCACAAGCTCTTACAGCTTAAGAAGGTGCAGCCCAGAGGAGGGAGGGGGTGCTCCCTGAGCAGCGGCCATGAGTCCAGCCAGGAGCTCCCACAGCCCCGGTTCTCACCTGCTTGCTGTCACTGATGATAAAATGGGAGGAAGCAGGTTATCTCCTCAGGTCGCTGTCAAGATACAGCCAGCAAGTGGTTATCAGAGCCTGTCTGCCAATGTGGGGGTGTAGGACAGCTGGGACGCTCCAAGGACTTGGGGACCCAGCCGGGGCCCAGGTCTGAGGAGACACCAGTGCCTGCGGGGGAGGGTTCACTGGGAGAGGGACGAGCTGGGCATCGATGGAAGACAAGCCGCCGAAGGCGAGATCAGAAGGCAGGGCACACAAAACAAGAAAGCTTTGCAGCACCATGTCTTCCCATTTCAGGGAGGAAATGAGAAAGCCACAGGGGTGATTAGATGTCGCTGACTGTCCCCCTGCTCGGCCGCCCGTGGAAATGGAGGACAGACAGCCTGCTGTGGAGGGAGGTGGCTGCCGGGGACAGCTGCTCCCAGGCCTTCCAGCACCTTCTCTCTGTCCACCCCCACCCATCACCCTCTGTGCGGGGCTGAGCACAAGGCCCGGGGTGGGGGGCACAGCTCCCGCACTCACAGTGGGTGGGTGTGTGCTTGGCCCACGGCTCTGTCCCCGCCAGGGCCAAGGACAGTACCCACCTCAGGGCAGACACCCCAAAATATCTATGCAGTGAAAGTGGAGTTCTCCTCGCTTCTGGCCTCATGTGTCTGCTAAGCCATCACAGTCGTGTCCGATTCTGTGACCCCATGGACTGTCGCCCACAGGCTCCTCTGTCCATGGGGATTCTCCAGGCAAGAATTACTGGAGTGGGTGGCCATGCCCTCCTCCAGGGGATCTTCCCCACCCAGGGATTGAACCTGCATCTCTTACGTTTTCTGCATTGCCAGGCGGGTTCTTTACCACCAGTGCCACCTGGGAAGCCCCGGGTGGAGGCTCTTTCTCCATCAGACAACGTGAGTGAGATATTTCATGGCTGGAGGCATAAAGTGCATGTGATGCGGTCCCAGCACCAGGACCGTCAGCCCCCGTGGCCGCAGGTTTCACATCCACAGATTCAACTGACCGTGGCTGGTTCAAGCCGCAGGGGGGAGAATCTGAGGACTTGAAACCCGCGGCTGGGGAGCCCAGGTGTCCCCTGGATGCACTGGATCAGGGCTCCACAGGGGCGCCTGGAGCCGCTTCCCCACCCCAGAAATCAAGGAACACTGCTCATGTTTCCTTCTGATTTTAAGAGAATTAAAATATGTTCATGGGCCCCAAGAAGAATCCTGAGCTGGCCTCCAGGGCCTGGTGGGGAAGGTGGCCCTCGCCCAGCTGTGGGGCGGCCCCGAGGGCAAGGTGAGGCATCTGCCCGCTTTCCTGAAATCCTGGGTCAGGAGCCGCCCACTGACAGGTAAACCTTGAGCCCTGCCCAGCAGCTCTGCCCCGCCAGTGCTTCTCGGAGAGGACGTCGCCACCCTTGCACCCCCTCGGGCATTGGTATGTGTACGGATGCTTATGCTTGCGTGCGTGTGTGAGTGCTGGGTCTGTGTTGACACTGCGGAGGTGTCTGGGGGATCCATATAGTATAGACGGTGTGGCAGAAGCCTGGAGGAGGGGCAGGGTCCCTGGTGGTCAGTGGGCAGGGGTGGGGGGTGATGCTTAGCCCCCTGGGACCTGGTCACCCGGTTTCAGAACCGCTCTCTGCTGACCCACGGATAGACAAGCAAGTGGGAGATCCTTTGTGTTTGGAAGCCAAATAGAGAAAGTCTGAGTTCCGCTCAGCAAACCGAGTGAGGACGGGCATCAGGTGTGGCCGGGCACCTGCCTCACCTGTGCCTGGATTCTGCCACCGCAGGACTTGGCTGCTGGGGACAGGGATCCGGTACCGAGGATACGGGCTGCCCCTGGACAAACTCAAAGGGTGATGACCCGTGTCCAGGATGGACAGCACCCCTGAGTCACCATGGGAAGTGGCCTCTGCCTGGCTCTCACTGGACTACAGTAAGTCCCCACTGCACGTGACGTCAGGGTTTATCCGTTTATCCCACTGCAGAAAGGGGCTTGTCCTGACAAATATAGGGAGGAGGTCAGAGGCGGGGGGAGGGACAGCTAGGTCCCCAAAGGCCTTATGGGTCCTGCGAGGCCACAGCTTTTTGGTTTAAGCTCTGAATGAGATGGGGCAACTGTTAATCTTTATGAGGTCAACTCTATTTTCTTTTCCTTAACAGTTTCTGGGTTTTACATCTTGCTTAGGATTTCCACATGCTAAGCTTTCCTATATTGTTGGGGCGTTCCCTGGTGGCCTAGTGGTTAGATTCCAGGTTTTCATTGGAGTGGCCCGAGTTCAGTCCCCGGTTGGGGAACTGAGACTCTGCGAGCCACACACAACACGACAAGAGCAACAAACATTTTCCTACATTCTTAAGTTGCTTTCATGGCTTTACTTTTTGTTTTAATGATTAAATCTCTGATGCATCAGATGTTGGTTTTTTAAAATTAAATTATTTTTGTTTATCCTGATGCTGAAGCTGAAGCTCCAATACATCGGCCACTTGATGTGAAGAGCCAACTCATTGGAAAAGACCCTGATGCTGGGAAAGGTTGAGGGCAGGAGGAGAAGGGGTGTGACAGACGATGAGATGGTTGGATGGCATCACCGACTCAATGGACGTGAGCTTGAGCAAACTCCAGGAGATAGTGAAGGACTGGGAAGCCTGACGTGCTGCAGTCCATGGGGTTGCAAACAGTTGGACACAACTGAGCGACTGAACAACAATTTTTT
>NW_011494943.1:8680221-8694488 GCF_000754665.1 Bison bison bison
GTTGCTGCAACCAGGCTGCGGAGAGCGGGGCCTTCTCTCAAGTTGCAGTGAACAGGCTTCTTACTGTGGCGGCTTCTCTCGTCGCAGAGCACAGGCTCTAGGCTCACGGGCTCAGGAGCATGCAAGCTCAGGAGTTGAGAGCTGCTGGCCCTGGGGCACGTGGATTCAGTAATCGCGGCTCGAGGGCTCTAGAGCTCAGGCTCAGTGGTCGTGGTGCATGGGCTCAGTTGCTCTGCGGCATGTGCAATCTTCCCCGACCAGGGATCGAACCCATGTCCCCTGCTTTGGCATGGGGATTCTTATCCACTGAGCCACCAGGAAAGTCCTGATGTTGGTTTTTGTGTAGTGACTTTTGATTCATTTTCAGTGACTCTCTAGATTCAGCAGCTTCAGAACCAAGCTCATTTCCAGCTTTTTGAAACCCTTATGAGAAATCCTTTAGGGACTGGTGCCGAGTGATGGGTGGGAAGGATGTGGAGAGAGAGGTGGACAGTAGCAGGTCTTCACAGAGGGCCAGGGTCAGCTGAGCAGCCACCTATAGACAATCAGACAACAGTAAGGGTTGAAAAACCACAGCCCTGGGACTTTGCTGGTGGTCCAGGGGCTAAAACTCCATGTCCTAAATGCAGGGGGTCCAGGGATTGATCCCTGGTCGGGGAACTAGATCCTGCATGCTGCAACTAAAGATCTGGCATGCCACAGTGAAGATCAGGGCGCCCACGTGCTGCGACCAAGACCTGGTGCAGCCAAATAAATAAATACATAGTTTATAAAGAAAGAAAGGAAAATGAATGCCCTGATTCCAGGGGCTCCAGTGTTGACCCTGGACACGATCCATACCCAGCAGCCACGGTCAAGAGCGCCCTCGTGTGGACACAAAGCCGGCAGCATTCCCAAGTCAGCGCTGAGTCCAAGAAACGCGGGGCTTTAACCCTTATTAAAATAACCAACCAGCTGTCGTCAGAGAACAAGTGATTTCTCTTATTGCCTCATTTTAAAACACTTCCGTGTGCGTCCTAGGAAGCTGTTTGGTTTAGAAAATCACAGGAGGAAGCTGAAGAGAAAACACAAACTAGAGACAAGTGGGGAAAGCTTTGCCCGGCTCTTCCCTGGAATCCGGCTTGGCTCTGTTGGGGGTCAGTTGCTAGGGGTCAGTTTGGGGTTTCTGGAGTGAGTGGCCATCTCCTGGGCAGGGTCACCTTCCAGGACAGGTCTGAAAGGGGAACACAGATTTTTATAAATGAAGATGAATGTTGGCTCCACTGCCTCTGGAAATAGGCAGAGAATATCTATCAGGTTAAAGGGACGCCTGCCTGTCTCTGAAGCTGTGAGGAGACGAACAAATGAAGGCGGATGGAGCAGAGAGGGCGGGTCTGGGTGTCAGTTACCCCACACTCTGAGGAGCCCTGAGATGACGTTTTGACCCCGAGTTCCCAGGGTTCACAGTCACAAGTTCCAGGCTTGGCCGCCAGCTCCTCACACCTCCGCTGTTCCCAGAGCCAAAGGGAACCCATTGGAATGTCATTGTGTTCCCTGGGACAGCTTCAAGGACGGGGGAAGAATCGGGCAGCGGGCCTTCTCCACCTCTCCACTCGAGTCCTGCTTGGCCAGGGCTGGCCTCGGTCCTCTCCTGTCATCTGGACAACCAGCATCAACTTTGGCCCCACTGATATCATGAAAATGAACGTGTTAGTCACTCGGTCGTGTCTGACTCTTTGCAACCCTATGGACGTAGCCCGCCAGCCTCCTCTGTCCTTGGGATTCTCCAGGTAAGAATATTGGATCAAGTAGCCATTCCCTTCTCTAGAGGATCTTCCCGACCCAAGGATCGAACTTGGGTCTCCTGCATTGCAGGCAGACTTTTGCCATCTGAGCCACCAGGTGGGATTTAGGGGGGTTCACTCTTTGTGGAGGGGGCTGTCTAATGCACTATATGGTGTCTGGCAGCATCCTTGGCCCCTACCCTCCAGGTGCCAATAGCAACCCTCAACTGTAACCACCAGGGATGTCTCAGACTTTGCCCACTATCCCCTACAGGGGCAAAACCATCCCCAGTTGAAACTCATTGTTCTAATCCAACACTCTCATGACTGGGAGGAAGAGAGTGAGGTCCAGAGAGGTAAAGACATTTGCCCAAAGTAACACAGTGAGTCCATAAAAGCGGAGCTGGAGCTCGACCTCTGGCCCTGCACCCCTAGATTGGTGCTCTGCCCATTGCAAAGACAGCAGCAGCTGTGAAGAGCACGGTTTTAATGAAGGGTGCAACGTGAATTCCTCCAAAGTCCAGTTCTCCCATGGCAGTCACTGAGACTGCAGACACCCAGGCTGGGCAGAAATGAGCCTCCTTGGCTGGACCAAGGAGCCAAGTGCGTTTGGATTCCAGGCCCCGACACAGACTCTCCCCCGCCTGGTCCCACACAGAGAACACAGCCTTGCAGATCCAGGCCTGGACATCTGGACCAGACAGTGACGGGCTCACCTCCAGATGATGCCCGGATAAGTTCCAGCTGTTTCGCTGAGCCTCATGGACTGTCTTCATTGTCATTGTCATCAGCAAGATCCAGACATGACTGCAGGCTCCTCAATAAACACCTTCCCAGTCGGCCAGATCGGATTTGAAGATGCACTCTGGGAAAAGGCTGCTGACAGGAGCCCCCGGCCAGAATCCTCTAGTAATGCCAGATTCCCTTGTGATTACTTCCTGATTTTGTTTAATGAATGAAATTAGACACGGTGTGGAATTTCCTAAATCACAAACACATTTATTTGGGGGACAGTGATAGAAGTGTGTGTGTGAGGTGTGAGGCCCGAGTGTGCTCAGAACAGGGCGCGTGAATCTGGTCAAGCATTTGACTTTGTCACCCTGGGGTCAGTGGCCCCGCACGTGACATGCAGGTTGGAGGGAAGTTGCCTACAAATGAGAAGAATGTTGCTTCTGTTTTCAGCCTGTCCTCCGACTCCCTTGGAGCGGCCGCATCAGAGCCGGATGAGGGTTTCTCATCTTCCTCCAGGCGAGTCCCGCAGCCTTGGGGTCTGCTCTTGTTCCATCTCCCGCCTGCGGGCTGGACAACTGCAGACTAAGCTGTGGGCACCCCAGAGCCAGGGCGCCAGCTCTGCCACAGGCTGCCTGCCTGGCAGCGGGGAAGCTGTGGGACCTCTTTCAATCTCAAGGTTTTAAGGGCATGATGGAACTTTCCTGGTGTCCAGTGGCTAAGACTCTGAGCTCCAAATTCAGGGGGCCTGGGTTGATCCCTGATCAGGGACCTAGATCTCACAGGCCCTGCTGCTAAGAGTTTGCATCCCATAACTAGGGTCCAGCACAGCCAAATAAATAAGTTAATTAATTAATTAAAAAATTAAGTGTATGGTGTACTTTGTTAGCACTGAGCCTGTGCTGAGCAAGCGTTCTATAAACATTAGCTACTGTGAGGAGGCCAATGATGATGATCACAATGACCTGGGAACCTTTCAGTCACACCCATGGTTCCCTTTCTTTCTCAGATGTTATCACAGCCAATCAGGCTGCTCTCTGCCCCGGGCCTTTGCACCTGCCATCTCCCCACCAGGTCTTGGCCACCTGCTCTCACCTCCTGATCTAAACAGCACCAGCTGCCCAGACACCCCAGTGCTCTCCTCTGATGGGACCACAGACTCAGGCCCCAGGAGAGCGGAGGCCCTGTGTGCTCTGTTCAGGGCTGCAGTTCTGGAGTCTGAGAGGTGGGCCTGGTTGAATGAGGATGAAGATGGATCGTCACGGTCCTTACTACTGGAGGAGGCTGCAGGGCAGGGAGCTGGGGTGTCCAGCCCTCCAGGAGCCTCGGGGCTGCAGACTGCATCATCGAGAGCATCCGGCTTGGGCGTGCGGGGTCAGACTTCCAGCCCTGCCTCCCAGTCACGGGCTGCAGGCCCTGGTGTGAGTCTCTCTGCCTCTCTGAGACCTGACCTTCTCACCTGCCTGACGGAGACCTAACAGCAGAGGGAGGATCCCTCTGAAGGTGAAACCAAAGCCCCAGCACCTCAGCGCCGGGTGGGGGTTATATTCAGAGATCAGGGAATGCGCACGGTTCTGTCTGGGAGGAGATCTCGAAGGTTCTTCTCAACTCCAAAAGCCACCGTTTCAGGATAATTTAGAAACGAAGCACTTGAAAATGGGCTTGGATTTTCAGCCCCCTCCTCTTCTCTGGAGTTAGGGGGGATGGGGACCATGAAGGATGCTCTCCCCACTTTGCAAGTGGAAACACCACCCGCCCTGCCTCTCTTGGGCTCTCCATGCGTCCCCCCTGGGAGGCGGCCCCAGTCTAAGTCCACAGTGCCGCCTGGTGGAGTGCAGGGGAGGCAGCCCCCACAGCGCCACCTGCTGGAGCGCAGGGGGAGGGCAGGGGGAGGCAGCCCCGGCTAAGTCCACAGCGCCACCTGCTGGATTGCAGGTGGAGGGCAGCCGGCCATCCCCCAGCCTTGAACAAGGGCAGGCTGGGGGCTTACCTGGCCCTTCCCACCGGCAGGAGATCCTGGAAGGAAGCACGGAGGTCAGCAGACTGCGCAACGAGGGGAAGGGTCTGATACCCAGTGCTGGGCCTTGGGACCTTCAGTGGACACTCCCGGGGCCTGTGGGGACTGGGCCTCCTTCTCAGGCGTGGTCCTCACTGAGCCTCACTGCAAGGCAGGTGACACTGCGCTCCCCTGCCCTCCCCGCTCCCCCGCCCCGAGTTCCTTCTCAGTCTTAAAGACAGGGAAACTAAGGCCCAAAGAAGTCACAGCCTGTGGGTGGGCTCAGGGCCTGGGATTCCCACCCAGGCTGGTTGGTACCATGGTCACCTCTGCTGGGAATGTTCCCTCCCTCTGCCTAACCTGAAGAACTTGACCTCTAGGAGGCCACCTCCTCCAGGAAGCCTTCCCTGACTCCTCCACATTAGGACGTGTGCTCCTGCTCTGTGCTCACCTAGCAGGCTGTTCCCCCTCCGAGCTCTCACCAGGTTGTACCATCGTCGTTCACTTGTCCTGGGTTCACCTTACCCCAGTCTGTGAGCTCCTGAAGCTGTCACCTTGTCTGTTTCGTTCACCTGTCTGCTGTCATGAACCAGACTTTTAATTGCACAATTTTAAGTCAATTACAAGGGAGTGAGGAGCCAAGGAGGAGGAGGAAGGTCATAGGAAGCACCAGAAGCCCAGCTCCTGCTGGGTTTGGCTGGGGGGGGTACCTCAGGGTGTGCCTCCAAGGAGGACGTGGAGCTGGGCTCTGAGCGGTGTGGCAGAATCCGTGTTGGCTGAGCTCACAGATGGGTGCCAGGACACTTGTCCCCAGCAAGGTCTGAGGGCAGCCTGAAATGAAACAACTGTTGATTGTGAATTTTTTTGGCTATTCTGTGCGGCGTGCAGGATCTTAGTTCCCCGACCGGGGATGGAATGCATGTCCCCTGCATTGAAAGCGCAGAGTCCCAGCCACTGAACCGCCAGGGAAGTCCCTTGACTATGAATTTTAAATTCCAGAACAGGCCGTTCCAGAAGGAAGGGCCTCCTCTGTCAGCCGACAGATCTAAAGAATGGTGAAAGGAAACTCTTAAGACAGAAGGGAAATAATAAAAGAAGGAATCTTAAACCATCAGGAAGGCATAACGAACAATGGAAAGAGCAGAAAATGTAGGTACAATACACTTTCCTCCTCAATGAGGATTCTAAATCAAATGTGATGACTGAAGCAAAAATCATAACACCACCTGACACCTGGCCACTTAACGTCAGGGGCTCCGGGTCGGTCCCCTTGCTGGTTCTGCCTGGTAGAGCTTGTGTTTGGTGAGGCTTCGGGTCAGTCCAGGAGAGCAGTGAGCCTGCTTGAGGAAGGCACACCTGGGTCGCCTGCTTCTGTTGGGTCGGGACAGGGGCCTGGGGGATCATAGATGCCCAGCTGTTTCCCATTCAGACTCAGCCTTGCGATCCCTGATCAGCTCACCTTCTTTCCAGTCGTCAGAACCCCCTTTGGTTGCCTCCTGCATCACCCCAGGGTTTGTAGCTGTGTTTTGCAGAGAGGAGCAGGAAGGAACCTGTCTACACCGTCTTATCCAGGGTGAGGATGCTCAGTCGCTCAGTCGTGTCTGATTCTTTTGTGACCCCATGGACTGTAGCCCGCCAGTTTCCCCTGTCTGTGGAATTTTTCAGGCAAGAATACTGGAGTGGGTTGCCATTTCCTTCTCCAGGGCACCAGGGAGAAATCATCCCGACCCAGGGATCGAACCTGCGTCTCTGGCATCTCCTGCATGGGCAGGCAGATTCTTTACCACTGTGGCGCCTGGCCTGGATGTCCCTAATTATTTGACTGAATGATGCAGCGTCTATTTGAAGGACAGTTATGGACACAGGACCTGGGCCCAGGCAGGTCCTCTGTGAAAAGTTTGAGGAACTGTCTCCTGCTGGACCCACGAGTCAAGGGTCAGACTCGCAGTCTAGCCAGCTTCCCCCAGCTCCCCCCAGCTGGAGGGGTGCCATGCTAGAGTGACCGCGACGGGCGAGGAGCCCAGGCTGCAGGGTGGTCCTGAGCACGCACTGCTCGTCTGCCCTCCACTGAGAGGCACCAGCCGGGGAGGCAGAGCCAACTGCTCCCGAGCTGAGGGACGGAGAGAAGAAGGGAGAGGTCCAGCCAGAAGGCGGCCTCTGCCCCGGATGATGGTCACTCTGGCAGTGGGGGTGGTGAGTGAGGATGGCTGTGCCCTTTGGATTGGGAGAAGGAAAAGCTAGGGCGCAAGCCCTGCGCACCCCAGAGCCCAGGGACCGCTGCAGCCCAAATCTCCTGGCTCTGCTCCTCTCCTACTGCCCCAGTGCTGAGCCCGGTGACCTCACAGCAAACACGGGTGGAGGCTGCACACACCTCTAGAAAGTTCCGTGGGCCCAACACTCAGAGCTCCATCACCGGCCTTTGCTTCCGGAGGAATGGCTGCGGCCTTTCAGAACCTGCCAGCCTCCCTCCCAGCTCCTTACCGCCTGGAATATGGGTCACCGGGTCAGATGTGTAAACATCCCCCATCCGCTGGGTGGGGCCCAGGGGAAGCAGAGGAGGAGGAGGAGGCGGGCCACTTTGAGGGAATTAGGACAGGAAGTAAGGAAGCCTGGAGGCCAGTCCTTCTTTCTTTTCCATTTCCTGCCAGAAATGTGCAGAAAGTCCTTTTCTGTGCCCAACTCCCTGGTGGGAGGAAGGCGGGTCGTGGGGATCAAGGGGCACCAGGGAGAAATCATCTCCAGCCCCTCCTCTTCCTGCCAATTCACAAATCCTAACCCACAGCCCAGCCCTGGGCTCAGGAATGCAATAAGGTGAGACGCTTCCCATGCCTGCCCTGCGTGTATTCATCCGCTAAGTCTGGCCGACTCTCTGTGACCCTGTAGACGGCAGCAGACAGGCTCCCCTGTCCTCCACTCTCTCCCTGAGTTCACTCAAACCAACGTCCATTGAGCCGGCGATGCCATCCAACCATCTCATCCTCTATCGTCCCCTTCTCCTCCCGCCTTCAATCTTTTCCCAGCATCAGGGTCTTTTCCAATGAGTAGGCTCTTGGCCTCAGGAGGCCAAAGTACTGGAGCTTCTGCTTTAGCATCAGTCCTTCCACTGAATATTCAGGGCTGATTTCCTTTGGGATGGACGGGTGTGATCTCCTGGGTGGTCATGATTCGGAGCACTGGAAGGTTCCAGACGCCAGCGTATGGACAGGGCCAATCTCTCTCAGTCCACATGTGGCCTTCGAGAAGGGGCTCATCCAACATCCCTGAGGAGGAGCTGAGGCAGGGCCCAGTCCCCAAGCCTGTCCTGGTCTCTCTCCCCTTCTTTCCTGCTGGGGCCTGTCTCCTTGTCCCCCACCTCCCATGGCTGCCTGTGTCCCCTGCACCCCACCCTTGCTGGGGCCCGTCTGTGGCCCCCATAAGGTGTAACCCAGGTCCCGCGCAGAGAGGCCCTGCCCCCACGCTGGCTCTGCCCCGCCCTCCTTCCCCCAACCTGTATTTAGGCCCCTCTCGGCCGGCTGATCCCGGGAAGCCTGTAATTTCCCAGGGCTGAGTCACCGCCGGCTGCCCAGGGCTGGGTCAGCAGACCGCCTTGCACAGGCGCTGCGATGATGATCCGCTGAGTCCAGTGCCTGCGGTTAGAGGGTTAGAGCCCGGAGGCCTGTCCCCCGGGAGGCCTTGCCTATGAATAGGATACTAAGAGTCCAGGCTAAGAATAACCACTCCTTTATTCCCTCACCCCAGGAACCCCTGGGCTCCCCCATCCAACCGGTTTTCCCCCATGCCCAGGGTCTGGGTGAAGTCTGGAAGCAGAGAAGACAGAGCCTGCATGTGTCAGATGGGGGGCTGGACACTCCATTCCAGACTTGCCCAGAGATTGCAGAGCGGTCCAGGGAGGGCCAGGCAGGACAGCAGAGTGGTTATGAGCACAGTGCCAGGAGTGCCGCCCGGGATTGGGTTAAGGCTGCGCTGGTGAGCAGCTGTGTGACCCTGAGCAGGTGACTTCTGTTTCCTCATCTGTGAAATGGGACTGTGATGAGGTTTCAATGAATTGGTGCCTGTAAAGCACACAGCTCAGCTGGCAAAGAATCTGCCTGCAATGCGGGAGACCCTGATTCGATTCCTGGGTTGGGAAGAGCCACTGGAGAAGGGATAGGCTACCCTACTCCAGTATTCTCGGCCTTCTCTGGTGGCTCAGCTGGTAAAGTATTCACCCGCAATGCGGGAGACCTGGGTTTGATCCCTGGGTTGGGAAGATCCCCTGAAGAAGGGAATGGCTACACACTCCGGTATTCTGGCCTGAAGAATTCCACAGACTGTATAGCCCATGGGGTCACAAAGAGTCCAACGCAACTGAGTGACTTTCATTCTTACTTTTCAAAGCACACAGAGTGCCCAAGTCAAGGCCACAAGAGCAGAGGATGCTAGAAGCTAACAGGGGCTTGGCTGGAGGCAAGGTTTTAGGAACAGAGGTGGGGAGTGGGGGAGGGCATACCCCCTAGCCCACCCCAGCCAACAGAGGCAGTCCTTGAGGGCAGACCTTCAGCTGGGCGTTTGCTGAGCTTCAGAACTGCGCCTGGGGACACGAGAAGTGGGGTGTCCTTGGGAGGCCTGGCCTTGTGTGCAGACGATCAGCGATGGCTCTGAAGGTCACCTGGGTGGCCACACTCTGCATTTCTACTGGCCCTCAGGGTGGGCCAGGTCTGAACCACCGGCCGGGGCTGCGGTGGGGCCTGGAGGGGTCCCCACGGCAGAGCCTGTGCTTGAACACCCACCCACCCCGTCTCAGGAATCCATGGGCAGGAGACACCGTGCCAGCACCCCCCGAGCGGCTGTGCCCCTTTTCCTTCTCCCTCCAGCCCCATAGAGGAGTCAGAAGCCAGAGTGATGGAAGAGGGTATGTGGAGGGGTAGAGCGGAGCTGGGAGGTGAAGAGCAGTCTCATCTCTGGTCCTGCGCCTTTGAATGGAGTGACATTGACATTTTAGGTTGGATCATCTAGTTGTTTGAATATGCCCCAGTGGGTCTAGCTGAGCAAAGATCAGGTGGTTCTGGGTGCTGAAGGTGAAGGAAAAGCTTCTCCAACTGCCTAAGGGGCAATGAGGGTGACAAAGGAGAAAATAAAGCTGTTTGCACCCATTCAGAAAGCTGGACACCTTCCCCATGAAGTCGACTCCAGCCTCCAGCTGCAGCTCCATCACCTGCTTTCCCTCCATCCCCACCTCCTCACCACCTTCTTCACCCCGTGGATTCCTCCACATTTATCATCTCCTCCGCCTCCATCCCTGTGACCTCCTCAGTCTTCTCTAGCCCCATCCCTTCCTCCTCCTCCGTCATCCCCATCTTCATCACCTCCTCCTCTTCCCCATCCCCATGACCTCCTCCATCTTGGGCTCCGTCATCCACATCACCCCTCCGTTTTCACCTCCACACCCTGTACTATTTCTGTCCTGCCTTGTCATCTGGTGAAGCCATTCCCAGCTCTGTTTCCTGACCCTGCCATGCTCCTCGCAGGGGAGGTCTGTGGTAGGGGAACGCTTAGACTTTGCATGTCTGAAATGTCTGTTCTCTGTTCTCACTCTTGAATGATAGTTTGACTGCGATAGAATTCTAGAATGATAGTTGTGTTCCTTTAGCCCTTGAAAATACTGCTTCGGACTACAAGAAATCTGCTAAAATCTATTCACTTCTTTGTGGATAATCTGTCTTTTCATCTCTGACAGCTTTTCAGATTTTCTTTTTATCCTTGGATGTGTTATAGTTTCACTCTTAAGTATGTGAGTATGAACTGATATTTATGTATCCTGTGCTGAATTTTGTGTTCGAACAATTTTGGTGGGAATTTCTGGCAGTCTAATGGTTAGGAGTCAGTACTTTCATTGCCGGGGCCCAGGTTCCATCCCTGGTCAGGGAATTAAGATCCCGAAAACTCTGGGATTTCCAGCTGATTCTTTTTCATGATCGCCTATATTTGTTTCATTTAAGCCCGTTTGGGTTTCATAATTTTAAAACTTTCTTTGATAGTCCTACATATCATTTTCAGATTCTTCTATTATTTGCATTTCTTATGGAAATCATGCTGTGATTTCACATCTCCATGGTTGATTTTTCTTGAGTGTCTCTATTAGCATTAACTGTGCCTGCGTTTTGGGGCTCAGGTTTTCAGATGTCTTACTTATAGTATGTATTTTATTTGGCTGCACGGGTCTCAGTTGCATCACGTGGGATCTTTTGTCATGGCACAGAGGCTCTGGAGTGTGCAGGCTCAGTAGTCGTGGCTCATGGGCTGAGTTACTCTGCAACATGTGGAATCTTAGTTCCCTGACTGGGGACTGAACCCATATCTCCTGCATTGCAAGGTGGATTCTTAACCACTAGACCACTGGGTAGGTCCCTAGACTCATCTTGAGTAGATGTTTCTTTCTCTTCAATCGTCCCCCATTCCACCGCCTTCCCTGGTTTTCCAGCTGTTTCCACTCGGCCTCCTGGTGGTCCCACTCCAGAACAATGAAGGCATTTCCTGTTGGCTCAGAGAACCCATCTCGTGGAGGGATGTTGGGCATATTGGGGACCTAGTGGCTCAGTCCCTGGGTGTCATGGCTTGGAAGCGATGGCTGCTTCCTACTACTTGTCCAATGCAGAGCTGAGAGCCCTGCCTGAGTGTGGCTCCAGACCGTCCCTCGCTTACTGTCTGTTACATGGAGATGGGCATTTTGGTTTTTTATTATGGTTATGTCTTTTAAGTTTCTCTTTACATGGTTTATGTGTCTTTCTCTGCCTTTTATGTCTATTTGGGATGACTTGAAAAATGAACTTAAAGTGCCATCTATTTTATTTCGAGCTGTAAATATTTCCTTTTATTGTAAGCCCATTAAAAATGGAAAACTAGTGTAAATTTTTAGTTTCCTGGAATGTAATGGGTTTGAAGGTTAATTTTGAAGAATAAGACCTCATTAAACTGCCCTAAGTGTGAGCTTAGCTGAAGATCTTTTTATTCCTTAGTGGTGGGTTCTGCCAGCTGCATGCAGGCAACAAATAATAAATTACTGTTCCCTTTTAAAAGTTGGAGGTAATGACAACAACAAATAACAACATTTCCAAGCAAGATAAAGCGTGTCAGCTTTTCTCGATTGGGAAGCCTCTTTGCTAATGGGGCCTTAACTTAGCTGTTAATTTTTAATAAACGGTTTTATTGAATTGTAGCATTGACACTTGGAGAAGGAAATGGCAACCCACTCCAGTGTTCTTGCCTGGAGAATCCCAGGGACGGGGGAGCCTGGTGGGCTGCCGTCTATGGGGTCGCACAGAGTCGGACACGACTGAAGCGACTTAGCAGCAGCAGCATCGACACTAGAAAACTGCACAGATTCTAAGTGTGCAACAAGAAGAACATGGCACGTGGACACACCCGTGAAGCCTCCTGAGCAATGGGGTCATCGTCTCCATCCCAAGGGAAAGAAAACACAAGAGCAGAGAGGTTAGGGCTTTTCCTGAGGATCCCAGCTAGGAAGAAACACAGCAGGGAGGTCACAGCCAGGCTGCAAGGTCCCTCGGTTGGAGAACAGCTCTGAGAGGCAGGTGTGGGGCGGTGAACAGGTGTTGCCAGAAGGCTGGCTGGGAACAGGGAAAGGAGGGGCTGAACAGGGACTCACAGAGGGGCGCACAGTGGGAGGTTGTAAGGCTGGAGCCTGGGACCCTGGCACATTCCCCCTTGAATCTGGTGTTCAGACAATCATTTTACCTCCCCTGGCTTTGAGATTTCACAATCCAGTTTTGTTTGCTTTTCAAATTGGACATTAAAAAATGTTTACTTGTTTATTTACATGGCTGTGCTGGGTCTTAGTTGCATCATGTGGGATGTTTTCTACTTGAGGCACTCGGGATCTTTAGTTGCAGAGTGAGAACTCTTTGTTATAGCATTCGGAATCTACTTCCCTGACCAGGGATCGAACCCGGGCCCCTGCATTTGGGAGCACGAGGTCTTAGCCACTGGACCACCAGGGAAGTCCTGTTAATTGGACATTTTAAGATGGAGAGACTATGTTTTAATTTTGACAAAAAGACATATCTAAAAAAAGACACATGCTACTTCTTATTACCATCGTTTATTTTTTTAAAGGACTTTTTCTCATGTAGGACATCTGTACACATAGGAAGGGAAATTTTCAGGATAAAAACCAGCCCTCTGCGACTTCCCTGGCACTCCAGTGGTGGGGAGTCCATCTGCCAATGCAAGGGACATGGTTTCGATCCCTGGTCTGGGCACTAAGATCCCACGCGCCGTGGGACAACTGAGCCCATGTGTCACAACTACAGAGCCCGAGTGCCTAGAGCCCATCCTCTGCCACGAAGAACAACTCCCGAGAGCCACAACCAGAGGAAGCCTGTGCTCAAGAACGAAGACCCAGTGCGGCCAAAAATAAATGAATAAATAAAAAATAAATCTTAAAAAAAAAAAAAAAGACCAGTCCTTTGAACATCTCAGCTTTGCTTAAAAAAAAAAAAAAAGCTCCAAACAAACCCGCAGAACCTCACCTCTTTGCGCTGTGCTCACGGGTTTCATTTCGCCTCTGACGGGTGAGGGCTTGTCACTGGTTGGCCCCAGGCCCCAGCCTGGTGTTTGGGAACCCCGAGTGGGGGATGGTCAAACCTTCCTTCCAGGACTGCAAGTCTAGGTCTGGGGACTGAGAACGTGGGGCTTCCAGATTTAGCAAGTATAACGACAGGATGTGCAGTTAAATCCTGATTTCAGACAAATAATCATTTTTTAGCACCAGTATATCCCAAATACTACATGAGACATACTTATACTACAAAAAAATTACATTTTGCTTATCTGAAGGTCAAACCTAACTGGGCAACTTCTCAAAAGACACTTTTAATTTTTTGGCCGCACCATGTGGCTTGCAGGATTTTAGTTCCCTGCTAGGCTCGAAACCCACACCCCCTGCAGAGGAAGTGCAGAGTCTTAACCAGTGGACGGCCAGTGAAGTCCCCGTGAGGGGTACTTTTATAACATGAGGACTGCCCAAGGCGATCCAGAGCATGGGGTGGGGACCCGTGTGTCTCCCCGACTCCCCTCTGTGACCTCGCCCACCTGCAGCCCCTGAGGGCTGCCAGCCCTTTGCCAACACTCCCACTGGCCCTGTCTGGCAGGCCCTGTATTTATTTATGTTTTAAATGAAAGCCAATGAACACTCACTTACTCTGGAGAACTGTACCGAGAACTGTACGCTGGAGACTCTTATGATAAGTGGAGACACCTGGCCTTCCTCTCCGCCTGGGTCCCGGTTCCCACCGGCTGCCCTTCTTCCCCTTCTGCACGCAGCACCGAGGAAGCTGTGGCTCCTGCCCTCTGGCTCACCATCCACTTGGGGTGATGCTAGAGTTATCTGGGTCCGTTGGAATCTCACAGGGAGCGAACAGCCACCCCAACCCCAGGCCAGCCCAGGACAGGCATCTTTATCCCCTCGAAGCCGACAAGGAAGCTGAGGCACACAAGTTTGGGCTCGCGCAGTAAGGCATCGTGCTGAGAGCCTGTGGCACAGGGACCTCAGCCCGGACCTCTGGCTTCCCGCCAGCAGACAGGCGGGCTCAGCCCAGGGAGCCCGTAGACAGCTCCGCCCCACAGATTCCGAGTGAATGGGCCGGGGGCGGGGCCTGAGTGGGGGTGGCTGTTCGCTCCCTGTGAGATTCCAACGGACCCAGATAACTCTAGCTTCACCCGGCTACGGAGATAAGGGCAGAGGAAACAGCTCAGTGAGAGGAGAAGCCCCACCGAGAAGG
>NW_011494943.1:8694706-8701601 GCF_000754665.1 Bison bison bison
GACACGGGGTGGCCTGCGATTTCCTACGGATGCTTCCCAGAGATTCCCAGCTTCCCCTTGAGCTTAAGTCACTGGTGAAATGTCAGCGAGGATGCCAGCCCCTCCCGTCCCTCATTCCTGGGCTGCAGTTTTCCCATCAGAAAGCTCACCCTGGCTCCTCCTCCCGCAGGGCAGCAGAGGGATAGAGGAGGAGGAGGAGGCAAGGCGAGCTTGAGGGGACAAGGGCCAAAGTTCAGAGGCGCCTTCTAAGGTGTGTCCTTCAAAGGTCCAGCCCTGGCTGATGAATGCCCTTCCTGGCCCCATCTGATGACTGCCGTGTTGTTCAGCCGCTAAGTCCTTTTTGCAGTCCTGTGGACTGCAGCACGCCAGGCTCCAGTCAGCTACGATCTCCCAGAGTTTGCCCAAATTTATGTCCATTGAGTCAGTGATGCCATCCAACCGTCTCATCCTCTGTTGCCCCCTTCTCCTGCCTTCAATCTTTCCCAGCATCAGTGTCTTTTCCATTGAGTTGGTCCTTTGCATCAGGTGGCCAAAGTATTGGAGTTTCAGCTTCATCACTGTTTCCAATGAACATTCAGGACTGATTTCCTTGAGGAGTGACTGGTTTGATCTCCTTGTAGTCCAAGGGACTCTCAAGAGTCTTCTCTGGCACCATAAATCCAAAGCACCAATTCTTCAATTCTCAGCTTTCTTTATGGTTCAACTCTCACCCCTGTACATGACTACTGAAAAAACCATAGCTTTGATTATATGGACCTTTGTCGGTAAAGGTCTCTGCTTTGTAATAAGCTGTCTAGGTTTGTCATAGCTCTCCTTCCAAGGAGCAAGTGTCTTTTAATTTCATGGCTGCAGTCACCATTCACAGTGATTCTGGAGCCCAAGAAAATAAAAGATGTCACTGCTTCTGCTTTTTCCCCTTCTATTTGCCATGAAGTCATGGGACTAGATACCATGATCATAGTTTTTTGAATATTCAGTTTTAAGCCAGCTTTTTCACTCTGCCCTTTCACCCTCATCAAGAGGCTCTTTAGTTCCTCTTCTCTTTCTGCTATTAGAGTGGTTATCATCTTCATATCTGAGTTCCTTATATGGACCATATTTCTTCCCACAGCCTTTGCAAGGCTGTTCTCTGCCTGCAGACTCTTTCCCCTTTGTTTTTCCTGGTTAACTCTTGTTCATCTTTCTGATCTCAGCCCAATCTCGCCTTCTACAAAGAAGCTCCCCCAGACCCTAGACCCCAGATGTGAACCTTTTAGTGTACACCCTCACTGTACCTTCTTCTTTTTCATAAAACTTAAGCTGCATACAACATATTTTATTTATATTTTTATTTTTTGGCTGAGCTGTGGCATGTGGTATCGTAGTTCCCTGACGAGGGATCGAACCCATACACCCTGCCTCTGAGGTAATGGGGTCTTATCCACTGGATCACCAGGGACATCCTCACTGTACCTTCTTATTTGGTTCCTTGGTTAATGTTTGTTTCCCCTACTAAAGTATAAGCTTCAGAGGGCAGGGACCATCATGAGTCATCAAGAAATATATATTGAATCAACCAATGAGAAAAAACAGTATAATCACTGGGATAAAGCACCTGGGTGCTTTTTAAAGTCATTTAAATTTCATTGCCAAGTGCTTTCTGGAAAGCTGGGGGCAGATTCACTCCCACATTGCACAGGAGAATGTTGTTAGAGCCACACCTTTACCGTAAATCATACATACACAGTAAGGCCCCAGTCATCTGACAAGTTCAAGCTCGGGGACAGCCACAAGTCAGAGAAGAGTCTGACTCAGCAGAGACGCTGAGCCAAGCAGAGGACAGAGCCACGGGGTTGAGCTGAGGCCAGGCAAAGGTGGCCATACCACCCAGTGTGAGCCAGCCCCTCTGGGGTCAGGAGACAAAAGCAATGACCCCCAGGTGGCCTGCCAAAGCCAAGTCTGACCATTCGGGCCTGGAATCCTGAGGGGATAGGTCAGGGAAAGGACCAGAAAGAAATTGACAAGAGAGAG
Source organism: Bison bison bison (assembly GCF_000754665.1). Taxonomy (NCBI): domain Eukaryota; kingdom Metazoa; phylum Chordata; class Mammalia; order Artiodactyla; family Bovidae; genus Bison; species Bison bison. The sequence goes on from NW_011494943.1 coordinate 8,696,717, forward strand.
AAGAAAAAAGTGAGCAGAAGCCGCAGAGCTCAGAAATGGAGGCAGAGAGCAGAGGTCGTGGTTGGGGCAGGAAGATGGGAGAAGGTACAGTAAGGGGACCCCAGGAAGGCCCTGTGCTCACGTTTCTGCACCTGGGCTGGGAAATCCAGGACTGCCCACCTGAGCAGCTGCTGTGACCGTCCCAGATGGCTTCTGAGATGGTTCCAGGGAACTCTACCTCCTGGTATTCACGAGCGGCTGCTTTCACAAACAGATCACGAGATTGTAATGCCCATTTTGCCAGCCGACCATCTTTCTTGCGAAGAGGAGACTCCTTGGAAGAGACCCCGATGCTGGGAAAGATTGAGGGCAGGAGGAGGGCAGAAGGAGAAGGGGGCAGCAGAGGATGAGACAGTTGGATGGCATCACCGATTCCACGGACATGAGTTTGAACAAACTCAGGGAGATGGTGAAGGACAGGGAACCCTGGTGTGCTGCAGTCCATGGGGTCAAAAAGCGTTGGACACGACTGAGCGACCCATCTTTCTTACTGGCTTTGATAGACAAGTTGCTAAGTTGGGAGTCCCCTGTGGCAAGAAACTCAGATTCAGTCAGCTAAAACCTGAGGTTTTCCATCTAAGAGGCTTTGAGGAGCTGAGTCTGCCCACAACCGTGTGAGCTTGGACGTGGACACATCCCCGGCTGAGCTTTCAGATGAGACTCAGCCTCTGCCAATAACCCTGGCTGCAGTCCGGGAGGTGCTCTGAAGCTGATAACCCAGCTAAGTGGTGGCCGGGTTCCTGACCACAGAAACTGGGCCATGATGAACGTGTGTCATTTTACGCCACTAAGTTCATGCTAACTTGTTATGTGGCAACAGTTATCTCATACACCCCCCATGCTCTGGGCTTCCTTGCATACAGAGGTCTGTGTATGCAACAGACCCTTACTGAGTGGCTCAGGGCTCCAAGGTCAAGGGTTACAATCAAACAACAAGCCTTCCCAGCTGCAAAGGGAGGGGACACAGGGGGACACAATGCCAAGCTCACAGGTGAGGGAGCAGGAAGGGCTAGGAGATGCCATTGTGATGGTTTTGGGAAAATACAGTCTGATACAGCTGCCCATGGCCACAGCTCACATCCTTCCCACATGGAAAATATCCTCACCCGACCCCAAGATCCTGAAAGTCTCAGCCATCGTGGTGTGGGCTCAGACTCCAGGCGCAGGCTCTAACCCTATAAATCAGTGCAGATGGGTCCTCACAAGGGTTCTTCAAGGACTTCGCCCTGGGGGGGTTGTTCTTTCAGCCTTGGCGCAGTCCTCTGAGTCAGACTTCCTTTTTCTTTGGAAAACTGAGTTTGCAACTAAATAACTTTCTCAGCCTGGGTCCTCCTTCTAAAAGACTGAGTCCAAAAGCCTCTTTTTCATTTTGTCCTGCTTTTATCCCTCTGAGTCCAAGAACCTAATTTAATTCCTTAAAAGCTTACATGTTAATTTAAAATCCACTCCATGAGATAAAAACCTTACCCACAAACTTTTTTATTTTTTTTAAATAGACTTTTTTTTTTTTCCCCAAAAAAGCAGTTTTAGGGAACTCCCTGATGGTCCAAAGGTTAGGACTCATCACTTTCACTGCAGGGCACAGGTTCCCCTGCTTGGGGAACTAAAATGCTGTGTATATCACAGTGCAGCCAAAACAAACAAAAAAACAAAAAAAAAAACAGTTTTAGATTTACAGAAAAATTTAATGAGTCAGAGAGTTCCCATATGCACCACCCCCTCGGGGGTCTCCCTCCTTATGATACACATTGCATTAGAGTGGTACATTTGTTACAACTGATAAGCCAATATTGATATTTGATTATCAATTATTCAGTCTTGTCCAACTCTTTGTGACCCCATGGACTATACAGTCCATGGAATTCTCCAGGCCAGAACACTGGAGTGGGTAGCCTTTCCCTTCTCCAGCGGATCTTCCCCATCCAGGAAGCGAACTGGGGCCTCTTGCATTGCAAGAGGATTCTTTACCAACTGAGCTATCAGGGAAGCCCAATTATTATTAATGAATTATTATTAAGTCCATAGTTTGCATCAGAGTTACATAGGTGTCACACATCATATGGGTTTGGATCAATGTTTCCTGCCACGTAGCCACCCCTACAGTGTCGGACAGCCCTAAAAATCCCTGTGGTCCACCTCTTCACCGCCCCCCGCCCCCCCACCTCTTGGCAACCACCGATTACTGTCTCTGTAGTTTTGCCTCTTCCAGCATGTCGTATAGCTGGAGTCATACATTCTGCAGCCTTTTCAGATTGGCTTCTTTCATTCAGCACCACAAAGCGTCTTGAGTTAAGCCCTCTCTACCCTCACATGAGGATGCAGTGGGCGGATTCCCCTTGAGAAGTATAATACCTACTGCAAGGCATCCTCTGAAGATCCTCAAAAAGTGTCTGAAAGCATTTATGTTGAAGGAGCAAGATGTGAGTCTGTAACAGTTAAATATGTCATTTATGATGACCTTGAGCCACGAGAAAATGATTAAGGTTTGGTACACTCTACTCATGAATTTGAACAAATTCCGGGAGATAGTGGAGGACAGAGGAGCCTGACATCCTGCATTCATGGGGTCGCAAAGAGTCGAACTTGGCTTTAGTGACTGAAAAACAAGTCATGAAGGCAAGTGATTACATCATACATTTTAAAGAGAGTTGTCCATAAAATTAGAATTTCATGCTTAAACTATTAACCTTCATGCATCCTGAAAATGCTTTCATTCCTCCTCCTCCTTTCTCTTCATTCCTCCTCCTGTCTTTCCTTCAGATTTTTGGTATATTTTTGTATGTGCAGTATCACTAATTCCCCATCCGTGGCTCAGTGGTAAAGAATACGCCTGCCAATGCAGGAGATGCCAGAGATGTGGGTTTGATCCCTGAGTTGGGAAGATCTGCTGGAGTAGGAAATGGCAACCCACACCAGTATTCTTCCCTGGAGAATCCAACAGACAGAGGAGCCTGGTGGGCTACAGTCCATAGGGTCGCACAGAATCGGACATGACTGAGTGACTGAGTGCTCACACAGACACACATATGCACACACACACACACACACACACACACACAAACACGGTATCAATACAGCACATGGGTCTTCATTCCTAGGTGCCCAGGTGTCTGTGAATTATGACCCAGGCAGAAATGCTAGCATGAAGGGGCCAACCGCACACAGAGAACACCCAAGGGCCCTCCACAACTCCTGGATCTATCTGCTCAGAGGATGCATGTGCACCAGAGCACCTCTGACTTGAGCTAAGTGAAGCGACCAACCCCTAATGTGCCCATTAGACAAATTCCTGATAGGCAGTTTGGCCTTGGGAAGGTCAGGCATCAGGATGGGGGTGCGATCATCATGACTACTGGCCAGAATCAGGACAGAGCTCATTTCTGCCTTGGCTGGAGCAAAATTGGCAGGAACCTGTCCAAGTGGCCCTTGGGGGAGTATGTGTGGCTATCCCAGAACCCAAAGACAGATGTTAACAATTCATCTCCAGTTTCCAGGCCTGTGGCTTCTTCCCTCCCTCGCCTCCTCCCCAGGTCCCCAGATAAGGAGACAGAGGTTGACCCAAGTGGAGTCCAACGTCCACTCTGGTTCAATCAGTCTAGCCAGAGGGTGTGGGACGGGTCATGTGGCCAGACTTGCAGGCCTGTGGCTGGACAGATTTCTTAAGAAGGGGAGCAGGTGGAACAATCTGGTGGAATCAAGTGTGCCTCAAATCTTGGTTTTCTACTTTCTAGCAGGCAATGGAATTGCTTTTGGATCTTTGAGAAGAGGGAAAAGGGAAGAGGGTGTTTTGGTGATGTTAATTTTCCGAACAGGCTTTGGATTGTCGGGCAGAAGGCAGCGTTGCGCCCCAGCTGAGAGCTCGGGGGCGCTTCCGGGATCGCTTCCTCTGCTCCCTTTTTCATCCCTGGACCGCGCGGCCCTTGCGTATCTGTTTCCGCAGGTTCTGGGATGCCGAGCGCCTCCCGCTCCGCCACGCCCTTCCCTCTTCCAGGAACACCTTGGCTGCCTGGCAAATTCCTGCTCATTCTTTAAAACCTTGTTTTGGAATTACCTCAGTAAAATTCTGACAACACCCGCTTGACAAAATTCATCACTTTTCCCTCTGTATTAAAAAATCATTTTCGTATGGAAACTTCTTTAGGGATACAAAAGCAGAGAGAATTCTGCACAATTTTTGCTCAGGAACTCAGATTCTCCTTACTGCGTTACCCAGGTTATAAAGATGCGTGCCCTCGTATTTGCGCTCCGACGTCGAGGCCCTGACCGCGCGCAGTACCTGATGCCGGGAAGGTGTTCGATATTTCTCAGATGCAACATAAGTTATCATCTGGTCCAACGTACCCATTGTACAGATGAGGTAACTGAGGCCCCAGTTCATAAAGCAGTCAAGGCAGTCTGCCCTCTGGATTACCAAGAAAGTAGAGGGGCACATACGGTAGGGACTTCGCCTGCCGGGTCCTGCCCGGTCCACTTAGCCGGTCTGCGGACTCCGATCCCCCCCGGGCGGTGCATAAGGACCACCACCCGGCCCCAGGCCGCTCCCTGCGCCGCTCCTCCCGCTGCCACCTGGCAAGGCCACGCCCCGCCCAGACTCTGGACGGGGAAAGTGCCGGCGACGCCCCGGAAGGAACCGTTCGTGCCTGCGGGGAGGGGGCGGGTGTGGCTGCTGGGGACGGTCGCCACCTTGGCGACCCCCACCCTCGGACAGCTTGCATCCGGGGTGCAGTGCAGGGCCGCGCCCGGGCCGAACCGGGGCGAGCTCAGGACCCGGCGCGGGGCTGGCGCTTCAGGCCGGGGGTCGGGATGCGCGGGGCGCGCGGCTCCGCCAGGTGTGAGTGCGCGGGGC
>NW_011494943.1:8701763-8705862 GCF_000754665.1 Bison bison bison
GCGACGGCACCATGAAGAAGTCTTACACAGGTGGGCGCCGCGCCCGGAGCGGGGAGGGGGAGGTCGGGGTCCCGGGGCAAGCTCTGAGGTGTGGGGCGTCCCACCGGCCAGCTGACGCAGCTGCACCCCGGATCGGGATCGCTGACCAGACGCTGGGCACCCCCACCACATTTTTCTCCTCTGCTTCTACGTCGGCGCTCCAGGGTCTCGGCCCGCGCGCTAGTCCGAGACCACTGGTGTCCTGGGGAGTCCGGGTGCTCGAACTCTCTGACCCCCAAGACGGTTGGGCCCCGATTCTGACCTTGGCGGAGAGTCTCCTACCCCCGTCTGTCGGCCACTACTCGCTCAGGCGTCTGGAGGGGCCACTGTGGGAGCCGCTGCCCTGGGCTGGCCATCCTTCTGGTTCCCCCTCCTTCCCCCTTGTACCTTCTCCAGAATCGCTGACTTGACAGGGGCCGAGAGTCCGGGCGTTCTGGGTCCCCGTCCGTGCGTATGAGTGCGTGGGAGGGGGCTGTGTGGATGATTTCCTTGGGGTCAGCTTCTAGGACTGGTGGTCCAGGTCTTAGCATCCTTTCTTCAGGTGAATTCCTGTTATTCCTCTACCCAGTGGAGCACCGGAAATTCCCAAATGGGACTATCCAGCTACACCTGCAGCCCACTCGGGTTCACCTTTAGGGTGTCAGGATGCCTTTTGGTTTGCTGGCATCCCAGCTTCACTAGCAGGCTTGACAGGTGAAGGGGCCTGGCCAGTTCCCACCATGCACTCAGGATCCTTCATAAGCATTTTCCCCTTGGGTACTCTGAAGTTCCATTTTGAGGATGGGTAAACTGAGGTCACAAGCCTTGAAGGTCTTGTTAAGGGGAATCTAGATCTGTTCTTTTTTCCCTTTGTTTTTTTAATTTGTGATTTTCCCCAAAGGATCCAGGCCGGATCCTTTGTCTTCCTTAGTGGTCAAGTTATAAACGGCATCTCTTCTTGTGCTAACCCTGCAAAATTTCTCCTCATGTTCTTCCCCTTAATCTACTTGGACATGAAGTTTTCTGCCAAGGACTCATGAATTAATTTTTCTTGATAAGAGGACAGAGTCACGGTACTTAGTTGGAGCTGAAGAGGTCTTTTGGGCCATCCCCCTGCCTTTGGGACATTTTCCCAGTCTTCTCCTGTTTTCCATGTTTTTCAGAAACAAAACAAGTAATAAAGAATAACTCATCTCAAAGAGAATTACTCAGAACTTCCCCTAAAATGGCCTTCCGGGTCAGTGGCTTAGAATTTCAACTTTCACCTCCTGTTGCAAACAGCATGGCCCTCACCCATCCTGAACACAGCTCCCTCCCTGGAGTGTGGGGGCGTTGATGTAATGGTGGGGGAGGAGGGGGCTTCCAGGTGGCGTAGGCGAGGGTTTGGCGCTGGGCCTTTCTCTCCAACGTGTTCCACATAGTTGAGATGGTTGTGGGCATCGCCCTTCCCCTGAGTTCAACAGCCCGGTGTGGCCCAGGGACACCAGCTGGCTCTTGCCCTTGGCTCCTCACACTTTGCCTTCTGCTGATCAGTCTGGCCACCAGAGTCCCCCTGGTGAGCTGGCCTTTTCCTAGGGGGACTTTGAGACCCTCCTACACAGATGCAAGAGGGCCTCTGAGGCAGGCTGGATGTGTCTTTTCCATGCCCACTCCGTCCTGCCCTGGCAAATTAAAAAAAAGAAAAAAAAAAAAAGAGGAAGGTTTCAAAGTAGTGTTCACAGGTGGGTAGGAACCAGCTCTTGTAAAGGCAGCCTCCCTGTCTCTGGTGTTTACCTGAAGGGGCAGGGCCCTCGAGGACGGTCCTGGGAGAGCTTGGACCTCTTCCAGCTTCTCCTCCTGGCGATGGTCCAAGGCGAGCTGGGTTACTCTGTCGCCGTTGTGTGGGGTTGGGCTGGAGGGGGCTTGCCCAGGGGCAGGGTGGCCGCTTGGTCCCCTCCTGAGGGGGGTCCAGTTCTGTTGGTGCCCTCTCTCGTTGCAAAGTCAGACTGACTCCCATGTAGCATCAGTGCCCTGAAATTAGGAAAAGCATCAAACTGTGAAGGATCCCCAGTGTCAAAAAATTCAAGGACAGCCAACCAGGAGCGCTTTTATTTTTCACCTGGATTGAGTGGGATTATTCCTTTGGGACCTATTTGTGGGCTCAGAAATAAATTGAGAGACTTCCCTGGTGGTCCAGTGGCTAAGACTCTGTGCTCCCAGAGCAGGGGATCTGCCTGGGTTCGATCCCTGGTCGGGGAACTAGATCTCACATGCTGCAACTAAGACCCATCGAAGCCAAGTAAATAATAAATGTTGTTTAAACGCTAAAAAAGAAAGAAAAAAATCAAATATGTTCTCAGTAGAGCTGGCTTGAGTGCTCATGAGTCTCTGAAAAGGGAGGAATTTTAAAAATATGTTTGAGGGGATCCTGAGTGCCTTAGATAAACACTCACTGGACCCGCATTACGCACGGGGCCTGTGCAGCCAGGGCCTTGAGGGTACAAAGATGATGGAAAGACGTGGGCATTGTTTGCAAGCAAGCTGCATTCTCATGGGAGGCAGGATGCAGAGTGTTAACCTGGCTAGTTAACACCCCCCCACCCCAGCGGTACAGTCTCCAAAAGCTACCGGATTGCCCTGGGTAGGGGAGGTTTCTGGGGGAGCCGGGATTGAGTGGGCCTTGGAGAATCAGCAGCATTGAGAAGGTGGAGAATAAAGAGGGTCCTTCTAGGTGGGGAATAGAGTGAGTGCCCGCTGAGGCTGCAGGGTGCCAGGGGCTTGCGTGGGAACAGCTCTGTGTCTGGCAGTTCCAGTTCTGCTCCAGGAGCTTCCTGGATGCGCCTCGCTCGGTGTTCCAGCCAGGCAGAGCTGCGGGCAGTGTGGCTCAGTGGTTCACAGCACGGGCTCCCGGAGTTAAATCCTAGGCTGCCACCTCCTCCACCTTGTCATGTGTCTCGTTTGCCTCATCTGGTAGACAGGGGCAATGCTGATTTGTTGTAACGATGAAATGAGCTCATGCGTGAAAGGCTTGAATGCCTGCGCCATTCGTAACTCGCTTCATTATCCTTATCACTCGCAGGGAGCACACACAACGAGGCTGTGTGTCACCAGCTTTGCCAGGATGCCTGAGGGGGCTGCTGGCACCCTCCCTGGGCCTCTGTTGGTTTGGAGACCAGAATTGTGGCCCAGGTTTCCCCCTCAGCCCCTTGGTGTCAGAGCGGGCTGCTGTCGAAACCTTTCCGGTGTCCTGAATTTGGGACTTCTGGTGGCATACTGTGCCACTGTGCCTTCAGTGGCCCCGGATCCCCTGGGAATTCTCAGTGCTCAGGGCGCTTAGCTGAGGTCCACGAGCCACAGAAATGCGGAATAAAATCCAGCTGGTGTGCACTTGGGGAATCATTCGGAGATGCTTGGTGACTTTCAGGAGATCTCCGAATCAGTACCTGGCCTACCGAAGGTTGAAAAGCTCTTGCACTTGCTACGCAGAGCCCTGGGCAGGGCGGGAGGCTGCAGTTCGAGAGATTAGCCGGTAGAGCAGTCTTCCCCACGCCCAGCGCTTGGGGAGCTGAGTTCTGGGAAGCGGAGAGGAGAGGAGCAAGTCCTGGAGCGGGAGCCAGGGGTGAGGGCGAGGAGCACGGGTGGAAGGCCGGTTCCTTCCTCTTTTGGCCCTGCCCCTCCGCCCCACTCTGGCTGCCGCACCTCTGCCTCCTCAGGTCCCAGCCTGCTGGCTCGCTTGGGCTCCTGCAGGGACCTGGGCGGAGAGAAATAGCCACCTCGGGCAGTCTGTCTACACCTCCATTGGACTGTGCCCAGGGTCCCAGACCCTTATGGACCCAGAGGCCCTCTCAGTCCTTGGGGAGCTGGCGGAGCCTGATCCTGCGGCCCCTCCCCTCCTCAGCCTGTTGGCAGTTATCTGCCCACCCCTTGGGCTCACCTCTTCCCCCACTGCCCCCCCTCCACCCCCTGCCAAAGCCACCTGCCTGTCAGCATCTCCCCAGCCTGCCCAGAGGGGTTCCAAACACGGAGTGCCACGCATCTGGCAATGCACCTGAGTTTGAGACAACCCACCGTCCTGGAAACTCCTGGGTGAGCCCCGGCGCAG
>NW_011494943.1:8705973-8706269 GCF_000754665.1 Bison bison bison
CCCGGTGCAGAAAGGGCACGAGATGGCCCCTCAAGGTGGAAGGATGGGCCGGCCATGTGCCAGGAGCTCCTGTGTGTGAGTGTCAACAGAGGGCATCTCACCAGGGACCCCAACAGCCGGAAAAGGCACCCCCCATCATCCTCCGCCCAGCTTCTTGGGCCACCGTCCTCTGAGACTCCCTGCCCATCCCAGGCCCCACAGGGATGGGACCTGGGGGTGGGACCTTGTTTCTGCACGCACTGCTGTTTGTCCATGAGCAGCGCTGTGTGGGCTCTGCAGTTTGCTTAAGATGTACT
>NW_011494943.1:8706369-8710637 GCF_000754665.1 Bison bison bison
ACTTGATAAGAAGAGTTCAGCACACTACGGCACAGGGCCCGGCCCCTGGGGCCTTGAGCACCAGTTCCTGGGCGGATCCCGCTGGTGGCCTTGCCTGGGGGAGGGGGGCTGCAGAGAGAGGTCCCAGGCCTTGGGGGGCGGAGGGGCAGGTGGGGGGGTTAAGTGGTGGGTGGGGAGGGAGGTGACATGCTGGGTTCCTGCACCCCTACAGGAGCTATTGCTTTGTTTTTTTATAATTTTTTTTTTTGACTCTGCTGGGTCTTCCGTGTGGCATGCGGGCTTTCTCTAGTTGTGGCTTGCCGGCTTACTTGCTCTGCAGCACGCGGGATCTTAGCTCCCCCCTCACAGCTCAGACCTGCATACCCTGATTGCAAGGTGAATTCTTAACCACTAGATCACCGGGGAAGTCCCTGGAGCTGTAACTTTGGAACACCCCAGCCATAGGCATCGTCAGGGGACTCATGGGGGATCGGTGGGTATGAGTGGCTGGGGATGCCCCTGGGGACCCAAAGAGGAGTACGCAAGGTTACAGACCCCACAGTGCTCCAGCAGAGACCTTGGCCAGTGAGTCCCCATGGCAGCTACAAGAGATTGCCTGTCCAGAAGCACTGATGGAAGGGAGCCTGTCCTGCTGGTCACAGGCCTCTGGGGCCGGGGGTCCTGAGGTCAGGCCTGGGGCCATGGGTCCCTGAGTTTGACAGGAGAACTGAAGGATCCCTGAAGCTGGTAGCTGGTCAGCCTGCCCCTTCCCTGTTGGGCAGCTGTAACTGGGCCCAGAAACTCTGTCGAGAGGCGAAGTACCCATGGTTTTGCTGGAGCAGCTGGGCTGAGCTGGGGGTGCCCATTTTGCAAGTTCTTGGCCTGTTTCGAGCCTCCCTGTAGGTTCAGTTATTCTTCCTAGAAGAGTCTGCTGGGCATCGGTGAGGGCTGGCTCCTTCCTGCGGGCTGGTGGCTTTCAGCACCGCTCTGGAAGGGCGTCCTGGCCTCGGGTCTCCTGGGTTGACTGTGGCCTTCTGCTCCCAGCCCAGTTTCTCCCTGCCTTATCTCCCTGTCCCTACCCTGGGGGCCGGGTCCATTTGCAGCCCACGTGAAGGGGGGGCATTGAGGCGCTGCCCAGGGGAGGGGGAGGCGGCTCCGGGCGTCCTGCTGTCAGTGGCCTCTTGGAAGCCTTGCAACAACCGAGCTTTGTTCCGGGCCTAATCTGACCTGGTTCTGCGAAGCGTGACTGCTGGCAGCCTGCAAGCCTCTGGGATAGGAAGGGGGAGAGGAAGATGATCCCAGCGCACAGGGCAGCCAGCTGCCTGCCCTCTCTGGACGGAGCTCGAGTCCTGGTCATCCTCTGAGCAATGCTGGCTTTGTGACGGGGGAGAGGAACCCTGGATGGCTGCTCCGGCCTGCATGTGTGGCCCCCAGCTTCCCAAGGGCCCCTGGAAGTGCTGGGTGGGGTGAGAAGGGCCAGATCACCCCCTCCCCAGGAAGGAGTGCCCTCTCTGGCCCAGGGTTTCAGAGGCCGGACCGAGGCAAGAGGGATCCCCGTGAGAGATGCGGGTGACTTTGCCTTCTTTCTGGTTCCTGGGGAGGCCTTGTTCCCCCCAGAGCTCTTCAAGGGTAGGTGTACTGTGAAGCCTGGGCTGTGACTGGCCCTGCGGGGTCCCTCAAGGCTGTACCTGGGAACCAGGGGCTGGCTGCGTCCACCCTAGACCTCCCTGAGAATGTGCCTGGGCCCCTTGTCTCGGCTGGGCCAGGCGTGTTGGGGCAGCCTGGCCGGGGATCACTCCCACAAACGTGGTTACCAGGAGGGGCTGGGCAGACCTGGGCAGAGGCGAGCTGGCGGGCTGCCTTGGGCTTGTCCTGCCAATCAATCTGATCCACATCCTGGGGCCTTCACAGCCCTCCCTTGGACTGTGCCTCCTGTTTCCACCAGGATCGGGGCTCAGCCAGAGAGTAAGGCTCCTGTAACCCAAAGCCACTTGGAAGTGGTTTGTTAAATACAACCCCTGTCGTCTTCCAGCCGAAGGACTGGGCTAATCAACCCGGAGGGCTGTCAGGGGGTGGTTTGCAAACCTCATTAATGAACAGGTGACTTGGACTCTAGATGCAGGGCCCAGGCGCAGGTGTTGGGTTTTCGTGCAGAGGTTACCCAGTGTAGATGTCGTGGGGACAACGCCAGGTGGTGGAATGACAGCCGCGTGCACATAGGTGGCCGGAGCAGGGGAGGTAGACTTCCGGTCCATGTCAGGGGCCCCGAGGGGTGGTGAACAAACTCTTGAGCCGTGGGGAGAGGATCTTCCAGGCGGCAGCGTTTTCCTGGTCCCTGGGGCCTGACGCTCTAGCTGCCAAGCCTGTGCCTTACTTTACTTTTAAAAAGGAAAACTTTATAAAAGACACTGTGTATCTCTTCTTTCTCTCTTGCCTTTTTTCCTTTAGTTGTTCGTTTTGTTCATGGTGGTGAAGCTCAGTCACTCAGTCGTGTCCAAGTCTTTGTGACCCCGTGGTCTGTAGCCTGCCAGGCTCCTCTGTTCATAGGATTTTCCAGGCAAGAACACTGGAGTGGGTTGCCATTTCCTACTCCGGGGGAATCTTCCCGACCCAGGGATGGAACCCACATCTCTGGCATCTCTTGCATTGGTAGGCGGATTCTTTACCACTGAGCCACCTGGGAAGCCCCAGGTAATCTTGTTCGTTACTTGTTACCAAACAATGTGAACAGGAAATTAAAAGGACAGATTCTCCAATCCCATCGGTTACAACATTGTTTTTTGGGTTCCCTTTGGACTTGTTTCCACACGCACCGGTCGTATTGTTTGATTTAATTATCAAAGGGATATAATGTTTTTTCAGAGTGTTGCATATTCTCTGTACACATCATCTTTATTTTTTTTTAATTTTATTTTATTTTTAAACTTTACAATATTGTATTAGTTTTGCCAAATATCGAAATGAATCCACCACAGGTATACATATGTTCCCCATCCTGAACCCTCCTCCCTCCTCCCTCCTCCCTCCCCATACCATCCCTCTGGGTCGTCCCAGTGCACCAGCCCCAAGCATCCAGTATTGTGCATTGAACCTGGACTGGCGACTCATTTCATACATGATATTATACATGTTTCAGTGTCATTCTCCCAAATCTTCCTACCCTCTCCCTCTCCCACAGAGTCCATAAGACTGATCTATACATCAGTGTCTCTTTCGCTATCTCGTACACAGGGTTATTGTTACCATCTTTCTAAATTCCATGTATATGCATTAGTATACTGTATTGGTGTTTTTCTTTCTGGCTTACTTCACTCTGTGTAATAGGCTCCAGTTTCGTCCACCTCATTAGAACTGATTCAAGTGTATTCTTTTTAATGGCTGAGTAATACTCCATTGTGTATATGTACCACAGCTTTCTTATCCATTCGTCTGCTGATGGACATCTAGGTTGCTTCCATGTCCTGGCTATTATAAACAGTGCTGCGATGAACACTGGGGTACACGTGTCTCTTTCCCTTCTGGTTTCCTCAGTGTGTATGCCCAGCAGTGGGATTGCTGGATCATAAGGCAGTTCTATTTCCAGTTTTTTAAGGAATCTCCACACTGTTCTCCATAGTGGCTGTACTAGTTTGCATTCCCACCAACAGTGTAAGAGGGTTCCCTTTTCTCCACACCCTCTCCAGCATTTATTGCTTGTAGACTTTTGGATCGCAGCCATTCTGACTGGGATGAAATGGTACCTCATAGTGGTTTTGATTTGCATTTCTCTGATCATGAGTGATGTTGAGCATCTTTTCATGTGTTTGTTAGCCATCTGTATGTCTTCTTTGGAGAAATGTCTATTTAGTTCTTTGGCCCATTTTTTGATTGGGTCGTTTATTTTTCTGGAGTTGAGCTGTAGGAGTTGCTTGTATATTTTTGAGATTAGTTGTTTGTCAGTTGCTTCATTTGCTATTATTTTCTCCCATTCTGAAGGCTGCCTTTTCACCTTGCTAATAGTTTCCTTTGTTGTGCAGAAGCTTTTAAGTTTAATTAGGTCCCATTTGTTTATTTTTGCTTTTATTTCCAATATTCTGGGAGGTGGGTCATAGAGGATCCTGCTGTGATGTATGTCGGAGAGTGTTTTGCCTATGTTCTCCTCTAGGAGTTTTATAGTTTCTGGTCTTACGTTGAGATCTTTAATCCATTTTGAGTTTATTTTTGTGTATGCTGTTAGAAAGTGTTCTAGTTTCATTCTTTTACAAGTGGTTGACCAGTTTTCCCAGCACCACTTGTTAAAGAGATTGTCT
>NW_011494943.1:8710737-8711725 GCF_000754665.1 Bison bison bison
TTCTTGCCTCCTTTGTCAAAGATAAGGTGTCCATATGTGCGTGGATTTATCTCTAGGCTTTCTATTTTGTTCCATTGCAGATCATCTTTAATTCTGCTCTTTTCACATGAAAATCAGATCCCATGCATGGATCCCCTAATTACAGTTTGAATGGCTCTTCAGAGTGGGTGTTGCCGAATTTACTTAGCCATCCTCTCGCCAGAGCGCTTGAACGGTCTGCGGATGCTGGCGCTCTTCCTTGGTGGTGGGCGTCCGTGACCCTCAACCGAGAATGCTGAGCTGAGCTGGAGATGTTAACAGTAGCCGTGCTTACAACAGTAGCCGTGCTTACAGCTGTGAGACACGGACTGGCTGGATACTGGAAATTTTTGGAGGCAATTAATTTAATAAAATACTGCTCAAGATGATTCCCAGCATTCCTGGGATGGCTCCAGAAACCAAACAAGTGTTCTTTTCTTTATACAATGTTATTTATTTATTTTTGGCCGTGCTGGATTTTCGTTGCTGCCCGGGCTTTTCTCTAGTTGTGGGGAGCGTGGTGTGCAGGCTTCTCATGGCGGTGGCTTCTCTTGTTGCAAAGCACGGGCTCTAGGGCGCTGGGGCTTCAGTGGTCGGGGCACGTGGGCTCAGTAGTCGCAACTCCCCGGCTCTGAGAGCACAGGCTCAGTCGTTGTGGTGCACGGGCTTAGTTGCTCTGAGGCTTGTGGGATCTTCCCATTTCAGGGATCGAGCCTGCGTTGGCAGGTGAGTTCTTTACCACTGAGCTGCCAGAGAAGTTCCAAGCAAGGGTTCTCAACGCAGCAGTTATTAAGAGTTTTAATGAACAGAAAATGCCATTTGCCCCAACTATCAGCCTGCTTATAGCCGCTGAGAAGTCCCAGGGTTTACTTGTCCTTTAAAAGATCTGCCTTGTTGCCTACAGTCTGCAGTTCCTCTCTCTGGCTGGCATATGATGCCGACTGCCCCCCCCCCGCCCCCACCTCTCCTC
>NW_011494943.1:8711825-8718281 GCF_000754665.1 Bison bison bison
GTTGCCGGAGGGGGTTTCCTTGCTTCCTTGGGCATGCCTTAGTCTTAGAGATGGGCCACCTGCCCCCAGGTAGGCAGCCACCTCTCCTGGAGATCCTTCATTCTGCTGCCGGGTTACTTGGGCCGCAGTTTCTTCTGGAATCTTCAGGCTCCCCAGGCCAGGCCACAGTGCTGCCTGTCCGGCCGACCTTCCGTGGCTGCTCCTTTGTTTCTCTCCCCTCCCAGCTCCCCTCCCAGGGCCTCTGCCCCTCAGTCCCCGATCACACCTCCCTATGAGTATCCTTGGATTTAATCTCATAAGCATTGACAGGTTGAGTGGGACACATCCGCCTCTTTGGTGACCTGCTGCCCATTAGGCAGGAGGACTCAAAGGATGGTTCAGCCTTTCTCATATTCCGGGGTGTCCCCTTGCTGCCTCTTTTGTTGTTGTCATTGGTTTCTGATCGCTAACCATCCTCCACCTTATCCACAATTTCCCCCTTGGTCCGTGGGCCCTACTTTGTTAGTCTGCTCATCTTTCTCACATGAACAGTTTGCTCATGGCATGTGAACCAGGGTCTAACCAGGAAATAAAAACCACTCCAGGATTTAGAACAGAAGGACTTAAATGTACAGAAGATGGAGAAGCCATAGGGCACAAATAGGCAGCCAGGTGTGTGTGTGGGGTTTATAACAGCTCTTTAATAATACGCATGGAATTATTTGTTGAGACAATTGGGGCTTCCCAGGTGGCTCAGAGGTTAAAGCATCTGCCTGCAATGCGGGAGACCTGGGTTCGATCCCTGGGTCAAGAAGATCCCCTGGAGAAGGAAATGGCACCCCACTCCAGTATTCTTGCCTGGAGAATCCCATGGACGGAGGAGCATGGTGGGCTACAGTCCACGGGGTCGCAAAGAGTCGGACACGACTGAGCAACTTCACTTTCACTTATTTGTTGAGAATGAGAAAAGACATTTGAGATTATAAATTTTAAACAGTGGGCAAATTTCATAAGCATCCTCCCAATTCAGAAAGCTAATATTATTTTTTTTTTTTATTAATCAACTACTTGTCCTGTCTCTCCAAAGTAATTTATTTCCCTATATTTTTTGGCTGAACACTGCTTGATCACTTCTTTATATGATGACTGTGTAATATGGTTTTTTACTGAGAGACTAGAAAGATAATTCATCTCTTAGTTAATCAAAATTTAGGAACTTCCCTGGTTGAGCGGGGAGGGTCCAGTAATTAAGACTCTGCCCTGCCATTACAGGGGACACGGATTTAATCCCTGGTTGGGGAACTAAGATCCTGCATACTGTGCAGTGTGGCCAAATAATTTTTTTTTTTTTAATTTTTACTTTTGGTTGTTGGGATGTGTGAAAAAGGGTACCTTAACTCAGAGCTTGTGGCACCTGCTGCAATTTTTCATCCTATAAACACAAGAATTCTGATAAATTCCGTTTTCATGTGATTCCCATCCAGAAAGAAAGAGACAAGTACAGGGCATTTGTAACCGTACGTGGTTTGCACGTGTGCTAAGTTGCTTCAGTCATCTCTGACTGTTTACGACCCCATGGACTGTAGCCCACCAGGCTCCTCTGTCCATGGGGATACTCCATGCAAGAATACTAGAGTGGGTTGCCGTGCCTTCCTCCAGGGGATCTTCCCTACCCAGGGATCAAACCTGAGTCTCTTATGTCTCCCACATTGGCAGGCAGGTTCTTCCCACTTGGGAAGCCACGACTTTATGTGGTACATTATTACATTTTTTTCTGACCAGAGATACTTTCTGTTTTGAGTTGAAGAGAATTGGATTCTCTGCTTACAACGTTATATTTGGTGACTGGAATAATTTCCCACAGATCAGCCTCTGGCTAGGTCTTCCCTGGTGGCTCCATCATTAAGAATCTGCCTGCATTGCAGGAGACCAGGGTTCAATCCCTGGATCGGAAAGATCCTCTAGAGACGGAAATGGCAACCCACTCCAGTATTCTTGTCTGGGAAATCCCAAGGACAGGGGAGCCTGGTGAACGATAGTTCATGAGATCACAAGAGTCAAACACAACTTAGCGACCAAACCACCTCTGGCTCCATATGCTTCAGGTCTTGCTCTCCCACACTGCCCACATTTTTCTGGCAACAGGTACTACAGGACACATTCATATCTTTTTGTCCATTTATTTTATTATAATTTTTTTAACTTTTAATTTTGTATTGGGGTATAGCCAATTAACAATGTTGCAACAGGTTTAGATGAACAGCGAAGGGACTCAGCCATATACCTGTATCCATTCTTCCCCAAACTCCCCTCCCATCCAGACTGCCACAGAACACTGAGGAGAGTTCCACGGGCTCTACAGTAGGTCCCTGTTAGTATCCATTTTAAATACAGCAGACACATTCCTATCTTATTCCTTCAGATTTTGCACAGTAGATTTGGGAAAGTAAGTAGGAGTATTCCTGGCCTTAACATGGGGGTGACGAGCAGTCACTTAACTATGCACGGAAATAACTGTAAACCTTGTAAATAAAGCCCACTGAGAGCCGAACTGTTCTCCCAATTCTGCTTTTCACCAGCAGGAGCCCCCGAAGGCCAGCCACTGGAGAAAGGACAGGGGGCAGGAACTCTGAGCAGGAGAAAGCAATCGTAGCTGACTGGGGTTAAAATTTATTCCATTTTGCAAATTTTGCAAAAACACTTGACTGTGTGAACGTATTTCTATGGCCCTTGTCAAGTACCTTGAAGTGGGATGTACCTGAACTAAGGACCCTGGTGTTTGATGTTTCTTAGCTTCTTGGAGACAATCAGAGATCAGCAGGGGAGAAGTCATTACTCCCCGTCCACCCCCCATCAAAGGATCAGAGGGAGGAAGGCGTGTTATCAGAGTCCAGGGATCAGGGTTACCTGATGGAAGGCTGGACGAAGGTGAACCTGCCCGAAGGTGAACCTGCCCGGCTGGAGCTGCAGCTGCAGAGCAGACAAAATCTGCTGTTGGAGAAACCTTCCAAGGGAAAGATCTACCCTGGTTCTCCCTGACTCTCACCTTCCAGTCTCCTCCTATAGCTGGACTCCTGCCAAAAGGCTGTAGACCTGGGGACCCAGAGACCTCAGCCTGCAGAGGTCAACTCCTCTGCCACTGAAGAGAGCCTGGGAAGGGAGAAGGATGAGGGGTACATTTCTGCTTTAAATTATCTGTTGTTTAGCTGAAATTCAGACTTAGCTGTCGTGCTTTTGTGTTGTTTTGTTTTGGCCGTGCCCCTCAGCTTGTGGGATCTTAGTTTCTGACCAGGGATTGAACCCATATCCTTGGCAGCAAAAGCATGGAGTTCTAACTACTGGACCACCAGGAATTCCCAAGTATCGTGTATTTTGGATGGCAGGGTCTTTTATGTGAATGGGACCCAGAGTGCAGACGCCCAGGGCTGGTGAACCCTCAAGGGAAGGGCCCCGTGCGTTCTTGGTCAGCACTGATGTCACGTGATGAACTTGGCCTCTAGCGGTGATGACCCAGGCCCTCTGCGGGCACTTCCTCGGCCTGTGGTATCCGTGTTGCCTCCCCGCTGGGCCGGGAGCGCCACCAAGAGGGTGGCCAGCTCACTGTTGGTCACGGCTGTGTCCCCATCTCCTTACACAGTGCCTGGTACGGAGGAGATGCTCACCAATATTTTCATGAGTCTACATTTTGTAGGGGTGGAAACCGAGGCTTAGAAAGACTAAAAACTTACCTGACGATGCAGTGAGAGCTGGAGGCAGATTTGCACCCTGGTGTTGCTTACTCTCCCCTGGGTGTGGCTCTGCCTGGCCCCACCCTAGCCGTCAGCATCAAGGGCTAGGCCCCCTTTGGGCTGGGGCTTTGCAGCTGGGTGGGCTGTGGGCCAGGAGCACTCCCTCCACTTGAAAAGGGGAATGGCAGGTCAGGGCAGAAGTCAGAGAAGGGACTAGAACCTGTGGCTTTGAGACCCCAAGCTTTGCTGAAAACGGAACTTTCTGCAGTTTTTTAGTCTTATGCCGGAGCAGGTCAGCAAGGCTGAATCCTTGAGGTTCCTTTTAATCCGCAGCCCCAGCTGCCAGCCTGGAGGGAGGAGGAAGGCTGCCCTGCTCACCTGTTGAGTGCACACCTCAGTGGGCAGCAAAGGCGAAGGGCAGAAGAGGGAGAAGAGGAAGGAGGCTTATCTCCTTATCTCAGGTTCCTCTGAAGATAAGCCTGGAATGGGACTCTTCACTGCCAGCTGAAGCCCTTGGCTTTGATCCATACAGCTCTTCACAGCCTCTGTGAGCACAGGAACCTCAGGGGGAGGGGAAGACTGTGGTGCTGGGGCAGCCGGAGTGGCAGGAGGCTCCTGGCCAAGGTCCAAATGACTTTGTCCTTTCCGGAGGGACTCGTGTGATTCTTAAGAAAAAATTGAGTATTGATTCCTTTCCGCAGATAATCTCCTGTCGTTACTGAAGATGGGTGTTTGTGCTCGAGTGTGCACGGTGCTCCTTCCTGCAAAGCTCCCTTTTGAGAAAATGGTGGCTTTCTGGCTGGGAAGGGCTGCCCGGTCCCATGCGTTGCTGGCACTAGAGCAAAGGATGTGTGTGTGCGTGTGTGCGTGTGGCCACGTCACCCTCCCCCGGGGACAGCCTGATTCCTGCTCTGCCCCCTCCTTGGCTTAAGATGTCTGGGGTGTGTGAGACCCCAGAGGGGTTGAGGACGGCCACCCCGATCATGGGTGGGACAGTGGCTCTGCGACCCCAATAGGAGATGATGGTGCCTCAAGTCCCCTGTCACTAATATAATAATAATACACTGGGCTTCCCTGATGGCTCAGTGGTAAAGAACCCGTCTGCCAATGCAGGAGACGTGAGTTCGATCCCTGGGTCAGCAGGATCCCCTGGAGGAGGAAATGACAACCCACTCCAGTATTCTTGCCTGGAAAATTCCATGGACAGAAGAGCCTGGTGGGCTACAGTCCATGGGGTCGCAAAAGACTCAGACACGACTCAGCAACTAAACAATAATACACTAGCTCCAGAGTCTGTTTAGATTCCCAGTGCACATTTAATCTAGCATTTTGCCAGATTCTCTCATAAAAATTTGGCTGAAAGGAAAAAATATAAGAGGTCTTCACAGTAACTGTGTCCTTCTCTCTCTTTTCCAGACTCCCCAAATTATATGCACAGGGAACGCCCATGAGATAGGCATCCAGGCCCCTAGACTTGGGGGGCCAGCACTGGTCTGCCCAGTTGAGGGGCACCTGGCTGGTCTATGGTGAAGGGTCAGGGAGAATGCAGGGCTGTTTACCTGGGCGTGGGCTCTGCCATCAGGCTGCAGTAATGGCTCTCCACCCCATGGTAGTTTTACAAGGCAATGCTCCCCAGAGCACCCCAGCTATCCTCCCCCTGCCCCTGGCCACCTCGATCATGGGTGGGACAGTGGCTCAGCCCCTTTCTCTCGAGGACCAAGGAGCCCCATCTCCGTGTCTGGCCACCTTTCCTGATTGAAATGCTGCGTTTTCATTCACTCTGGGACACGGACCAGCAGTGAGTCCTGTCCCTACTCACAGCTTCCTCCTATCTTTTGCTTCATCTGATCTGAAGTGTTTCTTTTTTTTTAAATTAATTTATTTTTTGTCTGTGCTGTGTGGCATATGGGATCCTAGGTTCCCTGTCAGCAACTGAACCCACGCTCCCTGCAACGGAAGCGCAGATTCTTAACCAGTAGACCACCAGGGAAGTCCCAGAAGTGTATTTTAATCTTGTGGCCTCCACGTGTGAAACCTGACTAGTGTTCCTCACTGGCCTATAGCTCGTGAACACTTGGGAAGTGGCCTTGGCCCTGCCTAGGTGAGCACAGGTGCCAGATGGGGAGTTTCTGGGGGCAGAGGGGCAAGTATGGGGTCTCAGTGGGATTCACAGCCCCCAAATCGTCACTGTTTTCTCTGGATCACAGACCCTGTCCTGGCTTCCTCTAATGAGCAGTCCATCCTAGAGGCTGGGAGGGCTGTCAGCTTCCCTTAGTTGGCAGGGAATCCAATAGGACTCCTGGTAGCTCTTCTTGGGGTAGCAGCACCCTGGCTGCAACGTGCAAGGTGTGTGGGTTATAACTTGAAAGTGAAAGTCGCTCAGTCGTGTTCGACTCTTTGTGACCCGATGGACTATACAGTCCGTGGAATTCTCCAGGCCAGAATACTGGAGTGGGTAGCCGTTCCCTTCTCCATGGTTATAACTTACATTTTGTTTAAATGCATAAGCACAGGGCAGCCAGCGGTTGTGAATGTCCGACTGTAAATCCCTGGGTCCAGGCTGGTGTATGTATGTGGCTGTCGTATAATATGGTGGTTTAGTCCCTGAGTTGTGTCTGACTCTGCGACCCCGTGGATCATAGCCCTCTAGGCTGCTCTGTGCATGGGATTCTCCAGGCAAGAATACTGGAGTGGGTTGCCATTTCCTTCTCTAGTCATATTATATATATATATTTTTTTTTAAACACGA
>NW_011494943.1:8718381-8731949 GCF_000754665.1 Bison bison bison
TAAAAAATATTTGTTTGGCTGCTTTGTGTCTTAGTTGCAGCACGCGAGATCTTCGGTCTTTGTTGAGACGAATGGGATCTAGCTCCTTGACCAGGGATCGAACTTGTGTTCCCTGTATTGGGAGGTGGATTTTTAACCACTGGACCACCAGAAGGGTCCCAATAATTATTATAATAATAATTTATATTAGTATATCATTGATATCCTAAAAATGATATTATCTGTTGAGTGTTTATTTTGTGGCAGGCACTGTGCTAAGTGCCTGCAACGTGTGGCCTCATTTAATCTTAGTCGCCTGTGAGTAATCCCCATTTCTGTCCCCATTCTGCAGATGGGAAAGCTGAGGCTTGGAAAGGGGAGGTCATTTCTGGGATCCGCAGTGAGTGCCTGGCGAGGTCTGGATTCAAGCCCTGTTCATCTGGCTGCAGGCTTTCCTGCCTCCCTCAAATAATTTGGTTTGGGATGATGCCAGAGAGCTGAACTTCAAATCATCTCCCCTCTTTCCGAGTATGTTTTATTTTAAAATCGCATAAAAAGCACCCTGTTCTCCCCTGGAGAGAGCCATTCGATGTCTTGGAGGCTTTTCCGGCTACCTGTTCGCCGGTCTCGGACACAGGCCTGAGGAGTTAGGTCCGAGGAACTGAATTTCAGCTGCTGTAGGTTTGGGGTTTCTTCCAGGGCTCTGGTGGAGGTGGCCCCAGGCTCGGGAACCTTGGGTGGCTGCCTCCCCTTCTTTTTTAAGGGAGCAGGCCTGGCATCTTCTCTGTGCCAGGGGCTGCCTGGCACCAGCCGTACATTTCGGGAAATCTGAAAAATAAACTGTAAATAAAACCATAACTCCACCCAAGACATCTGAGACATGGGCTGTCTTCCTTATTAACATGGCTCTATCCCCACCGTGGGTTTGGTTCTTGGGGGTCAGATGCCTGGGGTTGGGGTTTAACCTGAATGGACCCTTTTGTCTCTCTCTCTTTTTTTAAAATCTTTGTCCGGGAGGGTGGGCGTCCAGCTGGCATGGGGGGAGGTGCAACCGGAAGTGACTCGACCCACAGGAATGTGGGGTCTGGTCTTTCTCCATTCCACACCACGCTGTCTCCGTATCGAGGATTCACTGGGCTTGTGGGCTCAGCTGTCGCTCTCAGCCCAGACAGCTGACTTCCAAGCAGCTCATTGTGTGTGTGTGTGTGTGTTGGGGGTGGTGGTGGGACAGATGTTGAGAATTCTCCTGTGTCACTGAATGCAGTGCAGCTCCCCGTTAGGGTGTGGAGGAGGTCGCAGCCATCACGGAGACGAGGCTGGAGCTGGCACCAGGGGTGCCCACGCTCACTCTTCTGTCCTCTCAGCAGCCTTGGGGGCAGCGCCTGCCTCCACCTCGCTCTCCCCCCAGCTCTTGAATCAGAGCCACTCCAGGTTTGCCCTCTCCTCCCCGCATTCTGGGAGCCGGATGCCGACACCTCATGCCCCCACAGGTCAGAGCCTGTGCTCCATCCAGCCTGTCTGGCGGGGCCAGCCTGGAATCACCATTTGCCTTTATCACTCAGCAGGGTGATTCGCCTTTATCACTTTTCATCAGTGTCGCATGGGTGCCCAGGGAAGGATGCTCCCATCTCTGCTGTGTGAGGCCAGCGGTAGTCAAAGTTCCTCAGAACAACAGTTCTAGTAGGAGAGAGGGAGGGAGTGATGAGGAATTGGCTCATGCAGTTACCATCTGCCTTCTGCAAGTTGGACACCCAGGGAGGCCACTGGTGGATTCAGTCCAAGTCTGAGGACTGAGAACCCAGGGGAGGCGATGCTAGTCCTGGGGCAGGAGGAGACCAGGGCTGCAGCTCAGGCAGTCGGGCAGAGAGAGAATTCTCCTTCCCTCTGGCTTTTGTTCTGTTCAGGCCCTCTCGGGACTGGAGGATGCCCGCCCGCACTGGGAGATGATCTGCTTCTCCCAGACCACCAGGCACATGTTCATCTCATCCAGAAACACCCTCACAGACAAGGCCAGAAATAGTGTTTAGCCAAATATCTGGGCACCCTGGGATCTGATTAAAAATGACACATACAATCAACCATAGTGGTCTCTGTTATGGCTGGGGTGGGGCCAGGGGCTTTGTAGGAGTTTTGACAGCTTCAGGGCTTCTGACCCTCACTCCCCTCATCTATGAAATGGGGTGGTGGCACCTGCCTCATGGGCCTGTCACACTGAGTGAGTAGGAGAATGGACCTAAAGCCCATGGTTGTCATGGAGCCTTGGCGCTGGAAGTGGCTGTGGGAGCCCAGTGTCCACCTGGCCCTCCTTCAAGGACCCTCCAGTCCTCATCTCCTCAAAGCCTTACCAGTCACCCTAGCTCCCAGTGCTCACCGCTCTAGGGAACTGCAAGTCTCTTGCAGTGTTGTTTACATGGGGACTGTGTGTGTGTGTGTGTGTCTGTGTCTGTCTTAGTCATTCAGTTGTGTCTGACTCTTTGCGACCTCATGGACTGCTTGCCAGGCTCTTCCGTCCATG
Source organism: Bison bison bison (assembly GCF_000754665.1). Lineage (NCBI taxonomy): Eukaryota > Metazoa > Chordata > Mammalia > Artiodactyla > Bovidae > Bison > Bison bison. The sequence goes on from NW_011494943.1 coordinate 8,720,876, forward strand.
GGATTCTTCAGACAAGAATACTGGAGTGGGTTGCCATTCCTTTCTCCAGGGGATCTTCCCAACCCAGGGATTAAACCCAGGTCTCCCACATTGCAGGCAGATTCTTTACCATCTGAGCCACCAGGGAAGCCCATTTACATGGTAGGTGAGTTCAGCTCAACCTGGGGCCATCTTGGGGTCTTCCCCAGCCTTGAAGGAGGCCAGGGCTTAGTGGCAGGGATTTGCCAACACCAGGCCCTGAAGGACAGCCCTCTTCCCATCTTGTTGTCAGCTGTTGAGTCATCCTGCAGACGTGAAGACTGTCTGCGTCCCTGGGGCTGGACAGGAAGACCAAGCCTGCAGGCTGCCCTGCTCAGGGCTCTGGAAACTTTCAAAACAAAGCTGACTGCATTCACTCCTGGTCGGTCATAGTTTAGAAGTGGGCTTGTGCAGTAAGTGATGAATGAATGAATGAGTCTCTCTGGCGGACTGCAGGGGAGGAGCTGGCATGTCTGACTCTAGCAATCTGGGTGCGTGTCAGACGGTGGAGGCTGCAGGCAGGTGTCCGGGTCCAGCCTGGGCCCGTCCTGGGCTGCAGGTTCTTCTCCAGCGTGTGTTGTTATCCGCGGGGAAGGCTTCTGCTGGGCTTGCCCTGGTTGCCCAGACAGCAGACCCCAGAGCACCATGACCTTGGCAGCAGTAGGACAGCCACCTGCCTCCCCATCTTAGAGACCTCTCGAGTTTGGTCGGCTTAGCACCTCAGCAAATCTGCTCGAGTTGGGACTTGCCTGCCTTGAGCCTCCCCAGGGATCAAGCGCTGGGCCGAGGGGCGTGTGCAGGGAGGCAGGAGGCCGACTTCACCCGGAGCTCTGTTCTGGCTCCCTCCTGGGGGGCGGGGAGGGAGGAGAACAGCTCGCCCCCCACTCTGCCCAGTCCAGCCCGGCTTACCTCGTGTTGCAGACCCAGGACAGGGAAACCCCAGTTCCCAACAAGGTAGACGCAGGTTGTACCAGAGCCGGCGTGTGCCTGACCCGTGCCAGCACCTGTTCATCCTGCAGACAGTCCTGGCAGCCGGCACCCTGGAGCCCAGCCCAGGTTTTGGAGTTCGATGGACTTCACTTTGTTCTGGGCTCAATTCCTCATAGCTGTGTAGCCTCAGACAAGTGACGCAACCCCACTGAGACTTGGTTATCTCGTCTGCAAAATGGGGTAATAAGGGTCGGGTGGGAAAATGTGCATCAAGGGTTTGACCCAGTGCCTGGTCCACATCCAGACGGTGGAAGCTGTTCCTGCAGGTGGCCGCTGGGGCCAGGTGTTACCTGGGAGGACCTCTGGCCCCACAAGGAGTGGGTTTCTGGTTCTGAACCCCCTGACAGGAGCCAAGGTGAGGATATGCCCAGTGTTAACCTTCCTCTGGTGGCCTTGGGTGACCTTTGCCCTCTGCCCCTGTCTTTAGGAGTCACACGGACCTCCAGCGGCCGTCTCCGGAAGCTTGGTGACCCAACTGGCCCGGGTAAGTGGCTAGTTCAGCCTTGGCCCACTTGGTTCCTCTGGGGTCAGGAGTTACTGCTCACGGGCTCTGAAGAGACTCTGCCAACCATGACCCGGCCTGGGCCAAGGGGTGGGGATGGAGGGGGTGGAGGGGGTACAGGGCTCCACCTCTCAACCTTGGTGCCCCCGCCGAGTCTGTGTGACTTCTCCCCTCTGGGTGTCTCTGGCCTCCCAGACCTGAGCCCTGGTGTAGTCATCACAGGAACTGACCATACATCTTTGTGGTCACGTCCACTGGCCGGGCCCAGGGGCTGAGCTCCATTCATGGCCTCTTGTCAGAGGACATTGGGACCCAGGGGTGAAGGGACTTGCCCCCCTTGGAGATGACAGGGGTGTGCTGGGGACCTGCTGGGTGCCAGACCCAGGTTGGACGGCAGAGGGAGAAGGAGGGGTTGTCCCACCGAAGCCCACCCCCCCCGAGCCCACGCCCCCACCTTCTTGATCACAGAATTTTTTGTGTTGGTGGAAATATTTTATATCTGCATCATCCAGGACCGTGGCCACTGGCCACACGTGACTGTGGAGCACCTGAACTGTACGTTGTCTGTTTTATTCATTCATCTGCATAGAATTTAACTAATTTTATTTTGTATTAATTCCCACTTCGTATCGTCATGTGGCTGGTGGCTATGAAATTAGACAATTCCAGACCAGGCCGGCTCTTTGGGACCCCAGAATTCTGAACCCAGATGTTCCTGGGCCCACTTCAGGGGCTAGCCCAACCTCTCCCCAAGTCCGCCCTCTGGAGGTGACCCCTGCCAGTGGGCTGGGTACCGCTAGGCTTGAGTGGTGGCCGAGGATGGATCTTTGCAGGGAGTGGGGTCAGGGGTGGGACTTGAGGTGCCAAGGGACGTGCAGGCTGGCCTCCACACGAGTGTGTGGGAGGGACAGGAAGCGTGACGCAGGCAGGAGGCCTCTGGTCGGGGAATGAATCACGTCCGCAGTTAAGGGGAGGCTCCGCCCCCTGCAGACATGGGCCGCTAACCCCTGGGCTGCCCAGATGCCGCTCTGTTCCTGGGACCTTTCTTGGAGCTCTTCGCCTCTGCCGCCGTCTGCCTCTCCATCTCCCTTCGTCTCAGTGCTGGAGGAGGCCCATGCGCTCCAGGAGCGAGGTCTCCGCAGGCTAGCTCCCTGGGCTGGGTGGACACAGTCTGCTCCTGGCTCTTACTTCCCTGTGCCCAAGGCGGCCAGTTCTGTGCCATCAGCACTTGGCAGCCATGACCGCAGCTCCACTTGGAAGCCTAAGGCATAATTTGCCCAAGCCCGAAGCTGCAAGCCGTGATCTGGGTTTCACACGGAGCCGCCTGCTGACACACGGAATCCTGTCTCTGGGGGCCTCTGCGGGCTCCGGCCCAGACACCCTTCCCTCATCTTCCCTGCTCTTGGCTCCAGTCCCAGCCCCCCTGCGGCTAAGACCTGGGTCTAGGCGGGGTTCTCTCCTGGACTCCCAGCCTCTCAACACCCCAGTCCAGCTGACCTCACAAGAACCCCCATTTGGAGCTTGCCACCCCCTCCTCTCCTCTGTCCCTCCCTCTGCCTGATCCCCTGTGTCTGGACCCCACACCCATCTCCTCCCCAGAAGGCCAAGGGCCTTCTTTGTGATGCCCCTTTATTTCAGGTTTTCACGAGACGGGTAGGGATGGCTGTTTCTGGCATGAGCCACATAGCCCATCAGCTTAGACTACCCACGGGTAACTGTATGGCCAGCTCACTCACTTTATGTCCTTTTTGTAAAAAAAAAAAAATAGAATAGTTGGACATATTAAAAAATGTGAAGGGGACTTCCCTCGTGGTCCAGTGTTTAAAACTCCATACTCCCAACGCAGGGGGCCTGGGTTCGGTCCCTGGTCAGGGAACTAGACCCCACATGCCATAGTATGTGCCAGAGACACAGACCTGGCACAGCCAAATAAACAAATACGTGATAAATATGGTTTTTAAAATGTGAAGAATATAATGACACCTGTACACCCAGATCCCGCTTAAGAAATAAAGTGTTACAGGTGCAGCCCCAGCGCTTGGGTGACCCTCGTCCCCACTGAGGTGAGCACCCACCTGAATTCAGAATGGCTTGCTGCCGGGTGTGTCTGTACCGTGTGCTGCGTCTGCAGCCGACGCTCCGTCTGCTCCTGACACTGGCAGCGTCGAATCACGGGTGCGAGGGGCGCTGGCTGCTGCCTTTTGCTTTTTCACGAGATGGGATGACCTTGAGGTTTGCCCACTTACCCACAGAGCTCTGTGTAGCTCTTGTGCTGTGCTGTGCGTAGTCGCTCAGTCGTGTCCGACTCTTTGCGACCCCATGGACTATAGCCCGCCAGGCTCCTCTGTCCATGGCGATTCTCCAGGCAAGAATACTGGAGTCGGCTGCCATGTCCTCCTTCAGGGAATCTTCCCAACCCAGGGATTGGACCCAGGTCTCCCGCTTGCGGGCAGATTCTTTACTGTTTGAGCCACCATGGAAGCCCAAGAATACTGGAGTGGGTGGCCTATCCCTTCTCCAGGGGATCTTCCCGACCTAGGAATCAAACCGGGGTCTCCTGCATTACAGGTGGGTTCTTTACCAGCTGAGCTACCAGTGTATCTCTTAAGTTTGTTTATTTGACCGCGGGTGGGTAGTGCCCCCGTGTGGGGAGGGCGAGTTTTCTACCCCTTGGCCAGATACTAGGGGTCCATGGAAGGTTTCTTCTGTTGCAGACACCGCTGGACACATTCTCCTGGGTCCCACGCATGTGTGTGTTCCCCTGGGCAAGTCGCCTGGGCTCTGGGGATGCTTGCCCTGGGCCCTTGCAAGTGGCTTCCACTCTGCTCTCCCTTTCTGTGCCCTGAGTAGCCACCCTGAGCGGCCGCCTCCCAGACCTGCCAAACTTTGCCCCGATTCCCACGGTACCCACGGCATTTCCCTTCTGTCGGTTTCCTCACCTCCATTGCCCGGCCCATGCTGGTCTGTCCCCTGGCTGGGGTCCCTGGGGCCTTCTCCTTCTGCCCTGACATCTGGTGTGTGGCTGGGTCCTGCTTTTCCTCCTTCAAGTGCTGCTGGGGGCGGTGGCCTCGTCCCCTGACCCGCCCTCGTCCCTTCTGTCGTGGGTTCAACAGTGCCAACCACCCCCGATTCATATTCACTTAGAACCTCAGAAAGCGACTTTATTTGGACATAGGGCTTTTAGAGGTTCAGGGCCTAGAGATGGGGTCATAGAGGAGTAGGGTGGCCCTAAATCCAATGACTGGGCTCCTTATAAGAAGAGAGACACAGACGCACAGGAAGGAGGCCACGTGAAGACAGAGGCAGAGATGGGAGCTTTGCGGTCACACGCCATGGGATGTCTGGGGCCACGGGAAGACGGATGAGGGAAGAATTTTTTCCCAGAGCCCCTGGAGGGATCACGGCCCTGCTGACACCTTGTTTGGCCTTCTGTCTCTAGAACTGTGAGAGAATTAATTTCTGCTATTTTTAAGCCACCTGGTATGTGGTGATTCGTTAAAGCGGCTGCAGGAAGCTAGCGCCCCTTCCCTCCGAGATCGAGAGTGGTCTCCACCCACCCACGCAAGGCACTCTCTAAAATGCCACTGTCTGGGCTGTGTCTCTGTCCTTATAGGGGGTGCCCAGCGTGAGCTCCCAGCTGGTGTCCCTGCGGCCCCCTCCCCGCCCCGGCTCACACACCCCTTCCTTCGGGGAAGGGCCCCGCCCCTGTCACTCAGCTGCACTGCCTGCCTGCTATCGTCCCCACTCCACCCCCACCGTGGACAGTATGGGGGCGTGTGGCTCATTGCCCACCCTTTCTCCAGGGCAGTACCGAAGGCCCCCCTCCCCATCACCAAGGGAGGGGGCGTGTCCTTTGCAGGCGGTGGCGGGGGGGCTGGTCCAGGAAGAGACCTGGCCAGAGTCTTGGCCACTTTTCACCTGACACCTGGGCCCCCACAGGGATCCCCAGCTGCTGTCCCCCGCCCCCTTTGCTGACACCCTCTCCTTCATTTCTCATGTCTCAGCCTCGCCATCCACCTGGGCACGCGAGCAAACATCTCAGTGTCGTCCTTGACCTCCGTGTCTCAGTTAGGCCTCCATGTCTCCCCTTATCCCCACCCTTTCTCCCCATCAGAGGCTCCTCCCTGTCTGGTCCGCATCCGGGGGGCTTTACTAAGTTCCACCTGTGTGCCTGGGCTTGCGCAATGGGCTCCACGCACGGGATTCCTTAAAACAGATCTGGGCCTGGTCCTCTGACTGAGAGAACCTTAGTTTCCCTTGTCCCCACAGAGTAAAGGTGCGTGTGTGCTAAGTCGCTTCAGTCGTATCTGATTCTTTGCGACCCCATGGACTGTAGCCCGCCAGGTTCCTCTGTCCACGGGATTCTTCAGGCATGAACCCTGGAGTGGGTTGCCATGCCCTCCTGCAGGGGATCTTTCCGACCCAGGGATCAAACCCGCGTCTCTCACATCTCCAGCGTTGGCAGGGAGGTTCTTTACCACTAGCACCGCCTGGTAAACCCAGCCTAATGCCCCCAGTCCTGCTGGCCTCCCCGCTGTCCAGCCTCTGCCCTCCCTACCCCGAGGGGTCACAGCTCTGGAAGCTATCTCTTTCTAGGGTGATTTGGTCATTTGACCCAGCCTGTCCATCCTGTTAGCAGGTGGGCAGTGGGCATTGCTCTGTCCTCCCATCCCATAGGGCTGGGTGCTCTTACAGCACTTGGCAGGCAGGCAGTAAATGTTGCCGAATTGAACTTGATAGGAGAAGCTGGGTGGGGGGTGGGGGAGTGTGATTGGCCAAAAAAACATATTTAAAATAGAAACATCAGGCTTCTTTTACCTTGGCTGAGAAGTAGCTTTTCTCTTTGTTTGCTTATGGGGGAGAGGCTTATGGAAAATGCCAGGTCTCCAGAGAGGCGACGGAGGAGAGGCAGACCCTGCCCGACAGGGCAGCCTGTAGGCACAGTAGCTATTTTCATTTAAAGCATTTATTTAACACAAATTAAAAACTCAGTTCCTCAGTAGCATGGGCCACACTGTAGGCCCTCATCAGCCACACGTGGCTGCCATATTGAACGCGACAGAGACCGTGGCATCTACATCAGCACAGAAAGTTCTCTGGGGTAGGGCTGGTCTGGATTAATCTACACACCCGATCCTCAAATCCCTTGTTCCTCCTGGGAGCCTTTATTGGGTGCCATGAGCAGGCAGAATGTTGGGATTTCCAGCGGGAAGTGAAAGACACCAGGCCTTTGGGGGAGTTTTGGTGTGTTCTGCAGACGTAGGGGCCTTGGGACAGACTCTCCTGAGGACTCTAGTCCCCACGCTCTTGGATTCCCCCTTGCTCTGCTCAGGGAGCTGGGGCCTTCAGGAATACAGCGCCAGCTCCCGGCTCCAGCAGGATGGGATGGATGGCTGAGCGCGAGGGCTGTTAGTGGTGGAATTTGGCCCCGTCTGGGCCGTCTCTCTCCCTTGTCTAGATTTCCTTCCACGCTGACCTGGAAGAACTCCCAAAGCAACAGGCCAGCCCAGGCTGTTTGCACCAGTAAACCCTGCAGCAGTCCCCAGGGCAGAGAGTAGCTGGATCGTATTTATTTAGGAACGGCCGAAACTTGAGGCACCATAAAAAGTGGAGAGAAGATTCCGGAGAGGAATGCGGCCGGCCCCAGGCCCGGAATTCATCGTCTTGCTCTGGGAGGCTGCAGGCGGCCAGACTGGGGCCGGCCCTGGAGGGTCTCGGCCGGCTGCCCACTCTGCTGGCAGGTACAGTAGCCATGACTGCAGGACGGTCAGTGGGAGGGGGCCGGAGGGATGGAGCTTCTTTATTTTTAACTAAGGAAAGCGCACTTCAGTGGTTGAGTCGAAGGATGAGCAGGAAATGAAGGGAAAAGTCTGTTTTTAAAGTGAGCGGTTGGTATCCCCCACTTTGTTGGTGTTTAGTCGCTTAGTCGTGTCCAACCCTTTTGCGACCCCATGGATTGCAGCCCACCAGGATCCTCTGTCCCTGGGATCTCCCAGGCAAGAATACTAGAGTGGGTTGCCATTTCCTTCTCTAGGGCACTTCCCGACCCAGGGATCGAACCCGCGTCTCCTGCACTGGCAGGCCGTTTCTTTGCCACTGAGGCAGCAGGGAAGCCCTGCGTCTCCCATAGGTAGGAGGCAATTATGGAGGATTCTCGAAGAAGGTACCTGCTTGAGGGGTGGGAGAGGTGAGAGGTGGCAGGAAATCTGAGCCCAGAGCCTCAGAGAGTGTCCTTTCAGCTAGAATCCTCTCCTCCCACCTCCTCACAGGCTCCTCCCCAGAATGGGCCCCAGGAACAAAAATGTGTCCGTCTTGTGGACCCCCTTCCTGAGGCCCCTGCTGCCCGTGTCAGAGTTACCTGGAGCGCCTGCCCCCTTTTCACAGCTGGGTCAGCCCAGGCCTCCTGGACTGTGTTGGGAGTTCAGGGCTCACTGGGATCGCCTCTTACTCCTGTGTCCCCTCCAGCTGGGTGCGGGGGCTTCGTGGAAGGGGACTTAGTGTTGTCTTCACAGATAAAACAGGCCTCACTCTTCCTCTTTACCTGCCCTGGGCCCCTCTCCGATGATGGTGACATCAAAAAGAAGGTGGCAGGGAGTATGCAGGTCACAGGGGCAGGTCTGCGGAGGTCAAGGGTAGAGATACTGCCTTTAGAACTGTCTGGAAGGGGCTGCTGGGCAACCCCATCCAGGCAGGCACAGGTGGCTGGGAGCAGGGACTCGTTGACTGGCATAGGGGAGGTCCCCAAAGTTGTGGCCTGGGGTTGGGGGGGCGCCCTCCCTCCCCGGGACAGCAGGCGTCAGTTGATTTGGAGAAGTGCTGGTTTCAAACGCTGACCCCCTCACTGGGACTGCTCACTGGTTTACTGCGCTCATGTGCTTGGTGAATCTAAGACCAGGACAAAGTTTTTCAGAACCACAGAGCTCCCTCCGTGTTCTGCTGGAGGGAGGAGTCATTTGGGGAGCCCTGACCTGGCCAGTCGCCCCGAGTGGCCGATGCTGGGAATGAGGCCAGGACTCAGTAAACAGTGGGGGTCGGCTGCCCCTTCTCCCCTGCCTGGCCTCACGCTGCCTCTGCGCCCGGCCTCTGCACGGCTCGTAACTAACACAGCCCTGTCGGAGCCAATCGGTGCGGCCAGGTTTTCGGTTTCAAATCATCCCCTGCTTGGGCCAGCATGCTTGGAGTTTTAGGCATGACTGGGGACTGGACGTTGAGCCAGATTATGCCGGGGCGGGGAGTGGGGCGGGAAGCGAGGGTCAAAGCTGCGCTCAGCAGCTGCACCGACCGCAGCAGCAAAATCTACGGCGTGTGCAACTGACGCCTGCAGGAAGTGGCCAGGTTACCCGAGGCCATGACTGCGCTCCTCGTCCTGGCCCAGCCATCTGCCCACCACCCCCGCCAGCTGGCAAACTCGGGGAGATAGTGAAGGACAGAGGAGACCCCATGGACTGGTCTGCCGCCTCGTGGGGCTTCCTGGCCCTGCTCGCTGCAGTGGGGATTGGAGTCACACAGCCCCCTGTCTTAAAGGGGTTTCTTTTTAAATCCGTTTTCTGTAGTTCCTAAGTGTAATGAGCATATAGTACATGTATAATCAGAAAAAAACAAAAACAGTTTTTTTCAGAATCGGAAAAGAGGTGAAGTAAGCGCATCTAAAAACCCTGCATGATTCCCATTGTTCTAGCTCGGTTGTCGGTGGTTGGTTTATTGTAATGCGTTAGAATGAAATACATTCACCAGAGAGCATTGCCCAGGGAGCCATGGCTCTTTTGTCCGTCTGTGGTACTTGTTTGAATCTCCTGTGGCTGCTGTAAATAACAAATTACCAGTAACTTGGGGGGCTGAAACCAGCAGAAATGTCTTCTCTCATAGTTCTGGAAGCTGGAAGCCTGAAACCCAGGTCTCAGCAAGGCCCAGGTCCCTCCAAAGACTCCAGGGGAGAAGCTGTTTTTGTCTCTTCCAGCTTCTGGGGCTGCTGGCCTTTCTTGGCTTGTGGCTGCATCCCTCTGGTTTTCAAGGCCACCATCTCTGCATCTCTGATTGCTCTGTTTGAGCATCCCCTTCTGTGTGTGTGTGAGATCTCCCTCTGTCCCCTTCTTGAATACACATGATGGCATTTAGGACACCCCTCCCTCCCCACCAGTGATTCAGAATAGTCTCCCATCTCAAGTTTAGTTCAGTTCAGTCGCTCAGTCGTGTCTGACTCTTTGCAACCCCATGAATCGCAGCACGCCAGGCCTCCCTGTCCATCACCAACTCCCGGAGTTCACTCAGACTCACGTCCATCGAGTCAGTGATGCCATCCAGCCATCTCATCCTCTGTTGTTCCCTTCTCCTCCTGCCCCCAATCCCTCCCAGCATCAGAGTCTTTTCCAATGAGTCAACTCTTTGCATGAGGTGGCCAAAGAGTTTCAGCTTTAGCATCATTCCTTCCAAAGAAATCCCAGGGCTGATCTCCTTCAGAATGGACTGGTTGGATCTCCTTGCAGTCCAAGGGACTCTCAAGAGTCTTCTCCAACACCACAGTTCAAAAGCATCAATTCTTCGGCGCTCAGCTTTCTTCACAGTCCATATATGACCACTCTCACATCCATACATGACCACTGGAAAAACCATAGCCTTGACTAGACGGACCTTTGTTGGCAAAGTAATGTCTCCCCCCATCTCAAGATCCTTCACTTAATTGGACCTGCAATGACTCTATGCTAACAAGTTCCCATGTACAGGTTCAGGGGATTAGGTTATGAGATCTTGTGGGGGGGGAGCATTATTCAGCCTACAGGGTGCCCCAAAGCTGCCCGAAACACCTCTCCTCACTGTGCAGGTGGCCGGCTTTGGAGCTGTCCTCCAGACTCTGCTGGGAGCTGCGATTCGGTGTCTCCCAGAAGGTGTCGGCCCCCACTCCCACCCCCAAGAAAATGCCCTTGCCACTTTGTTGTTCTTGCTGTTAGACTCTTTGTGACCCCATGGACTGCAGCACACCAGGCTCCTCTGCCTTTCACTGTCTCCCCGAGTTTGCTCAAATTCATGTCCATTGAGTCGGTGATGCCATCGTACCGTCTCATCTTCTATTGCCCTCTTCTCCTTCCCTCGATACTTTGGAAACTGCATTTGGAGTCCTGCCCTGGGCAGAGGGAGCCATCCGACAGAGAATGGTGTGTGGCCCTCTTCCGGTGACACATTGCCCGTGTGGCCGTGGGGCAGAGACCTCAAGCTGAGAGACCACCTGGGGAGGCGCCGGCAAATAATCAGACCGAGTGCATCATTTTGCTGTGGGGACCGCAGCAAGCCAAAAAAAGGCAGTTTCATCTAAAGAGGGAAGCACTCTTCAAACCCGCCCCGTGAGGGCTCATTCCATGTGGCTGTATGCCCTCCCTTTTCCAAGAGGAAAATCTGCAGTTCTTGGTGAAATTGCCCAAGTGTTCAACATTGGCACAGATACAACAATTTCTTTAGGCAGGGTCAGGCAGGCAAACAGAGCCTGTTTCTGTGTTCCTTGAGCGGAGGGCTGCTAGTTTGAACCCTTGAAGTGAATGAAACTTAAAGAGCAGAGGAGATGCCACCAGCCCC
>NW_011494943.1:8732049-8735976 GCF_000754665.1 Bison bison bison
GCCCCCACCCCACCAACCCCCAGCCCTCACTCTGACCACGTGCTGCCCTTCCCCCCACTGCCCCTGAGTTGCCAGGTGAGCAGCCCCCTAGACCCGAGCAACAGCTGAGCCCCCAGCCAGGCCAGGCCCCTGTCCCCTCCTCCCAGAGAGGCGCTGAGTCTGGGGAATCTGTGGTGAGGAACTGCGCGCCCTCCCAGGGGACGGCTGGAGACTCACTGACTCACGAGCAAGGGGTAGGAATCTTCCAGGAAGTCTCCTTCCCGCGCTCCCCTCTCCGCCGGGGCGGGCCAGCCAGCTCCTCTGTCGCCTCCTCTGTCCCAGCAAGCTGACAGGACACCCGGGCATCTGCAGGGGGGCACTTCTCCGGCTCATTCCTGGCAGGTGTTCCTGAACCTTCCCCGTGGCAGCCGGCCTGGGACGCGACCACCGCTCCTTCCGGCCAGGCCGGGGTGGGGGCGCAGGGCCGGCGGAGGTGGAGGGGAGCCCAGGCGGGCAGGCAGGCAGGAACCAGGCTTTGCAAAGGCTCAAACCAGAGGAAATCGCAGCATCGCGGGCCGGGGGGCGGAATGAAAGACTCTGCGAGTCGCCAGGAATTTGACTCTGTGAGCTGGTTTCCAAGAGGCTAAGTTAAGCTTCTCCAAGTGGATATTAAAAAGGAGCAGCCAGACGAGAAGCCCCGGGCGGAGGGGCTGGAGGGGGTGGAGAGAAGGCGCCGGAAGCCACTCGCCGCCGCACCTCGGGAGCCACCGCACAAAGCCCCCGCCGGCCGGTCCTCGGCCGCAGGACCCCGGGGACCGCGGGAGCCTTTCAAGGCCCACGTCCGGCCCGCGCTCCCGCCTCTTCTTTTTATTTCTCTTCTTCGCTCCCTTTCCCCTCCCGGTTCCAAGAGACAATGCTACTTCAGTTTGGAGCACAAACATATGATCAGCACATGGAAATGTGGTAATTTGGAGGCATTCGTGATTGCAACAGATTGAAGAAATTAGACCAGACAAAGAGTGTTTTTGGAGGAGGAGGAGGAGGAGGAGGCAGAAAGAGGGAGGGCGACGGGGTGAGAAAGGGGAGGACGTCTCTGGAAAGGGGGACGCTGGGACTCCCGCCTGCTGCTAAATATATCCGTAATGATGGAGAGAGACCGGATCACAGGTAGGCAAGGGGCCCTCCTCCCTGCCCCGTGCTGCCCCTTCCCCTTAACTCAAAACTTTCTTTATGCTTTGGGACATAAGCACCCAGGGGTCACCTCGGCTCATTTTTCCGGGCATATTTCTTTTCCTCTCTACTGTTCTGAGGTCCTGGGACATAATGTTCCATAATGTTCCAAAAGCGGAGCTTCGCTAAGTCTGGCTATTATTTAAACTCGCCTCTCCCTTCCCTCACTATTTCTCTTTCATTTCCCAGCGTGCCACTTTTGCATCTGAAGGCGGCTGTGAATGCTGAGACAGTGGGCGCTGAAGTCCAGGAAACGGTCTGGTGGGGGGGACCCGATTCTGGCGCTGGGGTCCGGTCCGGCGGCACCGGGGCGCCGCTTTGGTTTGTCTGTCCACCGTGTGGTTTGTTTGTCCGCTGCTCGCCAAAGTCTTCAAGGCCGCCTTGGTCTCCTCCCTGAAATAGCATTTTGGTGCCTTCCTGGGAGTTGATTACAGGGCTGGGAGCTCCCAGTGCCCAGACAAGATGTGCTGATGTGTGTGTGTGTGTGTGTGTATGCACACACAGTGGACAGAACTCCTCCTGCTCTGCCGGAAGCTTGGGGGAGTTGACCAAGGTGACCCCCACTTGCGGGGTTGGCGTCATCCGGGTCCTGTCCTCACCTGGGCACAGAGAACAGGGAGGAGGGTAGCGATGAGCATCCCTGTCTGGATGGGACGTTTCAGGACAGAGAGACCAGATCTGTGGGCTCTGCTCAGATTCTGGGGTAGAATCACTGATTAGAACATCTGAATGTCACGGCGGGGCAAGGCGTGAGGGCAGACGCCTGGTCCTTGGGTTGGAGGGGGCTTCCAGGTCCCTGGATTGGTATCCACACCGCACACAGCATGCGTTTTGAGTTACGTTTTGAGTTAAGGTAGCCCCGCACCGAGTGGGCTCAGCCCCATCAGGACTGGGCAAGAACCGACAAGAGGAGAGAAAAGAGGCTGCCCCTCCTAAGTCACCCCGGTTAAAAGTCCCCTGTTTCCAAGGTGGACCTCCTAAGATCCTTCTCCTAGGCGTGTGTCCTGGGTCAGCATCTGACGTCATCAGGAGTAGTTCCCATTCATTCCCCAGCCTGCTGCTTGCGGCGCAGCCCTCGCACCAGGTGCTGGGGTACACGGCGCAGGCTGAGACGTCTTGGGCATCAGCGTCCAGGCTTCAGGTGCTCTGAGCTGGCCCCTGGGTGTCTTCACAGGTGTCATCAGACTGTTCTGTTGTTTGTCACTGCGTGTGTTGTGGTGGGGACGGTGGACTCCCCAAGAAGCCATAGGGGAGGAAGGCATGTCTCCGTGGCTCCTCTGAAGGTGGCCCCTTGCCTGCTGCTCCAGGGGCTGATCAGATCCCAGTGTGGTGTCAGGGCGGATGGGGCACCCACAGGCAGGGGAGCTGCTGATGGGCGGTGGGTGTACGTGCGTATCCATGCCACTGGGCCCGCACCAATGGGCACCACGACCAACCACGGGAGCTGGGGTGGCCCCGGAGACTGCCAGAAGGCACGACTGGTGAAACCACACCAGTGACGTGGGCTGGCCGGGGTGGACGGGGTGGGAGCCGGGGTTCCCTGCTCTCAGCCTCGGCAGGGGCTGCCGGGTGCAGGACTTGGGAAGATGATCACTCTGCTGGCCTGGTGGTCAAGGGCCTCCCACCCAGCCTTCACTTTCACGGATGACCAAGCCAAGGCCCAGCTGGGTGACAGGCAACCAGAGAGCCAGAGCACAAGGGCTGGGAAGGGGTCTCTGGGGAGTCAGAAGTGGTGGCAACGTCCTGGAACCTCCCAGGCTGAGCAAACTCCAGGAACTTTTTCAGGAACTGAATAAACAGTCAGCTCTGTGCCTTTATAGCCTCGCCGAGCACCACGCCCTCGTGATGAGAAGTGGAGCGGGTGCCTTCCCCTGGGCTACGCCTGAGGAGAAATTGGGATTTCCTAAGAAATCCTCATTTAAATGCATTTTCATCCAAAGATACTTATTTCTTTCAAAGCTTGGGTTAGAAACCTGGTTCCAGAAAATGCAGGTCCTCAAGCTGTCCCTCCAAGTTCCTCAAACCTGGTTGGACCTTGACCTTGGTCTTTAATTGTAACTCAGAGCTTCAGCGGCCCCTGGGGAAGCTATCTCTACCCTGTTCCTGCTGGGACCTCGAGCAAGTCGCTCTGTGGCCCTAGGCTCCATTTCCTAATCTGTAAAGTGGGGGAGACGGAGCAGCAGGGCCCCCCAGGCCTTGCCCCCCCGCCACCAGTGGGCTCTGAGCTGATTCTGGGGGTCCCCGTCTCCTGTGGGGCTGCCGCTCACAGTCCCTGCCCCTCTGGGACCCCATTAGGCAGTTGAGGTAGCTGCCTCCCTCCCCAGCGGGACACCGAGTAGGAGTGAGGCTGGAGTCACGATGCCCAGCGTGTGTGGATGGTGGCCTGTCTGGCCAGACGCCCCACCCGCCAATTTCCAGAATCGGCTGTTCCTGCTCATGACCCGCTGGGCTGGCATTTAAGGAGGGTCTGGCTGGCTCTTGGCCACTGCCCAGCAGCTGTCCAGGAGGGGTTGGTGGGGAAGGGGCTTGGGGCAATTGGGGGCTATCTCAGGAGACCTCAGGTGTCCCTGCTCCATCTCCCGGGAGCACCAACTCCTGCCCGGTTTGGGGTCCGGGTTCTCTGGGGCAGCCACGCCGTCTCCAGCTCCCTTGAGGCTGAGGCTGTGCCCTGGGAAGATGCCGGAGGGCTTGTCAGCAGGCCGGGATGAGTCACCGAGC
>NW_011494943.1:8736082-8759506 GCF_000754665.1 Bison bison bison
ACACCGGCCTCCTTCCAGCCAAGGGTCGGCATTTTTTTCCTTGTTCTGGACTGGCTTTGTGGCTTTTACAAATCAAGCAGTTTTATCTCGTTCCAAGGGCTTGTGTTTCAGCAGGGAGAATCTCCAGGAAGGGAACTTTCCACTGGGGCGGGGTGAGGGTGGGGGGGCAGTGACTTAGCTCAGCTGGGCCTCAGGGAGGCTGGGAATGGCCGCGTGGTGAGCTGTCGGCAGAGAATGTAGATGTTTCTCTGCTTGGTCATGGAGGCTGGTCTGGGGGGCGGGGAGGGCCAGGTCACGTTGTCACTGGATGTCTGTCCCAGGCTCACCAGGGAGGAGAGAGCTGGTTCTCTGACTTGCTCAGGGGGTCCTGTGTCATGGCCATGAGGCGGGCTGGGGGCTGGACAGCCCCCCATCATGGGAAGCATGCTTTGGGCCTCACTCTGATGGCCCCTCTTGTCTCTGGGTCCCTGGGCAGTTCATACCCTTGACTCGCTGCGGTCATCAGTGTCCTGGACCCGCGTTGCCAGAGCTTGATTTTCCTGTCTCCAGGATGAGAGGCTTGGCCCGAGGCCTGCCTGGTCCTCTTCCTCTTGTAGCTCTGATTGACCTGGGCCTTGGTTTCCTAGGGCTTCCCTGATAGCTCAGTTGGTAAAGAATCCACCTGCAATACAGGATACCCCAGTTCGATTCCTGGATCGGAAAGATCTGCTAGAGAAGGGATAAGCTACCCACTCCAGTATTCTTGGGCTTCACTGGTGGCTCAGCTGGTAAAGAATCTGCCTGCAATGCGGGAGACCTGGGTTCAATCCCTGGGTTGGGAAGATGCCCCGGAGAAGGGAAAGGCTACCCACTCCAGTATCCAGTAGTGGTATCCAGTACCACTTAGGTTCCTAGGGCTGATGTAACCAAGTACCACTGCCTGGGGAGCTTACAGCGACAGCAATGGATCCTCTCCCAGCCCTGGAGGCCAGACGTCTGAAGTCAATGTGTTGGAGGGTTGGCTCCTTCAGGATGCCCTGCGACAGCATCCACTCCATGAGTCTCCTGGCCTCTGGTGGTGGATGGTGCACCTTGGCATCCTTGGCTGCTGGATGCTCACTCCAGTCTTCGCCTCTGTTGTCACAGGGCCTTCTTCTGTGTCTCAGGTCTCCCTCTGCTTCTCTCTTATAGGGACACTCGTTCCTGGATTTAGGGCCCACTCCAGTAATCCACTGGGACTTCCCAGATGGCTCAGTGGTAAAGAATCCGGCTGCCAGTGCAGGAGATGCAAGAGATGCAGGGTTGATCCCTGGGAAAAGGTCATTTCCTTTCTGGAGGAGGAAATGACAACCCATTCCAGCGTTCTTGCTGGGAAATCCCGTGAGCAGAGGAGCCTGGCGGACTATTCTCCGTGGGGTCACAGAGTCTGACAGGACTGAGGGACTGAGCACACATATAACCCAGCATGACCACAACTCCAGATCCTTATCCTAATGACATCAGCAAGACCCTTTTCTCCAAATAGGACCATGTCCACAGGTTCCAGGTGAACATGAGTTTTGAGGAGGCCGCCATTCAACCCACTCCAGTGCTCATGCGTCCTCCGTGCACAGGATAATTCCATATCCTAAGATGCCTTGAAGTCCCCGAGTCTGGCTGCAAGCCTTTGCCATTGGGTCCCCTACTCCTGGTATGGTGTGGGAAGCCCAGTCCCATGAGAATTCCAGAAGCCTGCCTGCCCCGCTTCCAGGCACCTTCCTGCTGGGAGCTGCTTGTGTCCCCTGCTAGTGGGGTGAGGCCTGGGACAGGCTCTGGGGACAGAAGGGACCTAGGACAGAGTGGATACCTGGGTCAGCCTGCCTGATACGGTCACCTTCGCCTGGTGCTTTGTAATTTTTTTTATTTGTGCCCCAAATAGGTCTGTCCAAAACCTTTCCTGATTAGAGGATTTATTTCAATGTAAAGTCCTACTAAGGAATGGCATGACCATCACATTGTTATACAATAAAGAACCGCCTTCAATAACATATATCGTGAGATTGGGACTGACCCCTTGTGTGTAAGGACCTCGGGTGCCCAGGGCTCTGGACTCATTTAAAACAAATTGTGGTAAAATGTACATAACATAAAATGTGCCTTTTTAAAAAGGATTTATTATAGTTGGTTTACAATGTTGTATTAGTTTCTGGTGTACAGCAAGGTGGATCAGTTATAATCTACTCTTTTTTAGATTCTTTTCCCAAGTAGGTCATTACAGAGTAATTTTTAAAATAATATTTATTTTAGTTACCTTGTCTGCTCTAAGTCTTAGTTGCAGCACGTGGGATCTTTCGACTTCATTGCGACATTTGGGATTTTTAGTTACATCGTGTGGGATCTAGCTCCCTGACCAGAGATTGAACCTGCGCCCCCTGCACTGGAAGCATGGAGCCTTAGCCACTGGACCACCAGGGAAATCCCATTACAGAGTATCAGGTGGAGGTCTGGGTGCTAAGTTCCCGGTCCTTGTTAGTTATCTGTCACATGTATATGTGTGTACTCAACCCAGTTTCCCAGTGTACACGCCCCCATCTTTATTCCCCAGCAACCATAGTTTGTTTTCTACACCTGTGACTCTACTTGTGTTTTGTACATAAGTGCATTTGCACCCTTTTTTAGGACTTCCCTGGTGGCTCAGTGGCAAAGAATCTGCTTGCCAATGCAGGAGATTTGAGTTTGACCCTTGGGTCGGGAAGATCCCCTGGAAGAGGAAATGACAACCCACTCCAGTATTCTTGCCTGGGGAATCCCATGGACAGAGGAGCCTGGCGGGCTACAGTCCACAGGGTCACAAAGAGTCAGACATGAGTTAGTGACTAAACAACAACCCTTTTTAAAGATTCCACATGTAAGAGATTTCGTATGGTATGAAGTGTGCCTTTTCAGCGATTTTTAGGTGTGTAATTCAGGGGCACTATGTGCTCTCGCATAGTTGTGCAATCATCCATCCATCTCCAGAGCTTTTTCCATCTTCTCAAAGTGAAGTGAAAGTGAAAGTTGCTGAGTCGTGTCCGACTGTTTGCAACTTCACGGACTACACAGTCCATGGAATTCTCCAGGCCAAAATACTGGAGTGGGTAGCCATTCCCTTCTCCAGGGGATCTTCCCGACCCAGGTCTCCCACATTGCAGGTGGATTCTTTACCAGCTGAGCCACAGGGAAGCCCAAGAATACTGGAGTGGGTAGTCTATCCCTTCTCCAGAGGATCTTCCGACCCAGGAATTGAACCGGGGTTTCCTGCATTGCAGGTGGATTCTTTACCAACTGAGCCATCAGAGAAGCCCCTATCTTCTCAAAGTGAAGCCCTGTTAAACACTACTTCCTCATTCCCCCGTCCTCCCTGACCCTGCCCAACACCCTTCTGCTTTCTGTCTATGTGAATTTGACTATTTCAGGTTCCTTATGTAAATGGAATCATTCAGTATTTGTCTTTTTGTGACTGGCTTATTTCATTTAATAATTTCAAAGTTCCTGTATGTTGTAGCAGGTGTCAGAGTCCCCTCCTGTTTAAGGCAGAATAGTATTCCGTTGTAGGCTGTATTTTGTTTATCCATGGTCTATCAAGAATCACCTTTTGGCTCTTAAGAAAAGTGCTGCCATAAATCTGGGTGTGTAGGTATTTGCTTAAGTCCTTGCTTTCAGATTTTTCTGGGTACACACCCAGAAGAATTACTGGATCGCATGGAGAAAGTAAGAGTGTTAGTCGCTCAGTCATGTCTTTGCATTCCCGTGGACGGCAGCCCACAAGGCTCCTCTGTCCATGGGATTCTCCAGGTGCGAATACTGGAGTGGGTTGCCATGCCTTCCTCCAGGGGATCTTCCCAACCCAGGGATCAAACCCAGGTCTTCTGCAGTACAGGTGGATTCTTTACTATCTGAGCCACCAATCACACGGTAATTCTATGTTTAATTTTGGGAGGAACTGCCATACTGCTTTTTACCACGGCTGTACCATTCTACGTTCCCACAAACAGGGTACGTGGGTTCCAGTGTCTCCACATCCTCCCCAGCACGTGTTATTTTCTGTTATGTTTTTAAACAACAGCCAGTCTATTAAGTGGGAGGGGGTGCCTCATTGCAGTTTCGATTTGCATTTTCCTAATGATTAGTGATGTGGAGCATCTTCCCGTGCACCTGTTGGCATCCATATGTCTTCTTCGGAGAAATGCCCTTTGTCAATTTTTTAATTGGGTGGTTTGTTTTTGTGTGTGATTGAGTTCTAGAAGTTTTTTTTTTTTTTCCTGGCCTCCCTCTGTGTCATGTGGGATCCCAGTTCCTTCCTCCCCACCAGGGATCGGACCTGAGCCCCCTGCAGTGTAAGCCCAGAGTTTTAACCACTGGACCGATAAGAAAGTCCTAGTGTTTTTTTTAAAAAAAATATTCTGGATATGAATTCCTCATCAGACGTAAGATTCTGTGTGTTGCCTTTTCATTCTGTTGATCAGCTCCTTTGGAGCTTAAAAGTTTTACATTTTGTGTGTTTGTTTTTGGCTATCCTGGGTCCTTGCCGCTGCTGACAGGCTCTCTCTGGTTCCGGCCAGCGGGGGCTACTCTCCGTAGTGGTGTGCGGGCTTCTCATTGCAGCGGCTTCTCCTGCTGTGGATGGAGCATGGGCTTAGGTGTTCCGAGGCGTGGGGAATCTTAGTTTCCAGACCAGGGATGGAACCTGTGTCCCCTGCATTGGCGGGTGGATTCTTAATCACTGGACCACCAGGGAAGTCCCCCCAAATTTTTAATTTTGATGCAGCTCAATTTATTAACTTTTTCCTTTTAATGTCCAGGCTTTCGGTGTCATACCGAATGTCACAAAGCTTTCCCCCTGTTTCTCTCTGAGAGTTTTATAGTTTTAGCGCTTGTATTTAGGCCTTTGCTCTATTTTGAGTTCATTTTTGTACATGTTGTGAGGTAAGGCTCCAAGTTCACGTCCTGGGTTCTTGATTCATTACTTTTGTTTTTTTCCCCCTCTCAGACCTAAGTTGACTGCATTGGGTGGCAAGAAGTGGGGGAGATTCTGGGTTGGGTCTGGCCTTGACCATGCCCTCTCAGGCCAGCCGCGGGGCCTCCGCTCTGGTGCAGAGCGCGGCTGAACAGGGCCTCTGCCGCACTGTCAGGCAGGCCTCTGTTCTTGGCAGTCTCACGGCCCAGCTTGCATGTGAGACTGGCTGTGGCTGTGTCTGTTCTGTCCCCATGCTTTGTCTCAGAAGCCTCCTCCAGCCCTGTTCCTCTTTGCTTCTGCCATCCTGGCCTCACGTCTCTGATGACCATCTGCTCAGAGCTGGTCATCCCCATTGTCTCCCTTCCCATCTGGGCACAAATCTCTGAATGGAAGCCACCACCGAAAGCGCTTTGCCTAAAGTCCCGCGGACCACAGTCCTGCCTCCACCGCTCTCATGTGGATTCTGTAGTGTGGATCCCACTCCCCTTGGGCTGGGCGTGGGGTGGGGGTGGGACACAGTGGAGAAACTAGGGAGGTTTCCTCTAACCAGTGGCCTTGCTGGGACTCAGGACAGTTAGCAATGCAGGTCTCAGCTCCTGGAGACCCCCCGCTGCCTTCGGGCTTGGGATCTGCCTTAGGCCTTCCCATGCTCCCTCCTTTTTTTCTTTCTTTCTTCTCTTTTTTTAACAAATGAGGAAACTCTGACTTCAGCAAGCTGAATAAACAAAGCAACACACCCCTTGGAAATAGCAAAGAAGCGCCGGCTCTGAAAGTTTACTATGAAAACTTGAAAATGCTTTTGGAGGGCTTCGCTGGTGGCTCAGACAGTAAAGAAAATGCTTTGGGGCTGGGCTGTCTGCCGGTGTGAAGAGCCGCCCGGCTCCGGATGGCAGCAACCTGCACCCCAGCACTTGTTCCTCCCCACGGTCCTGGTTCTCCCTCCTACCAGCACGAGTGACCAATCAGTGACCTCTGTCTGTTCATCTCAGGTCATGACCTTTGAGTTCATCTCAGGTCATGACATCTCCAAATTCCTGTTTGCAGGATAACTATTGACAGCAGTCGTCCGAGTTAGCCAGCAAATCTTTCTGGAGGTCCTGCTAGGTTCAGGCATCCCCTAGGTACTTGGCCTAAAGTAAGAGGTAAGGGACAGCCAGTCCCTTGCTCCTTTGGGACTGGTCATCTGAAATCGCTGTCAGGCAGCTAACCAATAAACACACCAATTTCTGACTTGAGATGGAAAAGCAAAGAACAGGTGATGTGATGTGATTGTTGCCAGTTGCATGTGTGTGTATGTGTGTATTTACGTGTATTAACGGACACCTTCCTTGAGAGGGTGACACTGAGCTGAAATATACATGTCCAGAAGGACCTGACCAGGCCAGGATCCTGAGGAAGGACATTCAGGCAAAGGAAATAGCAGACGCAAAGGGCCTGAGGTCAGAACATCGTGGAGGTGCCAGTGGCTGGGCTGTGTTTTTGGAAGAGACAGGCAAGTCTGAGTCCAGCAAGATGGACTCAGGTCAGGCCCGGCCTCAGAGGCCCTGGTGATGGTGTTTTTTTTCCCTGTGGTGTGATTGGTGCCACGTGGAGGAAGCGACAGGACCCGAATGCCCTGTGCCTGCCAGGCAGGGAGGAGAAGCCGGGGAGCTCTGAGGGGTGGCCATGACCGTCGCTCTAGCAGTTGCAGAGGGGGGCCTCTGATTGCTGGGTGGACCCTGGTGGTTGGAGAGGCCACTGGATGTGCTGACGTGGTGGCCAGCCCTGCCCCGCCCTGCCCCGCCACTGCCTGTCTTTAGGATGGAGTGCTTGCGGTCTCTGAGCGCAGAGGCTGTGGTTTGCTGGATGCTTGGCTGGGGGGCAGGGGTGGCCTGAGACCTGGGTTCTGAGCCTCCGTGCCTGCCCATGCCCCCTGCATGGGGTGGTGGCCCTGTGTGCCCAGAGTGTCTGAGGACACCATCCCATCCCACCGGCCCCCTTGAAGCCTCTGAGCTTTCTCCCAGCTCTGGGCTCCTAACTCCGGGGGAGGCACAGGAATACAGAATGTTCTCCACTGGCCCTCAGAGCTGGGGTGAGTCAGAGCCTCCTTCTGTGATGGAGCAGTAGCCAAGGCCCCGGGGATCTGGCTTGGTCCCTGGGGGAGGAGGGCAGGAGAGCAGAGGTGGCCTGGCAGGCAGAGTTGGGCGGGCACCAAGGAGCCAGTGTGACCTTGGGCTGCAGCCTGGCCCCCTCCTACTCTGTCCCAGCCACTGGTCCCGCTGGGAACCCCTCGTGCCACCTCCCTTCACCGCCTCTGCATCCCTTCTCTCCCCTCTGAGGCTGACCCTCTTCTCTAGTCCAGAGTGGGTCTCCCGGCTACTCTCCCAGCCCCCTGCTTCTTCTCCTTCAGACCCTCCACCGCTCCCCCGGGGTCCACTGTGTCCCCTCTGTGTCCTGTGTCACCCAGAGAGGCAGGTGCTGGGAACCTGGGGGCGCTGGCACTGTGTGTGCACCGAGCATCTTCCTCTCCTGCTCCGGGCGCCCCTCGAGCCAGCACAGAGCTCCTCCTCACAGAGCTGGCTGTGTCCTGCACCCAGAGCTAGCGCGGCAGGAAGGAGGCACCCGGGGAGCCCAGGCACCCAGCCTGCTCTGCTGGCCACGGCCCCCAGGGCTTGTGTGTCAGGGAGGAGGTGGTTCCGGGGAGGTGTGACCGTGCTGCGGCTCATGGGTCAGGGCACCGACCCCCCCTCCTGCTGGTGTGACCTGAGCTGCTGCTCCCCCAGCTTCTGTTTCCGGGGCATCTTGGAGTTGACCTTCCTGCAGCCTGTCCTGGGTTTTCCCTCTGTCCTTTCCTGACACTGTTGCTGCTTACTTGGAGAGAGCCAGGTGGGGACAAAGGAGATCAAAGAGCCCCTCTGATAGGATACCCCGCTCCCCTCGAGAGCCAGCAAGACTCCTGCCCACCCCAGGGCACCTATGGGGGGTGGCACAGTGTGACCGTCGAGCACGGGGCTCAGTGCACGATCCGAGACCTCCCTTCCTGTGGCTTTGCTCAGGCTAATGTCTCTGTCCGGTCCTCTTGCCCCTGATGCACCTCAGTCTGGACTTTGCCCACCTACCATCCACCCAGCCCGGCTCTAGCTGGCTTGTCCCTCCACCGGGCTCAGGTGCCTTCTCCAGGTGGCTTATTCCATCCAAGGATGCAGGGCACTCAGGCATGCCCACCGTGGGAGGTGTCAATGTATTGTTATCTGATAATAACTAAAGAACTACATCTTTAAAAATAGTGTTACTCGCTCAGTCGTGTCCTGCTCCTTGCAACCCCATGGACTGTAGCCCACCAGGCTCCTCTGTGCATGGGATTCTCCAGGCAAGAAAACTGCAGTGGGTTGCCACGCCCTTCTCCAGGGGATCTTCCCAATCCAGGGATCGAACACGCATCTCTTGCATCTCCTGCATTGGCAAGAGTCTTAGCCACTGGACCACCAGGCAATCCCAAGAACTATATCTTTAGAATGACTGTTTTCAGTGTTTTTCCAACGTCAACAGTCTTTAGAGTGTCCTAATCCTGAGCCTGGTGGGTTACAGTCCACGGGGTCCCAAAGAATCAGCAGGACCAAGTACGCACGCATGCATCTTTGACTTCATGGGGCTGCAGTGTGTTATTGTACAAAAAGCATAAGGTCTGGCTGAGATGAAGAGTCCTCTCCCATTACACCTTACTTGTGTGATCTTTGAAAATGACTCCAGCTCTCAGTGCCTCGGGTTCTTTTTTTGGAAACTGCCTGCAATGCAGGAGACCACCTGCAATGGAGGAGACCCAGGCTTGATCCCTGGGTTGGGAAGAACCCCTGGAGAAGAAAATGGCAACCTACTCCAGTATTCTTCCCTGGGAAATCCTATGAACAGAGGAGCCTTGTGGGCTATAGTCCATGGGGTCACTGAGTTGGACCCAATGCAGCAACTAAACCACCACCAATCCTGATGTGGCCTGTGTCCAAGGCAGAGGGAAGGGGTTGGGGTTGATAGCAGGCTGGGGACTTGTTCATCACCTTGAGAGGGTGGTCTTGGCCTGTGCCTTTGTGACGTGTGTTTGGGGGGGCATACCTCCAGGACCTCCCTGTAGCGCCCGCCTCCCCCCAGCCTGTAGAGAGCAGCTAGGAGGGGAAGGGGAGCGCACACCTCCTCAGGAGCTGTGGACCGAGGGCCCAGGTTCTGGAGGAATGCATCGTCCATGCATCTTACCCCCAGATTTACTGCAGTGAGGGCCTGGCCGAGCCCTGGGAGGAAGCGAGGGGACCGCTGTGAAGCCAGCCCCAAAAAGGGGCAGGAATTCAGGTGCAGGTAGCCTTTCCTCCAGGAGGTGGCGATGCAGGCTCTCGAGAGCCCAGCTCCTGCTGGGTTTTCATTTTCATGAAATTAGCGGGAAAAGGCTGCCCTAGTGGGGCTTCCCAGGTGGCGCTAGTGCCAAGGTAGGAGACCTAAGAGATGCGGGTTCCATCCCTGGGTCGGGAAGATCCCTTTTAGGAGGGCATGGCAACCCACTCCAGTATTCTTACCTGGAGAATCCCATGGACAGAGGAGCCTGTAGTCCAAACGGTTGCGGAGTCGGACACGACTGAAGTGATTTGACACGTACGGACGCACGCACACTGCCTTGGTGTTATTTCCACTCACTTGGGAAGTACTGTGAGGCTGGCACCTACCCTGGCACCGGGGCTGGAGCACTGCAGATCTCGCAGAAGGTGGTCCTAACCCTCACCAGACAAGGGATGTCTGAGAGCTCAGGGCTTCAGGGAGGAGTCTCCTGCTACATCTTCTCACTTTTCTATTTTTGGCTGATATATCTCAGTCTCTTTAAAAATTTTCCAACTTTTTACTGTGAAAAATTTCAGACACGCAGGAAAGATCAAAGAATTACAGTGAGAACACCCCCATGCCCACCACCTAGATTCCTCAGGGCTCATTCTGCTCCTGGCTTCATCACACACCCATCCCTCCCTCCACCAGCAAGCCCGTGTGGTTTTTTGGATGTGTTTCAAAATCAGTTGTTGATAGCGGTTCACTTGACCCTGCAAAGACTCCAGTTTGCCTCTCACTAATCAGAGTCCCTGTCTGCCTTTGGAAAGATTGAGGGCAGAAAGAAAAGAGGGCGTCAGAGGATGAGATGGCTGGATGGCATCACCGATGCAATGGACATGAACTTGTGCAAACTTCGGGAGATGGTGAGAGACAGGGAGGCTTGGCGTGCTGCATTCCATGGGGTCGCAAAGAGATAGGACTGGGCGACTGAACAATAATAACAGCAACCAGAGTCCAGTATTTGTTTGTGCTTCTTTTTCTTTCTTTGAGGTAAAACTGATGTACCGTGAAATGCACAGGTCATAACAGTACTATTCTCTGTATCCCAGCTCCTATCGGCACATAGAGCATCACCATCAGCCCGGCATGAATCCCTCTCCTGGCTAATTTCTGCCTGCACCTCCCTGACTTCTGATTTTTCTTTTGCCAGGGTAGATTAATTTTGCCAGTTTGCATATGTGTATTTTTCAGGCGCACCCACGTTGCTGCAGGTCACACTAGTTGTTCTAGGATTGCTGCGTAGCGTCATTGCATGAACATTTAGCCGTTCTGTTCGCGGGCCCCTTGCCGTTTCCATTTTGGAGGGCTCATGAATAAAGATGCTTGGGTAGGTTTCTTGTGGACATACGCTTCCATGTCTCTTGTGTAAATACCAGGGAGTAGAATTGTGCCGGGTCGGAGGAGAGGAATGTGGTT
The DNA here is from genome assembly GCF_000754665.1 of Bison bison bison. Lineage (NCBI taxonomy): Eukaryota > Metazoa > Chordata > Mammalia > Artiodactyla > Bovidae > Bison > Bison bison. Next base: position 8,746,794 of record NW_011494943.1, read on the forward strand.
AGATTTATAAGAAACTGCCACATTCTGTACCCCAAGCGGCTGCTGTGTTTTCACACGCCTACCAGCACCGTTTGAGCATTCCGGAGGCTCCACAGCCTCGCTGGCGTTCGGTGCTCTCTGGTTCACAGTGTAGTCCTTCTGGTGGGTGTGTGGTGGTATCTCATTCTGGCTTCAATTTGCATTTGTCTGATGACTCAGGCTGTGGCGCACATTTCCATGTGCTTATTGGCCTTTTGTATATTTTCCTCTGTGAAATGTCTTTTCAAATCTGTTGCCCATTTTAAAATTGGGTTATTACATTCTTTCTGGATACTGGTCTTTTGTTAGATACATGAGTTGCAAATATGGCTTGCCTACTCCTTTGTTCTTAAAAAATATTTATTTAATTGGCTACACAGGAGTCTTACTTGCAGCGTGCAGGAGCTTTCATTGCAGCATGTGGGATCTAGTCCCTGACCAGGGATTTGGACCCTGGTCCCCTGTATTGGGAGCACAGAGTCTTTAGCCAGTTGATCACCAGGAAAGTCCCTACTCATTTCTTTATGGTATAACCTTTGGTGAGCAGACGTTTTTAATTTTAATTTTGCTGAAGTTTAATTTCAGTTCAGTTCAGTGGCTCAGTCATGTCCGACTCTTTGTGACCCCATGGAATGCAGCATGCCAGACTTCCCTGTCCAGCACTAACTCCCAGAGATTGCTCAAACTCATGTCCATCGAGTCGGTGATGCCATCCAACCATCTCATCCTCTATTGTCCCCTTCTCTTCCTGCCTTCAATCTTTCCCAGCATCAGGGTCTTTTCCAGTGAGTCAGTTCTTCACATCAGGTGGCCAAAGTACTGGAGTTTCAACTTCAGCATCAGTCCTTCTGATGAATATTCAGGACTGATTTCCTTGAGGATTGACTGGTTTGATCTCTTGCTGTCCAAGGGACTCTCAAGAGTCTTCTCCAACACCAGAGTTCAAAAGCATCAATTCTTCAGCACTTAGCTTTCTTTATAGCTCAAATCTCACATCCATACATGACTACTGGAAAAACCAAAGCTTTGACTAGACAGACCTTTGTTGGCAAAGTAATGGCTCTGCTTTTAAATACGCTATCTAGCTTGGTCATAGCTTTTCTTCCCAGAAGCAAGGGTCTTTTAATTTCATGGCTGCAGTCACCATCTGCAGTGATTTTGGAGGCCCCAAAAATAAAGTCTCTCACTGCTTCCATTGTTTCCCCATCTATTTGCCATGAAGTGATGGGACTAGGTGCCATGATCTTAGTTTTCTGAATGTTGAGTTTTAAGCCAACTGTTTTACTCTCCTCTTTCACTTTCATCAAGAGGCTCTTTAGTTCCTCTTTCTGCCATAAGGGTGGTACCATCTGTATATCTGAGGTTATTGATATTTCTCCTGGCAATCTTGATCCCAGCTTGTGCTTCTTCCAGCCCAGCGTTTCTCATGATGTACTCTGCATAGAAGTTAAATAACAGGGTGACAATATACAGCCTTGACGTACTCCTTTTCCTATTTGGAACCAGTCTGTTGTTACATGTCCGGATCTAACTGTTGCTTCTTGACCTGCATTCAGATTTCTCAGGAGGCAGGTAAGGTGGTCTGGTGTTCCCATCTCTTTAAGAATTTCCCACATTTTGTTGTGATCCACACAGTCAAAGGCTTTGGCATAGTCAGTAAAACAGAAATAGATGTTTTTTATGGAACTCTCTTGCTTTTTCTGTAATCCAGCGGATGTTGACAATTTGATCTCTGGTTCCTCTGCCTTTTCTAAATCCAGCTTGAACATCTGGAAGTTCATGGTTCATGCACTGTTGAAGCCTGGCTTGGAGAATTTTGAGCATTGCTTTGCTAGCATGTGCGATGAGTGCAATTGTGCGGTAGTTTGAATGTTCTTTGGCATTGCCCTTCTTTGGGATTGGAATGAAAACTGACCTTTTCCTGTCCTGTGGCCACTGCTAGATTTAATTTAACAAAGTTACTTCTCTGTGGTTACCACTTCATGTTCTTTATAAGAAAGGTTTGCTGACCCCCAAGTGGTGAAGGTATTTTCAGTGTTTTCTTCTAGAAGCTTTATAGTTAGAACTTTTATGAATTAATTTTTCTGTATGGTGAGACACAGGGGATTAAGGTCCATTTTGTTATCTTTTCTGTGTGGACATTCAGTTATTCTAGAACCATTTGTTGAAAAGACATTCTTACCCCACTAAATTTCCTGGCACTCTTGTTGAAAATCAATTAATTTTATATATGTGGCTCTATTTCAGTTTTCCTGTTTTATTGGTATTTTGTCCTTTTTTTTTTTTCTTTGCCAGTACTGCAGTATCTTGATTAATGTGACTGAAAAATAAACCTTGAAATAAGATCTCACAATATATTCAAAACATTGTTTTGGGCCAAGAATACTTGGTTCTTTGAGTTTCCTTATGAATTTTAGAAATAAAGTGTCAGCTTCTACAAAACACTGTGCAAATTTTGGCTGAGATTGCATTGAATCTGTAGTTCAACTTAGGGAGAACTGATGTTTTAATAACATTGAGTCTTCTAATTTTAAAAAAATTTTGATTAATTTATTTATATCTCCATTTTTAAAGGGCTTTTTATATATATCTCTAATCTCTACAGAATTATGTTGTTCTGTCATTTTCAATGAAAAGTTCTTCATGTCAAAAGTTTAATTTATTCTAATTTCTTTTTGGTGCTATTATAAATTGAATATACATTTTAAATTTCATTTTCTAGCAGCAGTTGTTTGCTGCTAGTATATAAAGATTATATAAAGTGCAGTGGATTTTTATATATAAATCTTATATCCTGTGAGCTTATCAAAGTCATTTGTTATTCTAATACTTGTTTTATAGATGTTTCATGATTTTCTGAGTAAACAATGATGTTATTTGAAAATAGTTTTACTTCTTTTTCTGATCTTGATGACTTTATTTTTCATGCCTTATTACAGTAGCTGAAACTGCAAGTATTGCGTTGAATAGAAGTGGTACATGGACATCCTGGCTTTGTTTTGGAACATATCATATTAAATATAGATTTTCCATATATGCTTTTTGTCAGACCGGAGAGATTTCTTTCTATCCCTAATTTTCCAGAGTTTTGAATAAGAATGGGTGTTGACTTTAGTAAATACTTTTCCTGTATCTGTTGAAATGATTCTCCTTTATTCTTATTGAAGATATGTTACAGTGATTGACTTGGTGTTTTTGGCTGCATCCTGCAGCATAAGGGATCCTAGTTCCCCCACCAGAGATGGAATCCACCCCCCCTGAAGTGGAAGCATCGGGTCTTAACTGCCAGACAGCCAAGGAAGTCCCACAGTGATTGAGTTTTGAATAGTAAACCATGTTTGCCTTCCTGGAGTAAGTCTAGGATGCTCAGCTGATCAATTATTTATGTATTGCTGGGTTTGATTTGCTTCGTTTTTTTTTTTTTTTAAGGATGTGTGTGTGTGTGTGTTTGTAGATTCATGAAGGATACTGATGTGGTATTTTCTGTTAGTTTGTTTTGGTGATGTTTTGGTTAGGATTATTTTGGCCTCATAAAATGAGTTCAGAGTGTTCCCTCTTCTCTATTTTCTGTAAAAATTTGTATAAGATTGGTGTTTTTTCCTTCCTTAAATGTTTGATAGAGGTCACCAAGGAAGCCATCTTTCACTATAGAGTTCTTTTTGGAAAGTTTTTTTTTTTAATTACAACATTAATTTAAAAATGTATATTAGGGACTTCCCTGGGGGTCCAGTGGTTAGGACTCCACTGCCGAGGGCCTGTGTTCCATCCCTGGTCAAGCAACTAAGATCCTGCAGGCAACACCGTGAAGCTAAAAAAAAGTATTAAATGTATTAAATAAAGATTTAACTATATATTAAATATTATTTAAATATGCATTTGATATATAAAGAGAACTATTCAGGTTTTTTACTTCCTCATATGGGTTTTGGTAAGTTTTATTTTGAAGGAATTTGTTTCATGAAAACTATTGAATTTATTCATATAAAGTTGTTCATAGTATTCCTTTATTGTAATTTGTATAGCTATAGGATCTTAGGGATAACTCTTCATTCCTAATATTGAAAATTTATGGTCTTCATTTCTTTTTCTCTCTCTTATCAGTCCAGCTCTGAGTTTATTGATCTGTAGATCTTTTAAAGAATCAACTTTTGGCTGTATTTTGTTTCTATTTTCCATTTCCTTGATTTCTGCTCTTATCTTCATTACTTCCTTCCTTCTACTTACTTGGTGTATCAGTTGGGGCCCAGGCAGGAAACAGAAACCACACCAGTTAATTTGAACAGCAAAGTGAAAAGTAAAGAATTATTAACCAGTAAAAGGTGGTTAACTATTGCAAGGTTGAAAGAGGACTCTGAAGAACGTAGAAACAGCAAAGACATGAAATAACTACTGTAGAAGAAAATATAGGGGAAAACGTTGGGACGTTGCATTTGGCCGTGATTTCTTGTATTTGATACTGAAAGGCACAGGCAACAAAAGAAAGAATAGGTAAACTGAGCTTCATCAAAATTAAAAACTTCTGTGAATCAAAGATGGTTATCAACCGAATGCAAAGGCAATCCATAGAATGTTTTTTTTTTTTTCAAATCATATAGCGGATAAGGATTTCATATCCAGACTATATTAAAAACTTCTACAACTCAATCACACACACACACAAAAAACAACCCAATTAAAAAATTGTCCAAGGGCCTCAATAGATGCTTATCTAATGGAGACATGCAGATGCCAACAGGCACATGGGAAGATGCTCAAAATCTCTAATCATGAAAGTGAAAGAAAGAAAGTGAAGTCGCTCAGTCGTGCTGACTCTTTGCAACACCATGGACTGTAGCCTACCAGGCTCCTCCATCCATGGGATTTTTCCAGGCAAGAATACTGGAGTGGGTTGCCATTTCCTTCTCCAGGAGACCTTTCCAACCCAGGGATTGAACCCGGGTCTACCCGCATTATAGGCAGACGCTTTACTGTCTGAGCCACCAGGGAAGTCTTATCATAAGGGTAATGCAAATCAATTCTGCAATGAGATACCACCTCTCATTCATTAGAAAGGCCATTATAATAAAACAAAAAACATAAAATAACAAATTGGGAGGGATGAGAGGAAATAGGAACCCGTGGGCGCTGCTGATGGAAATGTCAAGTGGTGCAGCTTCGAGGGAAAAGAGTTTGGGAGTGCCTCAGAAAACTAAACGAAGAATGACCCCTGTGCTTCGTGCTTATTCACTCAGTCGTGCCCGACTCTTTGCGACCCTTTGGACTGCAGTCCTACAAGCTCCTCTATCCATGGGATTTTTGAGGCAAAAATACTGGAGTGGGTTGCCATTTTCCTCCTCCAGGGGTCTTCCCAACACAGGGATTGAACCCACAGTCTCCTGTGTCTCCTGCATTGCAGGCAAGTTCTTTATCCGCTGAGCCATAGAATGACCATGCGCGTGTGCAGTTGCTTCAGTCATGCCCGACTCCTTGTGACCTCGTGGGTAGCCCTGTAGCCCGCCAGGCTCCTCTGTCCATGGGATTCTCCAGACAAGAACACTGGAGTAGGTTGCCATTTGCTTCTCCAGGGGATCTTCCTGACCCAGGGATTGAACCCACGTCCGTTGCATCTCCAGCACTGGCAGACAGATTCTTTACCAGTGCGCCACCTGGGAAGCTGGAGCTGGTCTGTAGCAGCAGCTTATTGGGTGGCTGAGAAACTTCCGTAGGGTGTGAGCAGGTTGGATGGAGCTGGTGCAGAGGGCGTGCCTTCCAGTGTCCTAGTGTTGGCTGGGGGGCTGGGGGGTGGGGCTAGAGCTGGTCCTCGGGAAGGGGCCTGCTGGCTGCTGACTTAGTACAGCTGTGCCAGAGGAGGGACAAGTCCCAGGCGACCAGGAAGAGCAGCCCCTTCTGCTCTGCAGAAGGACGCCTTTCCCTGCACCTCCCCCCACCCCGTACCCCCGCACCGTGTATGAGTGCACGTGCCTGCAGAGGAAATGGTTCACACCCAAGTGCAAAGGTGGGGGTTGGAGCATGCAGCTGAGGGATTAAAGGAGCCTGGAGGAGGAAATGAGATGGGGGTGAGACTAGGAGGGAGCGCAGCGGACACTGGTAGAAATGCCTTCCACGCCTGACAGGGGCTAATGGATGGACGGCAGAGACATTCAAGGCAGACCGTCCACTGCACGTCCTGTGGCACTGAGCGAATAGGCACAAAGAACAATGATCATGCTCCATTTGCTTTTCTGCTTTCAATTTTCTGAGGCACCCCCAAACTGTTTTCTGTCCAAGTGGCACCATTTGACATTCCCACCAGCAGCGCCCAAGAGTTCCAATTTCTCCACATGCTCTGCAACTCGTATTATTTTCTATTTCATCCAGTCTTGTTTCCCAAGCCCAGAGATCCTTCCAGGTGAAGGAAAGTAAGACCTTCCCTCTGGGCTCTGTGTGTGTGTGTGTGTGTGTGTGTGTGTGCGCGTGCGCGCGCACATGCTCACAGTCTCATTTCCCATTTTTCTATCTTCCTGACACCAGAAAGAATTTCCATGAGCTTCTCCACCCTTCCCCAGGCTGCACGTGGCGGGACACTCTCACACACATACACACACATGCACGCGTGTGCACTCAGACACACACACACACATATACACAAAGCACTCTTGTGGGTTGTACCTAGGCCTGACAGGAAACTGGACTCTGGGAAACTTCCGGCCCCACCTTTGGCACAAAGTCATGTTTTTTCTTTGCTGTTCATTCAGTGGAGGTGGGTGGGAACAGTTCACGTTCAGAAGAGTAGATTTTGCCAGAAGCGTCCAGCGCAGTTGAGGGCCTGTCCTGGCGTTGCATGTCCCAGCTCTGGAGGGCTCAGGAGACCCGCCTGTGCCCCAGGGAGTCTCTTGAGGTCAGGAGGGGTCACACTTCAGGTTGGCCCTTGTCTTGGAGTCTTGGGCTAAGGTTTTCTGGCCCAGAGCCCCTCAAGCTGGCTGATGAAGTCAACTGGGAAACTGCTAAAATGTGGGTTCTGGGCTGGTCCTGAGACCCCAGGATCAGATGGGGTGCAGGAAGGTTACTGGGGCCCCCAGAGTGAGTCAGATTTGGGGGAGCCAGGACGGCGGGGGACCCTGGACAGCAGGTGCTCGAGTGGCGGGGCTGCCCTTACCGGAGACGTGGAGAGATCCACAGATGCTTGCTGACCGGGACTCGGGGTGACCTGCCCCTTCGTCTTGCCAATGAGACAAGATAACAGATGCAGACTGGCTGCAGTGTTGGAGGAGCGGGGCAGGGAAACACTGTGGCAGCTGGGCCACCCTTTCTTAGGCCCTGGGTTGATACTATGGCTGCCATAACAGTGACCACAATCCAGGGGCTCTGAAAGCAGAAATCAGCATTGATTCCTCCTGGAGGCTCAAGGATCCTTTCCATGCCTCTCCCCAGCTCCTGGTGGCTGTCAGTACTCCTGGACCTGGGGCCGCGTCACTGCAGGCTCTCCCTCTGTCCCTACCGGGCTGTGTCCCTGGGGTGTGTCTGGGTCCAATCACCTGCTCCTTAGAACGAGAGCAGCGACTGGGTGTAGGTCCCCACTCTAAGTCAGGATGCCCTCATCTTGATTATATCTGCATAAACCTCATTTCTAAATGAGGTCATGTTGACAGGTTCTGGGCAGGATGGTTTCAGCATGTTTTGGGGGGCACAGTTCAATTTGCAGTGAGGTCTGGCTACAGAGGGGCCTCTCCAAGATTCAGTGTTGAAGGAGGCTGTAGATGGACAGTGAGGACCGTAGGAGACCGTTTGAGATGGGCCAGAGAAGGTCAAGGTGATTATCTGGACAGGAAATGCAGAGAGGAGGAGAGCTATGGTCACTGTCTCCAACTATTTGAAGAGCTATCATGTAGAAGAAGCAGAGGATTTGTTTTTCTTAATATTTATTTATTTGGCTGCAGCAGTCCTTGGTTGCATCATGTGAGCTCTTACTGGTGGCACACAGGATCTAGTTCCCTGACCAGGGATTGAATCCCAGGCCCCCTGCATTGGGAGCCTGGAGTGTCAGCCACTAGACTCCCAGGGAAGTCCCGCAGAGGGCTTTTTTTTAGTTCCTCTAAAATAGAAAACCAGAACCAGATACTTGGAAGGTAACAGAAAGTGGCATTTTTCTCACAGTTTTAACTTTCTAACAGTGGAGTGAGCTCTTTTGCAAAGTAGTGAGTCCCCCACGCCGAGAAGTATTCAATCAGGGACTGTGCGAAGATTGTTCAGGATTGCTGTAGAAGGGACCTCAGGTTCTTGCCAATACTGGGCATCTATTATTTTATGAGAACTTGAACTTCAAAGTGTAATATTGTTGGAAATATCCGCACACTCTGCTTTGTCTTTAGGGCAGGGTGTCAGGCTGGGCTTGATCCTACCATCTGCCCTTTCTCTTTGGCTGTCTGTTCTGACCAAAAGCTTGCTTCGCCTGGTTCCTAGGGAATCGGAGCCTCAGCCCCATGGCCCACTCACTAGGCTCTGACACCATAATTCAGAGCTGTGTCAGATGGGTTCTGGGTAAGCATGTGCAGAGGGTCCCGTCTATATATGAACACATGCCTGTGCCTTGCACATGTTCATGCACACGCATGCATACACGCATGCACATGCACCCGAGGGCTTGTTAGAGCTGCTTGAAGCAGCTCTAATCATAGAGACAGATCCCTCTAGTCAGAGACCCTCCTGCTCCAGGGTCCCTAGAACAAGGCTCAGCACTCGAGGCTATGTTGGTTCTAATGGGAGGATTCAAGACCACTAACTATCAATGCCGCGATATGCAAGCTCTGTTGTTAAGCACATGATAACGTGCCTTTGTTTTTTTTGGCCATGCCTCTCGGCATGCAGGATCTTAGTCCCCCAACCAGGGATTGAACTGGTGTCCCACTCGAACCCGTGTGCTCTGCAGTGGAAGCGTGGAGCCTTAACCAATGCACCACCAGGGAAGTCCCACATGTGTCTTATTTTTACTTATTTAGCAAATCTAGAGTAGTGGTTTTGTGCCAGGCCCTGTTTTAAGCCTGTAATAAATATTAATGATTTTTGTGCCGTGACAGCTCTTGGAAGGTAGGTAGTGTTGTCCCACTTTTAGATGGGGAAACAGAGGCATAGAAGGGTCAGGGACTTCCTCCTGTCTCCTTTACCCACAGCCTCACCCCGTTCATACACACGCACTCCCATGCTCTCCCCTTGTTGCTCTTTCTTCTCGGATGTGAAGCAGTGTCCCACCAGCCAGGGCCCCTGTCAGGGAGACCCTTTGGCCCCATCTTGCTTCAGGCACTGAGGGACCTCCTTGTAGCCTGGTCCCTCCAGTGTGGCCCCGCTCCCAGGAAGTGGATTTCTCCAGTGTCCCAGCCCAGCCTGGACCCTCCTTCCCAGCTGGAGGGGAGGGCCGAATGAGCCCCTCCTCCCTGGAGGTCACTGGTCAAGTTCAAACCCACCCTCACAAGCCCCTCCTGCCATCGTGGAGCCGGCCGCCTGGCCAGCGGGCTTGCTCAGGGATCCAGGCAGCTGTCCGGGGAGGAAAAGGCGCTTGAGGTGTTAATTTCCCCTCTCTGGGCAAACTTCAGGAGAAGCAGCTGGAGGGGCCTGGCCTGCCTCCTGCTGCGACCTCCCTGTGCCTTCAGATGAGCCCGGATGGATCATCACTTGAGTATTTCCCACAGGGAGCAGAGCGCAGTGCAAGGCCTGCCGCCTGCTTGCCACACTTTCTTCAACGAGTCCTGGGACTCAGGCCAGTGCTGGGTGCCTGCGGCATCATCTTGCTGAGACAGGGTGCAGCAGGCACAGGTACCATGTTACGAGGAAACAGGCTCAGAGAGGTTGAGTAAGTTGTGCGGACTCCTCCAGCAGTTTAGCCGAGCCAAGAGTTCCTTTTAGGTCCGTGTGATACCCAAAGCCCAGTTCTTCCTAGGACATCAGGCCCAGGAAAGGATCAAGATGTTTCCCAGGAGCTGGGTTACCCGGATGCTCTAAGCTGCTGGGCCCTTGGTAGTTGCTCAATAAAAGTGCTGAACGAATGGGTCTGTGCTTGCCCGTTGACCCACATGACGGAGAGCTGATGGCTTTGGCCCAAACGCCTGTCTCTGTCCTCTGGTTCCATGTCCCCCTTTGGGTGTGTGACCTTGAAAACAGTCACTCTCTCCTTTCCGCCTTGGACAGCGTCTCTGAGTGGCGTCAGGGAAGCAGCTGGGGATTACCAGCACCCTGTTGCCGGCAGGCTCTGGGCCAGATTCCCGGGCCTGGGTGTGGGGGTGATTGTCAGCCACACGTGTGCGAAGAGCTTGTGCAAACGCACACCCCCCGCCTTCCCCCCAGCCCCGTAGATGGCTGCCAGGATTCCGCTCTGCGGCGCTGGCCACTGAGTGGTCTTGTCTTGTGTCCCGGCTGCTGTGCCCGTTCGTGTGTGTCGCACAGCTGTTTGTAGAGAGCCTGACAGTGGCTCCGGGGTCACATGCCCATCCCATGCTCCTGCCTGGTGGGTGGAGACCTACATCCCACCCATGGTGGCCGCAGCATTGAAAAGACTTCACAGCAAGGGACGTGATGGGATCTGTGCAAAATCCATGGAGGCTTTAGAAGCACGTGTTGAGGTTTGGAGTTTCCATGCTCAGGAGAAAACCAGCATCTGAATCTTTGAATAATGCACGGTGTGGTCCTCGCTGCTTGCTGGGAGGGTCTTCCCAGACCCAGAGGTACTGCTGCCAACAAGGACTCCCATCCCCCAGGACTGGGTGCAGGCTGCCCGCCCAGCTTCGTTTGGGGGAAGCTATGCTGCCTCTTGTCACCCTACTTATTTAACTTCTATGCAGAGTATATCATGCAAAATGCGGGCTGGATGAAGCACAAGCTGGAATTAAGATTGCCTAGAGATGGCACCCCACTCCAGTACTCTCGCCTGGAAAATCCCATGGATGGAGGAGCCCGGTAGGCTGCAGTCCATGGGGTCGCTCAGAGTCAGACAGGACTGAGCAACTTCACTTTCACTTTTTGCTTTCATTCATTGGCGAAGGAAATGGCAACCCACTCCAGTATTCTTGCCTGGAGAATCCCAGGGACAGGGGAGCCTGGTGGGCTGCTGTCTATGGGGTCGCACAGAGTCGGACACAACTGAAGCGACTTAGCAGCAGCAGAGAAATATTAATAACCTCAGATATGCAGATGACACCACCCCTGTGGTGGAAAGTGAAGAGGAACTGAAGAGCCTCTTGATAAAAGTGAAAGAGGAGAGTGAAAAAATTGGCTTAAAACTCAACATTCAAAAAACCAAGATCATGGCATCCCATCACTTCATGGCAAATAGATGGGGAAACAATGGAAACAGTGAGAAACTTTATTTTTTTGGGCTTCAAAATCACTGCAGGTGGTGACTGCAGCCATGAAATGAAAAGACGCTTGCTCCTTGGAAGAAAAGCTATGACCAACCTGGACAGCATGTTAAAAAGCAGAGACATTACTTTGCCAACAAAGGTCTAGTCAAAGCTGTGGTTTTTCCATTAGTCATGTATGGATGTGAGAGTTGGACTATGAAGAAATCTGAGCCCCGAAGAATTGATGATTTTGAATTGTGGTGTTGGAGAAGACTCTTGAGAGTCCCTTGGACTGCAAGAAGATCAAACCAGTCAGTCCTCAATGAAATCCGTCCTGAATATTCATTGGAAGGACTGATGTTGAAGCTGAAACTCCAATATTTTGGCCACCTGATATGAAGAACTGACTCACTGGAGAAGACCCTGATGCTGGGAAGGATTGAAGGCAGGAGGAGAAGGGGCTGACAGAGGATGAGATGGTTGGATGGCATCACCGACTCCGTGGACATGAGTTTGAGTAAACTCTGAGAGTTGGTGATGGACAGGGAAGCCTGGTGTGCTGCAGTCCATGGGGTCGCAAAGAGTCAGACACGACTGAGCAACTGAACTGAACTGATGCTGCCTCTGGCTCTGTTAACCCTCCGCTGCATGGATACTGTGAGCACCCTCCATGATCCGCCCCCTCTGCAGCTTCTCCCAAGCATCATTGCAGGGACCGCACCTGGCCTGGCCTCTAGTCCAGTCTCCCTGTCCTTTAGACCCTCTTGTGGAGACTCAAAGCCGAGTCCCCTGCTGCCCTGGAGGCTTTTAAGGTTCACGCCAGTGGATGCAGGGGTTGGACAGGTGGAGCCCACGTCCCAGCAGCGCCTCTGGTACCTGGCCACCTGGGCAGGCCCCCTGTCCTCCTCGCACCTCCACTCCTGTGCAGAAACGGGGGTATGGAGAGCTTGCATCCTGGGGGTTCATGAGGAATAAAGGAGGTGATTTATAATGAATCTATAATGAATGATTTATAATGAATTTATAATGAAAGGAGATAATGAATGTAGAAGAGAGTGGCTTTCTGGAAAGCGCCTCCTCTTGTCTTTCCTCCGGTTCTTACTCCTCCTCCATCTTTTTCTCCCCCTCCTCCCTGCACAACCTCCAGCCCTAGAGCTGATGCCCCCCCAGTGGTGCCCTCCACTCCTCTCCTCTCTTGGGTTCTCTAAGTGGGAACTCCAGCACAGGATGGGGCTCTGGCAGCCAGAGCTTGAGTGGGTCTGATGGCAGTGCTTGCTGGGGGAGGGGGCCAGCCTCGGGGGCCACATCCCCAGGGTCAGGACTGAATGCCGTGGGAGAGGAGGCTAGGACACCTTCACTCATGGCTTTATGCATTTAGGATGTTTGCAG
>NW_011494943.1:8759606-8770331 GCF_000754665.1 Bison bison bison
CAGACCAGGCTGCTGGGGGCATCTCTTCAGGCAGGCAGATGGGCATCAGGGGAGGAGCTGACAGGCCCTCAGAATCTGTCATATGCCCAGAAAGGGCAGGAGGGAGAGTGGGCGCCTGAGCTGGCCCACACTCGCTGTCGGATCCTCCAGGTCCTGGCACAAAGAGGGCGGGCAGGAGGAAGAAGCAAGGCGGCCTTTGACCTTTAGGGCACATGTGCTCAATAAGCACCTTCTTGCAATCTTATTTTTTAATTTAAAAAGTTGTAATTGTCCTGATTCTGTACACAATCACTGCCAAATATTCCAGTCTCACTTTCAAGAGCTCTCCGTGATTACCTAGTCCTTATACTCATCCAGGACAAGTTCTTACACTCCAGGGCACTGCAGGAGGAGTAGGGACCCAGTGTTCTAATCCTGGTTCTGTCAGTAACAGCCATGTGACCCTCAGCAAACCATTCTGCCTCTCTAGGTCTAGTATTTTTTTTTTTGGAAATGTATTTATTTATTTGTTTGGCTGCGCTGGGTCTTAGCTGCAGCACGCAGGATGTTTGACCTTCATTGCAGCATATGAGCTCTCTTAGTTGTGGCATAAAGGATCTAATTCTTGGACCAGGGGTTGAACCTGGGGTCCCTGCACTGGGAGCACAGAGTCTTACCCACTGGACCACCAGGGAAGTCCCTAGGTCCAGTTTTCATACCCGTAAAACAAAGGGATTAAACTGTATATTATAGATAATAAAAGCTACCATTTAGCAAGCTCTTATTTTATGCCAGACACTTTCCACTTACTAATCCTTACAATCTAGGTATTGTTCTTAACATAGTCACCGAGAGCTTGGAGAGGTGCAGTAACTTGCCCTCAATCTCAGCCTGGTGAATGACTGCCCTGGGTCTGCACCCACCGTCTGACCAGAGGCTCAGCAGCTCCTCATGTTCTGGGCATGTGCTTTGTTCCTGATGTTCCTGCCAGTTCCATTGTTTGTTTGCTGCTCTGTTCTGTCCAGCACACATCTGACTGTGTTTGTGACTTTCACAACCTATCCCAACACGTCACTCTCCAGAGCAGTCCCAGCCTATGCTGGGCGTGTATTTATTTGCTGCCTTCTCTGTTTTACGTTTGTTAGCATATATCCTCTATCAATAGGGTTGCAAAGAGTCAGACGTGATTGAGCGACTGAACTGAACGGATCCTCTATCAGGCACAGGTCTTTCTGTTCGAGTTTCAAACATCAAAACAAACAAAACAAACCTTGGGCGAACTCGTCTACTCATTTTGCTTTAACCACACCTATGGTATCAGACAGACTCTGCCAGGGGCTCAGTGCATAAAGCTGGAAACCCTGCCCTGCCCTCTCCTGCCCAGACTAGCAGGATGATGGGCACACGTGGTATCAGTCGGAGTGCCATCTGGCTGCATAACAAAGACTAACACAATAGAGGCTTAAGCAGGAGAGAAGTTCCTTTTTCTTCTGCTTCCTAGTCCAAGTATAAGCAGTCATGGTGGCCCCCGAGCAGCCAGGACTCAGTTCCTCCTTTGTGACTCTGCCATCTTCAATATGCAGCCTCCACCTCATGAAATAAGATGGCTGCTTCAGCTCCTGCCATCCATCATGTCCACATTCCAGCCATGGCGGGGAGGAAGGGGAAGAGTGTCCTAGAAGTTAGACATTTCAAATTCCCTCCTGATAAGCCAGACCCTAATTACATGACCACTCCTAGCAGCAGAGGTGGCTGGGAAATGTATTCTTTATCTGGGCAGACATATGCCCAACTGAAACCTTTGTTACCATAGAAGAAAGGGAGATCAGATATTGGGGGAGCAATTAGGGTCTGTGCCACACACACTGATAACTCTCTTGGTATGTACAGAATGGTAGTAAATTCTGTGGCAGGGATTACTCAGGGGAAAGGTGTGATTGGGAAGGAGTTCACCAAGGAGGTGACCTTTGCACTGAACTTCAGGGGCAAGAGAAATGTCTTAGGTCGAGAAAGGCAAATGACAAATCCGTGCAATAATCTCCCATCCTGAGGTTAGGGCAGACATCACTGGTCAATTATCACCACTATCTTTCTCCCTGATCTCTGAGGCAGCCTCAGAAATCTGCCCCACATCATGATGATGGGCCATTGATTGGATTAGACTGCTGATTGAACCCTATTTGGGTTTGCTGTTTTGCCCAGCAAAGAACTTCATAGACTTGCCACTCTCTGAAGATGAAAGAATCAGCTGTAGTGATCTGAGAGTTTCAGCCAGTGGTATGCACATCTTTTGCCAACTCTGTGTACAGTTAGGTCACGTTGGAAGGTTGAACTCAGCCATGGTGGGAGTACTGACATCACGGCAACTGATAAACATCATAAATCACTCTTTCCCTTGTCCACTGAGCACTTTGTTAAACATTTACCAGCATGCCCCTGTTTCAGCCTGGCCGTTCAGCCTTTCTTTTATGTATATATATATATTTTTATTTTTATTTATTTACTTAGCTGCATCTGGTCTTAGGTGTGTCATGTGGGATCTAGTTCCCCAACCAGGGATTGAACCCAGGCCCCCTGCATTGGGAGCGCACAGTCTTAGCCATTGGACCGCCAAGGAGGTCCTGTTCATCCTTTCTTAACAAAAATCTTGCTGAAAGTTTGAGGACTGATTTCTGTTTCTATGGGGAGTTCCCACAGAATAGAGCTCACCCTCCTTGGAAGATCTTGCTCTGTTTTGAACTGAATGTCAGCTCCTGCTGAGAACTAGAGGTGCAGTCATGAGTGAGGGGGATTTGGGAGACCCGCAGGATTAACGGTGGTTGTTGTTGTGTTGTGTTCTGGACAACTGAGGCTGGCAGACGGGGTGAGAGGGCGGAGCTAGGAAAGTGACATGGTTCTGCAGAAAGGGGATGTGTGTTGAGATTTGGACAACGCTGGACCTTTTCCTGGATAAACGTTCTAGATTATTCATTAGCAAGTGGTCAAACCTCTCAGCCTCTGGGTTGCATACCCTGCTGGCCCAGAAGGCCCCACGCACCATATGTAAGCTGTGTTAAATTCCTTCTCTCCAGTGGTGGGGGGATGGGCCTGTGGCCTGTCTAGATGTGTGAGCACTTGGTGATTCACTGACCTAGAATGTCCTCGTTCACCTCCTTGGAAGTGACGTCCCCTCAAAGCCTCGGCGTGTGTGCAGGTCTGTTCTCCATTTGTGTAGCAGCTTCAGCTAAAGGCAGGCTCCCTGCCCTGCCCTGCCCTTCGGACCACGAAGCTCCAGATGTATGCTCACTCGGCCAGAGATGGCAGGCTCATGTCTGTGGCCACGTGGATGAAAGAGCCGTGGAGATCCAGACTCCACGGGCCCTGTGACCAGGGTAGATGAGGCCCCATCTGGAATGTCCCCACCCTGTTCCCGAAGGTGAGAAATTTCTCTCTGCTGAAGCACAGCTGTGCTGAGAAGGTGGCCCATCTGGTTGGCAGGATTACTGGGGCGTGGGACGGGAGGAGTGACACTCATGACTTCCTTTCTCCTCAGACTTGGGGTGCCCCGTCCCACTTTCTAACCCTCCATGCTGATTCTCTGCTCCAAGAAGCCCACCTATGGATTCCCCGCTGCCTGGCGTCCCCCTCCAGTGAATGGTCTGGGTTAGAGGCTGCCCCAGCCACTGGGAAAACCCATGGGGGTGCCCAGAAGAGAGTTGCCCCACCCAGGGGCTCAGGGAGGCACCTGCAGAAGGATTGAGAGTGACCTAGGCCAAGGAGGGTAGGAAGGGCTTGCCGGGTGGAGGGAACAGAGCAGGACAGGCACAGAGCTGTGACACCTGGCTTGTGCAGGCGGCCAGGGAGCGGCCAGGCTTGAGCAGAGGGCGAGGAGAAGCACCGGGAGAGGGGAAGGAGTGGCTGGCAGCAGACCGAGGCCTGGTTGTCAGCCCTGCTGGGCTCCCACTGGATCTGGAGAGTGACCGGTCACATTTGCCTTTATTTATTCTTTATTATCTCTTTATTTGGCTGCCTTGAGTCTCAGCTGCGGTATGTAGACTCTCTAGTTGCGGAGCGCGGACCCAGTGCTTGTGGCACACGCATTTAGTTGCCACGTGGCACGTGGGATCTTCGTTCCCAGACCAGAGATCGAACCCATGTCCCCTGCGTTGCACGGTGGGTTCTTAACCACTGGACCACCAGGGAAGTCCACATTTGCCTTTAGAAAGGATTCGGTTTGGGGGCAGCCAAGACCCCAGGCAGGGAAGCCAGCTTGGAGCTCCCCTCCCCAGAGCCTAGGGCTGAGTGGCTGAGAAAACCTGAGCATTTAGTATTAATGAAAAGCAAGCCAACAAACCCCCCAATCCTACTCCGAGATGGGAAGGCTGGTAATTGGTCCTTAGCAGCCTTGGGGCCAGTTTCCACGAAGAGTTCACCCTCTCGGCTCCCTGCCTATGAGGGTCTGCTGGAGGACTGTTGGTACCCAGATGGGTAAGGGCATGGCTGCCCAGAGCCCCAGGAACCAGGGAGATACAGAGGGACCTACCCCTGCCTCGGGGGCCGGGGGTATAGACAGTCCCAGGGAAGCCGTGTGGGCCCTAGGCTGGTGGCCTCCAGCTGGATTGCCTCTGCCCTCTGTGTTGGTCTCTCCCCTCACACAGGCCCAACCGGAGCTGGCAACCCCCTGGCAAGGGCCCTGCCGGGCAGAGTCATCTGGGCGAATGACTCATGCTGGGGGGAGGGGAAGAGCGGGGGATGGGGTGAGTTAATAGCAAACACATTACGTCCCGAAGTCACTTCACACGGGGGACAAATGGTCCATTGAGGTTGATTTGGCTGCTGGCTGGCTCCAGCAGCACCCCGGATGGGGAGATTTCATTATCCAGGAAAGCAGCACCAGATTGCTGGGAGGCCCCCCCACCCCCGTCCCTGCCCCACCAACACGCGGGCTCTTCCTGTCTCTCTCCCTCCCACGTGGGGCTTTCTGTTCCCAGGGCTGCGGCCCAGCATCGGGAGCCTGCATCTCAGGTACCCTCTCCTCCCGTGGGGGTCGTGGAAGGCGAACGGGCACGTCCAGGGGCACACAACATCCTCTCACATTCATGGTGGACTGGGAACGGGGTGGAAAAAAAAAGATCCAGCCCAACAGGAAGCCCCGCTACACACATTTTGGCTGTGGTGAGGGCGGAAACCCCTAATCGCAGGCCCCCAGAAAGATCTGGTGGTGAAACTATAGTCCACATCTCTGCATCACCTTTCACGTTTGTATTCTGGATGAGGGTACAGTGGCTGTCTCTTCCATGGCAAAAGCTACCGTTAGGCAGGCTTTAATTCATCCCCTTTTCCCACCCCCACACCCCGTGCCATCTCTTTTATTTTTAAACTTTTATTTAATTATTTGTAAAATATTTATTTTGCTGCACCAGGTCTTAGTTTTGGCATGCGGGCTCTTTAGCTGCGGTATGCGAACTCTTGGTTGCGGCATGTGAGATCTTGTTCCCTGACCAGGGATTGAACCCCAGGGCCCCCTGCATGGGGAGCATGGAGTCTTAACCACTGGACCACCAGGGAAGTCCCCCCATCTCTTTAAAATAGCCCAAACTGGCTAAAGATAGAGTGAACACAATAAGCACAATAAGTACTGATCTCCCCATCACCGGAGGTATGCAAAGGTAGAGCGGATGAGATTATGAAGGAGCAGGCATTGAAGGAGATGCCAGTAGAATTTGTGGTTGCAGGGTAAGCCTTGAAGAACCTTCTGAGAGGGTGCAGAAGACAGGGGAGGGAGCTTGCTTCCCTGCCCTTCCCGTGCTGACTGGCCACCACTCCGGGCATTGGGCTGGGGTATTGTCAGGGCAGGTGGCCACCGTCCAAGGAGCCAGGCTGGCTGGCAGCTCCCCAGGGACAGTGTCGCCTTGATCACTGTGGTGACTTCAAAATAAGTGTGGCCGCAGAGGCCCTGTTGCCCCTTCTTCTCTGCTCGGATCCCGTTGTTCTTGCTGTTCCTGCTGACGTGGAACTAGGGTGACTCAGCCTGTCCCCACACTGCAGCAGTGGTGAGCCGCTTCCAAGCCTCTGAGCCCTCAGCTCAGGGCGCCTGCTAGAGAAAAGTGGCAAGGAGGCCAGGACAACGATGGCCCCTGGGGACAGCCTGTCCCCTCCTGGGATGTGGCCTGGCCAAGTCTCCTGGCTGCCCTGGTGGGGGTGGGGAGCCTGCAGGCTGACACACTGACTGGCTGTTTCAAGGCTGGGTTGGTCCCAGGCCAGCCACTCCTCTGAGGCCCCTTGTGTCACTTTGCTGAGCTATCAGAAGGGCCCGAGGGAGTTTCCCATCAGCTGGGGGATGTGGGATGCTGTGTCCCCCACTTCATCTCTGTATCTCCAGCCTCAATTGGTGGCTAGGAAGCTGGGGACTCGAATCCATTCCAAAGCCCGATCCAGGGGACTTGGGGTAGGAGCAGAGGTTTGTGAGGCTGTGCAGAGGGAAGAATCAAGAATAAAATGTGAGTCCTCAAAAGAAGAGACTTCCTCCTCCCCCATCATATCTGGGTGATAGCTCACCACGCCAGCATCCCAGACAGCTGAATGTGCCCATCCAAAGCCCATTGGACGCGTGGATAAACAAATGACTCTCCAGAGCCACAGTCTGGGTTCAGCTGGTGGGGAGTCATCTTGCAGGGTCATGACTTCCCCCTGGTCCTTCTGCCCCCTGTGTTAGCAGCCGCCTCCCTCTGTCCTGGCTCCCAGTGTCCCACGGGGTTTAATATCACTGCAGGGAAATGTGCCATGAGTCTGAAAGATGGGAGGGGCGGGCCATGCTGCCGTCTCGGTCACATTTTCAGAGCCGGGAGGCAGGGGGAACCTCAGCTGATTCAATCCTGAGTTGGGGGGGCTGTCAACTGGAGTTGGAGGGCTCTGGGCTCACAGAGGGATGGGGAGCCCTGTGTGCCTGGAGCCCAAAGGCCAGGAGCTTCCTTCGGTGGCTCGACAGCATGATTTAGAAGAGTAAGATTTTTGTTTAAAAAGTCCCCCTGCCTCCAAGATAAGGGCCAGGCTGCTGTGGTCAGGGTTTGCTCTAAGTGTTCCAAGCAAAGGAGGCCGGAGTGAGACTGGGAAGTTTGGGGAACAGATTGATCATGTGCTAAGGGAACGGCATTCCCCTTTGAAGTGAAACCTTCTGGTTGCATTTAAGCCGCCAGGCAGATGGCGTAAGGGGGTTTTGGAGCCTACACACCGGTTAAATGTCAGCTATACCCTCAGACGGGCTTCACGGGAAGATTCAGAATCTGGCTGCCTGAGAGACTTTGTGGTCAGAAGCATGGCTGCTGCTGATGTCTCGGGGTGATAAAGGGCCACGGGGCCTGGGGGCCTGGCCCAGGGCAGATGGCATCCTGCCTGTCACCCTGAACACGGGGGCTGGTCTGTATGGTGCTGGCAGGGACGCACAGAGTCTGGGCAGTGTCCCCAAGGGCCCTTCTGCCCCGCTAGGGCAGTTCCCTGTCAGGGACCCTGCCCCCCACAAAGGGAACTGAACACTGTCATTCCACAGGGTCTAACAGGGTCTCGGGGGAGTCTCAGGGGATCTCCGTTGCAAGCCTGGAGGCGAAGGAGCAACTGGCTCAAGGTGTCTCCTGGGGGACCCTGGGGTGGTCGCTCTGATGTTTGAAAGGAAATGACAGACAGGGAGTCAGCAGGGGAAGACCTGGGGGAGGCCGTCCAGGCGGAGAGGACAGCTAAGGCGGGTGTCCGGCAGCGGGAGGCAGAGGGGAGACGGAGGCGGGGTGGGGGGCCGGTGAGTGAATAGGTGAGGCTGCAGCGGTGGGTAGAGGCCAGGCCACCCGGGACCTCGGCAGCCTCGGCGAGGACTCTGCAGTCTGTCCACTCTAAGTATGGACCGGGCTGTGGGGGGTCACATTGTCTGACCTCACTTTGAAAGCCCCACCATGAGTTCTGGGGCAAAGGGAAGAGAGAGGCAGAGCAAGCAGCTCCGTCGGGAGGCTTTGCCGGAAGCTGGGGAGAGGGGACAGCTGTAGGACAAGAGCCAGCTGTTGAATTTTGAGACATTTTGTGAGCCGGTTGTTAAACATAGTCGTCATTAAAATTGTATGTTATAAAATATGGGATTTCCATTTCATACAACGTACGTTTTGGGAAATGTTCAGTTGCTAAGTTATGCCCAACTCTTTGCGACCCCATGGACTGCAGCACGCCAGGCTTCCCTGTCCTTCACTATCTCCTGGAGTTATCTCAAGCTCTTGTCCATTGAGTCAGTGATACTATTTAACCAACTCATCCATCCTCTGTATATAAATTATTATTTTAAATTAAATTCTGTGGAATTGTCATACAATCTGCTTCCCAGGTGGCGCAGAAGCCCTTCCCTTCTCCAGGGGATCTTCCTGACCCAGGGATGGAATCTGCCTGCTAATGCAGGGGATGCAAGAGGCGTGGATTTGATCCTTGCATTGGGAAGATCCCCTAGAGGAGGAAATGGTAACTCCCCAGTATTCTTGCCTGGAAAAATTCCGGGAACAGAGGAACCAGGTGGGGCTTCAGTCCATGGGGTCACAAAGAGCTGGACATAACTAAGCACACACACACACACACACATGCACACACACACATATCACACAATCCAGTCATTCCACTCCTAAGTTTATACCCAAAAGAATTAAATGCAGAAACTCAAAGAAATGTTAGTACACCCATGTTTGTAGCAGTGTTATTCACAATAGCCAAAACGTGGATGTATCCAAGTGTCCTTCGGTTGATGAATGGATAAACAAAATTTGGTATATATGTGCAGTGGAATATGATTCAGCCTGTAAAAATAAGGAAATTGACACATGGTAAA
Organism: Bison bison bison; assembly: GCF_000754665.1. Taxonomy (NCBI): domain Eukaryota; kingdom Metazoa; phylum Chordata; class Mammalia; order Artiodactyla; family Bovidae; genus Bison; species Bison bison. The sequence continues at coordinate 8,768,416 of NW_011494943.1, forward strand.
ACATGCACACCTTGAATAATGAATCTTGAAGACATTATGCTAAATGAAATAAGCCAGACACGGAAGGGCAAGTATTACAATTGCATTTTACCTGAGGTAGTCAAATTTGTAGAAGACAGCAAGAAGTGTGGTGGTTGCCAGAGCTTGGGATGAGGAAGGGGGGAAAGTGGGGAGTTATTGTGTAACGAGAATAGAGGATCGGTTTGGGATCGCAGACAGTTTTGGAAATGGATGGTTGTACAGCAGTGTGAATGTACTTAGTACCAGTGAGCTGTGCACTTACAGATGGTGAAAATGGTAAATTTTATATTATGTATATTCTACCACAATAAAAATGCATCGATCTATTAGAGAAAATTATAAAATTAAATCAGAGATGTATATGGTATGAATTAAATTACAGGTAATTATATTAAGAATGAAGATAATAAATACACATAAATATAAATTCTCCGCTTTCTAAGGATCTTATTACATTTAACCATCATCTTTGTTTTTGAATACTGGAATTCTCCAGGGAAGAATACTGGAGTGGGTAGCCATTCTCTTCTCTAGGGGATCTTCCTGACCCAGGGATCAAACCCAGGTCTCCTGCATTGCAGGCGGATTCTTTACCTTCTGAGCCACCAGAGAAGCCTTTGGCAGCCTCCAAATTGTCCAAGATGGGACTGTTTATAACACAGAAACAGGCAAATGCTATATATCGGGTACAGTTGTATTTGCTGGTTGTTAATCCTTAAACAACCTATCTATCTCTGGTGGAGGGAGAGGGCTGGAGGAGGGATGCTCGAGTAGAGCAGATACAAACTGATATTTCTGAGGTAGACACTTTTGATGGCTTGGATATGACAGGGGCAGGGAGGGAAAGGGAGACTTTGAGGGTGATGCCCCGATGCCTGGCTTGAGCTGTTAGGTGAATGGTGGCGCTGTCTACTGAGATGATGGCCTGAAGGGGCTTGGGGACTGGGGAAGGCCCAGCAGCTGATGGACTGGAGGCTCAGGGAGGCCATATGGGGCTCCAGGTGCACACAGAGCTGAGACCATATGGCCCCTGCCCCAGAGGAGACAGACGGTCCACTTCATGGGGTCCAAAGGCCCGGTTTGCCGGGCACACAGCCACTGTCCTCCCGCCGGTCTCCACGCCCCCTCCAGAGCCGGGTGAGCCAGAGTGCTGTTTCCGCCCATCCATTTCTTCCTCCCTTTCTTCCCATGCTTCGCAAAGGCCACTCCACCTGGGCTGGACCTGCGGGCTTTCCCTTCAGGCTTGCTCCTTCCATCTCCAGAAGGGTTTCACACTACACCTTTCTCACCAGCCCTGGCCTCCAGTTTCCTTGAGAAAACTTGCTGTCTGAGTGCCCCGTGCCCCCAGTTCCCTCCGGCTGCCACCTGCCGGCCAGCGTTCATTACCAGCTGTGGATTTTGTGGCTCCTGAGACGTCCTTGGGGAGAGGCAGCTTTGGCCTAAAGGGATGATTTGGATGGGATTTAAGATCCACAGGAGTGTCCTGGGGCTGCCGTAACAAAGAACCACAAATCAGGGAGCTTAAAACAACAAAAATTTATTCTCTCACAACTGGAGATGAGAAGTCTGGAATCAAGGTGTCAGCACAGCAAGCATTCTTTTTTTGAAAATATATATATTTACTTATTAGCTGCACTGGATGTTTGTTGCCGCACACTGGCTCTCTCTAGCTGCAGTGAGTGAGGACTACTCTCCGGTTGCCGTGCGCAGGCTTCTCATCGCAGGGGCTTCTAGGCACAGGCTCTGGGGCCTGTGGGCTTCGGTAGCTGCAGCTCTCAGCTCTAGGGTGAGGGCTCAGTAGTTACGGTGCAGGGGCTTAGCTGGCCCGTGTTAGGTGGGATCTTCCCGGACCAGGAATTGAACTGGTGTCCCCTGCATTGGCAGGCAGATTCGTA
>NW_011494943.1:8770431-8773446 GCF_000754665.1 Bison bison bison
TTGGCAGGCAGATTCGTAGCTGCTGGACCAGCAAGGAGGCCCCGGAGCAAGCTCTCTCTGAAGGCTCTGGGGAAGTCTTGCCTTGGGGCTTCCAGCTTCCAGGGTCCCAAGTGTTACTTGCTTTGTGGCTGCATCGTTCCCATCCCTGCCTCTGACTTCATGTGGGCCTTTTCTCTGGGCCTCCGCATCTTCGTTTTGGACACTGGCTGTTGCGTTCAGGGCCCACTCTAACCCAGGGTGATTTTATCTCAAGGCCCTTGTGTGTGTGTGCATGCCAAGTTGCTTCAGGCATATCTGACTCTTTGTGACCCATGGATTGTATGTAGCCCATCAGGCTCCTCTGTCCATGGGATCTCCCAGGCAAGAATACTGGAGTGGGTTGCCATGCCTTCCTCCAGGGGATCTTCCCCACCCAGGGATCAAACCCGCGCCTCTTCTGTCTCCTGTATTGGCACGAGGGTTCTTTACCATGAAGCTGAAGACCTTCAGCTTCATTACATCTGCAGAGATCCTTACACCAAGCCAGTTCTCATTCCGAGGTTTGGAATGGACTTATCTTTTGAGGGCTCACCATTCACTCCATTATATGTCTCATGGTGGACCTGCGAGGTAGGTGGCCCCTCTGATGTTCCCCAAATTATACCTTCCCCTTAGATCAGGCCTACAAACGGTCTCGCCCTCGCCCATGGCCTTGGGAGAGCGTTACCATCACAGAATTTGGAGGCTTCGTGGTTCTTTTTGTCTCACCAAATTTAAGCTCATTTTCTTCTCTATGCTGCTGTTGCTGTTTTATCTGCCCAGAGCCCCAGCCAGGACTGTCTGTCCAGACCCCAGCCCTGACTGCTCATGCCCTGGGAAAGGGGGTTGGGGGGGAGCCCTCCCCCATCCAATTGGGATCAGGCCTTGTTAAAGTCCCGGGGCCCCAATCTGGACACAGTCATCAGAAGTGATCAAAGGATCGGGGATGATTAAAGGGCTGGGATGGATGATTTAAGCCGAGAAAGAGAAGGCCAAGGAGCAACTGGATTGTCTTCGAGTTCGGAGAAGGTAATTATTACTTGAAGGGTGGTGCCCAGCTGTTTCCCATCTCCTCTGAGGACAGGAAAAAAAGAGGAAATAAATGATGTACAGTTAGAGCGGTTGGTTAGGTACAAGGGTGAACTTCCTGGCTGGGAGTGTGGCCAAAGTGCCGCATTGGGTTTCCTGAGGGAACGTGGGGGTATCTCCTTACCTGGAGGTGTCTAGGCCTGGCATCGGCGGCCTCGGTGGTTAAGTGGAGGAAGGCCAGAGGCAGAGGGATGCACTCATTGGACTCTGAAGCACAGTCGTGCCAACATTCTGGCCTCGGAGGTCTGCTCCCTCCTGCCATTGTCCTTTGGGTTCCCATAGGCTAGCATTTTGGTGAGGTGTGGACCCTGGCAGGCCTCCCTGAGGAGATAAGCATAAGTATGTTTAGCTCCACTGTGAATGGAAATGAATAATACACTATAAGCTGACCCTGTGCGAATCTGGTAGAACTCCAAGCCAGCTCCCTGGGAGAACAATCACATGGGTGTGTCTACACTCACCAGTGCTTTTTATAAAAACACTGAAGAATAATGCTATGGCCCAGGCTGGACGCTGCCCTATCTCTGGGACCCAGCATCTTCCCAGGGGGTTATGGCATAAAGCTGTTTCTTAGACGGAGTGGACCACCACACTCCCAAATACGGGGCGGTCAGGTGGCCTGAGCACTGGACAACCAGGCAGGCCCAGGTGCTGGTTTCAGACAAGTAGTGCCGTGGGCTGGTGTGGAAGCCGTCAGGATGCTTTTAATGACAGTGGCGACTCCATTCTGAAACCCCCGCTCCCAGGCAGAGGGTGTGCGCGCATCTGAAATGTCTGTGGTTTTGCAGTTCCCTGTCCACAAACTCACTTGGTTGAAAATAGTTCAAAATATCCAAGGCATGAGGGAGGGAGAGACTGCTTTTCTTAAAAAGGAAGGACTCGATTTTGTCAACTTAAAAAAAGCTCCTCAAACCTAGCTCATTCTCTGTGAGAGGGCCCGAATAACTAGGATGGCACTCAGGGCTCAGCTGCACTAGTGCATTTGGGATCTTTTAGAACTAGGGGGGTGGGGGGCTGGGAGGGGGTAGCACTGACCAGCCTGAGACCCAGGACAAGCCCTCCGGCACTCACAGGCCACACTGAGGGCACCATATTGCCCCAGTTGCCCATCAGCTTAGGGAGCATCTTTCCCTGCTATAAATTATCACACTGGCCCCTGACTCGGGGCAGAGGCCCTGGGTTTAAGGAAATGGAGTGGGGCGGGAGAAAAGGCAGGAGTGCCTAACTGGCTGGGGGGATTGGAAGAGACCCCTTCCCCCACTGTTGGTGCCAGACCTCGGGGCCCTCCCCGGTTGCTTCTCAAGTTCCAGCCCATCCTTTTGTCCCCAGTCCCGGGGACCTGCCTGCCTTGTAGGTAATAGGGTTTAATCAGAGTTTGTCGAATGGTTGGAGAAGGGTAGAAATTAACTTACCCTGGAGGGCACGGCCAGATGGGGCGGAGCCTCACCCACAGGCTTCTGGCTCCCTGTCCCCTCCCCCAACTCCTGCCTTCAGATACTTTGAACTAATCTGCTTCTTACTAGGGGAGAACCCGGGGTCTACGCGTAGCCTTCGGAAAGCCCCTTGTGCAGCGTGGGGGTGGCACGTGTCCCTGGCCGCTCTGATCAGGGTGTTCCGTCCTCGCTGGGCCAGCGCCTTTTTTGACACCAACCTCCGAGGGTACAGCAGGCACCTCGGGGATGGAGGGTTGGGGGAGGGTAGGGAGCAGCTGGAGGGGTGCCCCGAGCGGGGGGATTCGGCCCCCCCCCCCGCCCCCGCACCTCGGCTGTAGGCCTACAGGCCGAGATCCTGCCGGCCGCCGGCCCGAGCGTTTAACCCTTGCGGGCGCTGAGCGCGCGAAGGCGGCGGCGAACTTTGTTTGGCTGCGTAAATAAAACCTCCCGCAGAAGGATCCCTGCACCCCAGGGA
>NW_011494943.1:8774267-8779842 GCF_000754665.1 Bison bison bison
CCTCGAAGGACCCGGGCGCGCAGTTTCCCTCCCGGCTTGTCCTTCAATCCTCTCCGTTGCGCTCTTCCCGTCGGCCTCGGGGGCCTGGTCCTTGGGGCGGGTTGGGGGAGTTAGTTACCCGTCCCCCGCGTCCGGCCCGCAGGACAGCCGCCTCTCACCCCCTCGCCTACATCAGTTTCGGGGCCGGGGCTGAGCAGAGAATCCGGGGTGGGGAGGCACCCGAGGGGACACGGTCCAGGCCGCCAGGAGTCTAGAAGGCGGGGGCGGAGGCGCGTCCCATTGCCCCCATCCGGGCCTGGGGACGTCGTCAGCTGCCTCCCAGATTCCGGCCGTAGCGGGGAGGGGGCCCTGCTTGCCGGTAGGGAGCGCGTGCTGGTCCCCTCCTCCCTCCGGGGTTTAGAAAAGTGTGAGGGGACGTGGGGAGCTTCTCCCGCCGGATGCGGTAGGACGTCCAGCTCCTGGGCTCGTGTATGTGCGTAGCTTTCGTGCGCCCTCCTGCCTGCCGGTGGCTCTGCGTCCTGCCTCCCGGGGAGTGAATAAAGCGGTCGGAAGGGAAGCTCACACAATAGTCTCCAGCACTTCGGGGCCAGATTTCGGAGGGGCGGGTCTGTCTCTGCTGAGATCTGGAGCCCCCGCCCCTCAGAGGGGCTCCCAGGCAGCCTTTGGGCAGACCCTTCTGGTGGGCCTCGACCTGGGAAGGCTGGGTTGAAAGGAGTGAACAAAAGTCCAGGTGCCAGGCTGGTCCTTAGGGCAGAGTCAAGGCTGGGGTCTGGGGCCCCAGAGCCCAGCTGGGCACTTGGCCCACTTGGGGTCAGCTCCTTTTGCAGGGGCACTTCTGGGGACCAGAGCCTGGCTGGACCCCAGGCAGAGCCCCAACAGCTGTAATTCTGGGCTGGGCCTGGACTGGCTTAGCAGGGGGTGGAGAGACAGGAGGGGGTGGGGTCCAGCTCTGGCTTGCCTTGTCCAAGGGACGTGCCTGCTGGGGGCTGGCTGTCTGGTTGGAGCACTTTTCTGACTGTGACATTGAACGCTAAGAGGAGTTCTGGTCTACAGAGCTGTGATGGCTTTTCCCGATCTTTTGGGGGTGTGTGCTCATACTCGAGGTCTCTCTGAGTCTGTTTTGCCTTCAGCTTGCCCCCAGCCACTGCTGGAGGAGGAAAACACTTCTAGGGCCTTTTATGCCCAAGAGTCTGAGTGGGAGAACTGGTCGACCTGGAGATGGCTGCCTGCTTCAGGTCCTGCGCTCTGTGTACTTTTCTCCTGAGGCCTGTGCGAGTTAGGTTGGCTTGCGGTCCCGGACATGAAAGCAGGAGGTCAGGAGCCCTGAGGCAGCCGGAGGAGGAGGAGGTTTAGGGGTCATGCGCTTTGTCACAGTACATGCCCCGGAGGTTGTTGGTGCCTCTGACTCGGGGCCCGCGTGCAACTCCATCCTCTCCCGAAGTGCCCCATCTGGAGATGCCAGCAGCCTCGGCAGCTGCTTCTCAGGCAGCTTCTCAACCCTCTCATCTGGTGGAGACAATGGCCTCATTGAGACCATCCTGGTGTGGCGGTTGGCAGCCCCGTGCTTGTGCTTTCAGGGGGGGATTTCTCACTGAGGGAGCGGAGCCTGGACCCTCTGGTTCCTGGTGTGCGGCAGCCTCCCCACTGTGTACCCCGCAGACTCATGCACTGAAGGCAGGCGAGTTAGAGCCTCTCGCGTGCACATTGGTTGTTTGTGTGTGTGTACGTGTGTGCGCTCTGTACACATGGCCAGCTTGGAGACCAGAAAGGCAGCCTCCCCAGGAGCCCCCGAAACTTGGAGTGGAGTTGGTTGTTGAGAGTGACAGCCTTGGACAGACAGACGTGGGAAGGACAGATCAGGGCAGGAGGAGGGTGTCTGACCCGGAGCAACTGTGGGTGATACTGGCTGGCAGAGCCAGGACAGAGAAAGGTCGTGGTGGTGGAGGAGGCGGAAATCTGGTTGCAGGCAGGAGGAGGAGCCCGCTCGGGCCAGGGACAGTGAGCTGAGTAGGGGAGGCCGGAATGAGCTGGCCTATTAGGGCTGGGGCATGAGAGGGGCCAGCTCGTGACAGTCAGACGAGCAAGGTCATGGAGGACCAGGTGTGCCTGCCCGCCGGGAGCCCAAACCATCCTGGGGAAGCTGCTGGAGTGGCCGAGACTGGAGCCGGAGGAGCTCTGGTCTGTTTCCATGGGGCTGGTGGGGGGCCTCTGCCTGGGCTGCCTGCTTGATATCTCAGTTTCTGCAAGGTAGGGTCAAAGAGGTGGGAGGAAATCCTGGCTCCTCGACAGCTGCATATGTTGGTGGCTAAAGATGGAGGCCCCAGGGGCCACCACCAAAGGCTGGAGAGTTCTGAGCCATGGCAGTTGCTGGGGGTGACTTTCAACCGGAGCAGACTGGAGTCCTACGATTGGGTCCCATTGGCTCTGTTGGGGTGTTCCCTGGAGGTTTGGGGCAATGGCAGTATCCAGGCCAAAGTAGCAGGCCCTGCAGGGCAGTCAGAAAGCTGTCCCAGTGGAGGTGTGTGTGTGTTGGGGGGGTTGTGGAGTGGATACCCCTAGTTAAATTCTGCTGACACCCCATATCCTGGGCACATGCCTCTCCCTTCCCTGGGGAACACTCTTCTCTTTTCACCCTGCTGTTTCTGCTCATCCCCTTACCTACCCTGGAGGACTGAGGGTGAGGTTGTTAAGCTCCACAGCCATCACCGAGGTGGCGTGGAGATGCAGCCTGTCTCCTATTTTGGAAGTGTCTGTGGATTCAGGTCTCCCCTGGGGACTGCCGGGCGGGGGGGCAGTGTCCTCCGTAGGTGTGAACCTCCCACATGATGGCCCCTGCCCTCCCTCTGAGGAGGATCCCAGGGTTCCGTGGAGACCCCCATGAAGGGGCAGGAGGAACATCTTGTGTTTTGCTGGATTGGATTGATTTTTTTAAAGTTTCATTTCCCCTGTTGGAAGCTGGGCTGCAGGTGATCTCAGCACCGTCACTCCCCGTGTGATGGGGTGGCTGGAAGGGCGACCCCGTCTGCTATCTGGCTCCCGGCTGGCGGAGTTCAGGGCAGTCGGACGGCGTGTTCTCTAACGAAGGCAGGCCAAATCTGTTATCGCAAACGCTATTACAACTCGGGTCTTTGTGTAACAAAAGCCCTTCCAAGTGCCAGCTGTTGGCCTACTTTCCCAGCAGGGTTGGCTGTAACCGGATTTGCATGGGCTGAAAAAATCCTGAAGGTCCTTGATGTTGTTTGAGACGCAATCTGGCCCAGGACCCAGGAGTTCCGGTCCCAGAGCCGTCTCTCCCACCTGGAGGAGGTGTCTGCCCTTCTGAACCTCTGACGTCTGTCCTCTGACGTCTCATTATGGGATCCTGCCAGCTGGGTCCTGGAGCCCAAGCAGGCCCTGGCCCCAGAGCATGGAGCGGGCAGCGGGCAGGGAGAGGGTCTCCTGGGGAGACGAGACCCTGTAGTTGTCTGGGAGCTTGTCTGGGAGCCCAGACGCCTCCTGGACGAGGGCTCCCTCGACGGCTGTGTCCAGGTACCCCTCTCCTCCCAGGAGAACAAGGTCTAGCTTGCTGATGGGTGTGAATCTGCCCCTAATTAACACCACTGGGCTTCTTGAGCGATGAGTCCTGCTTTTCAGCGAGACTTGAGGCCTCTTGAGAATACAGCGTCCCCACAGTCCTCCCCTGGTGGCAAGAGACAGGCACCGTGGTGGTGTGAGATCACTCGCTGGATGGAAGGAACCAGCCTTCCTGGGACTCCACTGGTACCTGCTCGTGGCTACGAGGGGGTGGCTCTCATGGGTCTGACCACCACCAGCTGTGTTGGCCTGGTGCTGTTGGGTCCAGGATCCGGGGCTAGACTCACCCTCTTTCTTGATTGCGAGGAAGTGCCAGGTGGCACAAGGGTCCCCATCATCAGTGGGGCTGAGGTTTAGACGTGGGCCAGAGAGGTGGGTTGGGCAGGGACATCCCGTGCGGTGGGGTGTCTATCTGGAAAGGCTTCCTGGAGGACACAGATCCTTCCAGGAAGTCTTTTTTTTTGGTGGGGGTGGGGGTGGGGTGCTGTACCGCATAGCCTGTGAGCTGTTAGTTTCCAAGCAGGGATTGAACCTGGGCCTTTGGCAGTGGACACATGGAATCCTACCCACTGTAGGAAGGTTTGAAAGGGACGAGTGGGTAGAGTTTATATCCCGAAGGAGAGGGAGGGCCTTTGGAGGGAAGTGATGGGTAGGGCAGCTGGGTGGTGAAGGAGTCTTGGCCCGTGAGCCTCGGTTTCCCCTTCTGTTGAGTGGGGTTATAAACAGCCTCTGTCCAAGGATCATCTTGGGGAGATAGCCAACAGCCTGAGCCTGTTTCCTGTTCCTGGGAGTATGGTAGGTGCTGCTGCTGTTGGGGCTTGAGGTAGGGGTCAGATATTTGCCGAATCAGGTGGGTGTGGATACCTAAATGCAGGAATCTGGGTGATGGAAGGGAAGGGGTGCAAGGGTCTGTTGGGTCCCCGAGTGGTTGGGGGGAGTGGTGGTGAGTGAGGCTGTATACCATGGTCAGCACAGAAGATTCAGAGCAGATACTTGTGTTACTGGCCAGCCCAGGAGCCATTGCCCGGGCCTGGGAGGTGTCACGCTGTCTCACAGGCAGAACTTAGAGACTCGGGTCAGGTGGGCTGCCTGCAGGGTTCCTTCACTGGGGATGTCATCCCCGTCTCCCCTCACCCCGGAGCATCCCAGATGGGTGGACTATGGGCCCACCCTGCAGATGACGACACAGGCGTATGCTGTATGACCTGGCTTTGAAGACAGTGGGGTCGGGCTGCTTGCCCATGCCTCTGCTGGCTGCCAGCCTTCCTGAAAGAGAGTCGGAACTGGCAGCTGGTGTCAGGGATAGGGGTTGCTGACCGCAACATCCTCCTTGACCAGCGGCCCTATGCTACTCCTGATTGTGTTGCAAATCTGGAACTTGGTGCATCGTCCCTTCTGGGGCCAGTGTGGAGAAGCCGGGGCTTGGAGGCCAGAGCTGGGTGCCTCGAGCTCACCCCCAGGGGCTGGTTAGCCCTGCACCCTTGTGCCAATGTGGGAAGCAGATGGGCATGGGCTGGGGCCTCCGAGTCTGGAGAAAGGAACCCCCTGGAGCTCAAGCCCCCAGGCTCAGTGGCAGCCATGGACATCCCTGGGCCCGAAACATGGTGGGTGGACACACAGTGGGCGTACTTGCTCAGGCCATGTTTGTGAGCGAGACTGTCCAGCTGGTGGAAGCAGGTGGCCTTGCGGCCTGTTCATGACGTGACGTTGCCAAGGGCAGATGGCACACTCACCCTGCAGGGCTGGAGACTTCTCAGCCTGGTGACCGTGGCCTTGGCGCGGCTTTGGCAGGCCCCTAAGGGAGTGCCTGGTGCTCCCTCATCCTGGTGCTGGCTGAGCAGAATGGGGCCTCACCTTCTTTTTCTCCTTGAATGTCCGGCAGTCAGGGTAATGTCACGTTCAGAGATGGAGCCCCCTACCACGGTTCAGTTCAGGCATGACCATTATCCTCCCCCCGCCACCGCCTGTTTACCAGCTGAATGCCCCTCACTCATTGTGCTGG
>NW_011494943.1:8779942-8793256 GCF_000754665.1 Bison bison bison
CCCCAACCAGATTATAAATTTCTCATGGCAAGAATTTCTGCCAATTTGGTTCACTCATTGTGCTGGGGGTGGGCTGGCTGCTAATAGAAGGCTCCTTGGGGTACAGACAGGACCACAGGCCAACAACAAGGACCTGAGGGCCAGGCTCAAGGGATCCGTGGTGGCCCCCAAACCCAGGAGTCCCACCTTCCTGCCAGGCCAGACCAAGTGCTTCTGATGGGCTTGGAGTCCCCAAGGGCAGGTAGCAGCGGGTCATGGTGTAGACCTTCAAAGGTCTGGTGGTGTGTTTAGAATGGTGGGCTAGGGTAGAGGGTAAGGGGTGCTGGGCAAGCTAGGGGGCTCTCGGGAGAGATTTATCAGAAGTCAAGACCCTCCGGAGGATGTCATTTCCTGGGTTCATCCCAGAAACCCAGCCGGGAAGCAAGTTCCTTTGCTTTCTCTTGGCGGCACCACCGAGGAAACGTGGTCAAACAGCAGCTGTCTTTCCAACCTCCTCTTGGTTTTTCCCAAATTTGGAGGCTGAGTTGCTTATGAGATGAAACGGGCTGGAAGTCTGTGGAACCCAGTCCCAGAAGACTGAGGATTTGTAATTTTTCTGGCCAAACAGACCCAGCGGTTGGCCCCTAGACACCCCCCGGTGCTGGGGGCATTTCTGGGCTCCGGCTGTTTAATTTGGTCTGGACAGAGCCCGGAGGCTCCGTTCAGCCTAGACCAGGAGATGGTCTGGACACTTCAAGTTTGTTGTCAGTTTTTAAAGTGCTGCCAATGCCCTGAAATTTAGGTAGAGGGACAAGAGAATGGCCTCCATGCGATTGGAGAATATACACAGCGAGCACCTCCCCCCCGTAGCACAGAGTGGGGTTGCAGGGGAGGTGAGGAGCCCGGGAATGACACTCCAACCTGCCTCTCTCTTTTTTAAAAAAGGTATTTTTAATTGGAGGACAATTGCTCTACAGTGTTGTCTTGGCTTCTGCCATACATCAGCGTGAATCAGCCACAGGCAGGCGCATGTCTCCTCCCTCTTGAACCTCCCCTCCGCCTCCCAGCCCATCCCACCCCTCGAGGTTGTCACAGCACCAGGTTGAGCTCCCTGTGTTGTACAGCAAGTTCCCATTAGCTACCCGTGGTAATGTACATGTTTCAATGCTATTCTCTCAATCCGTCCCACCCTCTCCTTCCCTCTCTATGGCCACAAGTCTGCTCTCTCTGTTTGCATCTCTATTATTGCCATACTAATAGGCTCATCAGTACTATTTTTCTAGATCCCATCATCTATGTGTAATAGACAATATTTGTTTTTCTCTTCCTGACTTATTTCACTCTGTATAACAGGCTCTAGTTTCATCTACCTCACTAGAACTGACTCAAATTCATCCCTTTTATGGCTGTGTAATATTCCACGGTATATCTCAAATATATAGACAACTTCTTTATCCATTCACCTGTCGATCGACATCTAGCTTGCTTCTGGGTCCTGGCTGTTGTAAACAGTGCTCCAGTGAACACTGGGATACATGTGTCTTTTTGTGTTGTGGTTTTCTAAGGGTATATGCCCAGTAGTGGGACTGCAGAGTCAAACGGTAGTTCATTCGAAAAGACCCTGATACTGGGAAGGATTGAGGGCATGAGGAGAGGGGGACGACAGAGGATGAGATGGCTGGATGGCGTCACTGACTCGATGGACATGGGTTTGGGTGGACTCCGGGAGTTGGTGATGGACAGGGAGGCCTGGCGTGCTGCGGTTCATGGGGTCGCAGAGAGTCGGACACGACTGAGCGACTGAACTGAATGATGGTAGTTCTAGTCCTGGTTTTTAAAGAAACCTCTTTACTATTTTCCATAGTGGCCGTATCAATTTACATTCCCATCTATAGTGCAACAGGGTTCCCTTTTCTCCACATCCTCTCCAGTATTTATCGTTTGTAGGTTTTTTTGTTGTTGTTGATAATGTCCATTCTGACTAGTATAAGGTGATACTTCATTGTGTTAATAATTTTGATGTGCATTTCTCTAACAATAATGACATTGAGCATTTTTTCACATGTTTATTAGACATCTGTATGTCTTCTTTGGAGAAATGTCTGTTCAGATCTTCTGCCCATTTTATTGATTGGGTTGTTTATTTTTCTGATATTGAGCTGCTGAGTTGCTTTGGAAATTAATCCTTTGTCAGTTGTTTCATTTGCAGTTATTTCTCCCATTCTGGGCAACCTGCCTCTTTATTTTTTGTGTCGTGTGGTTTTTCTCGGTTGACCCTCTCTCTCAGATTTCTGAGTCTGACAGTCCCTCCTGGAATGCTGAGCCCCACAGTCTCCAGCCTTTTCTGCTCCCAGTCTCCGGGCCATCTGGGGAACCCATCTCTATCCTGAGATGCAAAATTAAGAAAATCGAGGGACCTGGCCTTGAACACATTAGTGTGCCCTCCCCATGCATGGCTTAGAGCTTGCCGTGTCTCTATCCCCAAGACTGGGAGCCCTGCCTTCAAACACCTCCAGGGGGGTCCAGGTGGGATTGGGGAGGGGAGGCAGAAGAGGTGACCAGCTCCTTACCCCCAGCCCCCCCACATGTCCGCTGGTTACTGCAGCCTCTGAGGGACTATCTGGCTAGGGGTTTGATGGAGGTCCCTCTGGGTACAAATAGGGGGAGCAGGGGCACCCCCTCGGGGGGGCCTTACGTGGCTCTTTCTGGGGATGGGGCAGGGATAGGGAGTTGAGTTTGTCTTGCCGCCTGGGTCTTAGCAAGTCTGAGCTGGGAGTTCCTGGGTCTGGTTTTTCCCTCACTTGTACAAGGAGGGGTTGGAACTGTGAGCTCTTTGCAGCCGGTGTCTGGTCTTTTATGACTAGTCACAGGCACTTCCTCTGAGTTTCTAGTACAGCTTTCTAGTTGTCAAACTCACAGCCCTCCCCTGCCTTTTGAGGAGTGCAGGCTGATGGCTCCTCTGGCCGTGGGCTTTGACTGTCCCCTGGGGCAAGGCCTGGGGGTCCCAGGCACCTCCATGTGGGAGGCTGTGGCTGAGGATCCCGTGGGAATGGGAAGGGAGACACTGGAACACCGACCACCCTCTCTCTGCCTGCGGGAAGTTCACCTATGGAATGGTCTCTTTTTTTTTTTTATTTTGGTGGGAAGAAGGAGTGGTGTCCCAGGCAGAGTGGCCCAGATTCCGGCCACCTCACCTTCTCCCCTCCCCCGTCTTCGGTGCGATGGAGAAGTTTCTGGTTCTGACCATCGGTGGCCAGCAGCCTGCCGGTTCTCCAGACTCTCCTAGGCAGGACCTCAGCCTGGAGCCCGGTCGGCCCCTCCCTGGGTGCAGAAAGCCAGCCCCCAGCAGGGCTCTCGGGCCCTCCTTTCCACGTGGGTGGGCAGTTTCCCTCTGAGGGGCAGGCCAGGCCCCTGCCCTGAGTCCCTGGAGACCGATATCATCTACAGTAAAAGCATACAAGTTTTCCTGGCTCCATCCCAGGCCCGGAGGGGCGGCCTTTTCCGCTGTCCCCTGCCTCCTGTCCCCCATCACAAGTCAGGGGAGGAGTGCTCTGTAAGAAAACTGTGTTTGGGGTTTTTTTTTTTTTTTTTTTTTTAGCCTTCAGTTCAAAAATGAAGTAAGTGCTAGAATCTTTCTGTGTCTGGTGGGCTGGGAGGAGGATAGCCGGGGTGGGAGAGGCAGCCAGCTCATTCGTTTGTTTACTCAGCAGTAAACTGTGGGCGCCAGCTGAGGACTAGTTCTGTTCTCCATTCTGGGCTCCAGGCATGAGCCCAGGAGAGGGGTAGGTTCAGGAAGGCTTCCTGGTGGAAGGGGCACCAAGCAGAGTCCTGGGTAGGAGTTTACCAGGCAGGGTCTCCAGACAGATGGTGCTGGCTGCCTCCTGTTGCGATTTCTGCTTGCGTGTAGTTAGTTTGGAAGACCGTGTTATGCCTACATCTGGCACAGGTACCCTTGGCATTCAGGCGGAGGGTATGGGAGGGGGCTGTTCCTGCAGACATAGGTCGGGGTGTGGAGGAGCTCCAGGCTCCAGCTTTCCTCCTGGTCAGATTGCGGGGAAAGACTTGGGTGGTGCATGTAGTCCACGTGGAAGAGGGGCACGTGATGTGTTTCTGTGGTGAGGGTAGCGGGTCTGGAGTGGTGAGCTTTTCCCTCCGGGATTCCATCAGAAAAACCTCTGGAGGGGCTGCTCTACTTTCCTGCTAAACTACAAAAGAAGCAATGAGGAGGGGGAGAGATGGGGAAGGCACTCATTCATTCACGCCTTTCCAGGCCCTGTGCAGAGGAGAGGGGGCAGATGGGGCTGTGTCCCCTCCCTCCTGGTGGCTGTCCACACCCCAGCTCCTGCCCAGGTAGAGGAGTTTGGGGGCAGCTGGGGGAGGGGTGGGGACACTGGTGAGGGGGGAAACCTTGCCCCTGCCCTGGCTGCAGCCTCCCTGTGAAGCTGGGCTGGAAGGGGTGCTCAGATATTTGTATCTCTCCTAATATTTACGTGATGGAGCCGGGCTCCTGCAAGCAGCTGCCCCGGAGCCAGCTGTTGGACTCCGGCCTCCCTCCCAAATTTTTTGTTCTCTGATCCAAGTCCCGGCTCTTCCAGCTGTTCCCCTTTCACTCACAGGCACTTCCTCTGATGGCGCTGGTTCTTGTTCTTCGTAACTGTCTCTGTCTTGAGCACCTTCGACATGCCATGCCCCAGGCTGGGCACTCTGTATTCAAGGGCTCTTGGTCCTCCTGGAAGCCAGCAAGGTGGGCAAGTCTTGAAGGTCACAGGTAGCCTGAGGCCACACTGGAAGGGAGACCCTCGTGCACTACAACCTGGTCCTCGCCTGGGCCGCCTCCCTGGCTGACCCTGCCGGGCCGGAATGGAAATCGCAGTCTACCTAGCAGTGGGGGGCCAGAGCTTGGGGTCTGGCAGAGGCTGCTTGTGTTCATATCCTGGCCTCATCTCTTTCCAGCTTGGTGATCACGTTAGTGACGCTGGAATCACAGGGTTTGTCCTGCAGGTGTGTCTGAGGCTTAGCACAAGACAGGTGCCATGCTGGTGTGGCATGTAGCGGGTGCTGTACTGTTACTGAGAGTCTGGCTTTTAGGGGGCGGGGTGGGCTGTGGAGGTAGCGTGGTGTGATGGTTTAGCATGCTGGCTCAGTCTCACTTCACTTCACGTGTGCTGGGATGTTGGGCTGGTTGTTCGCCTCTCTGTGCCTCGGTTTCCCATCTGTAAAATGGGGACGAGAGGGAAATAGCTCATCTGAAGGTCTTGGGAGGTGAATGAGCCCTTAGGGTTGTGCCTGGTGTGTGGTGAGCACCGGTAAACGATGAGTTAAAGATTCAAGGCAACAAGCATTTCCTAGAGGCTCGTAAGTCACACGAGGCTTGTTCCCAGGCCCTCGTCTTAGTAACAAAAAGACCACAGACCGGGGGGCTTGCATAGCATACATTTACTTCTCTCGGTTCTGGAGGCTGGACATCCAAGGTCAAGACTCCGGCAGATTCATTATCTGGCGGTGGCTTCCTGGTTCACAGACAGCGTGTCCTCACCGTGCTGATACAGGGCAAAAGGGGAGAGAGAGCTCTCTGGGGTCTCTTTTAGAAGACTGCTAATCCCATCACGAGGGCTCCACCCTCAAGACCTCATCACCCCCAAAGGCTCTACCTCTAAGGCCCCATCACCTTGAGGGATAGCATTCAACCTGTGAATTAAGGGAACACACTCTGCAGCAGAGCCCAATGTGGACGGATGAGCTTGGCTCCTGCCTGCAGGATGGTGATGGTCTTTTGGGAGGAACATGATGGCTGTTCTGGGAGTCGAGGGGAAGGGAGGCTGGCTGGGACCCTGGACGCCAGCACTGGGCCTCTCTCTGCCTGGTTCCTGGAGCAGATGAGTTAGTATGGAGGTCCTGGGCGGCTTCGACCTTCTCTCTTTGTTTTTTTTTGATCTGGATCATTTTTAAAGTCTTTATTGAGTTTGTTACAATATTGCTTCTGTTTTATGGTTTTATTTTTTGGCCAGGAGGTATGTGGGATCTTAGCCCCCTGACCAGGGATTGAACTTGCACCTCCTGTATTGGAAGGCAAAGTCTTAACCACTGGACCACCAGGGAGGTCCCTCTCAATCTTCTCTAAGGGGATACTGCTAGGGGCCCTGGGCAGATCTGGGGGCCTTGACTGACATGCTCCCTCATCCCATGGGGCTCTGCCTTAGCAGTGCCCAAGTGTTTCCTTTGGTTTGTGACCGGCTTAGGGGCTGAGTGGTGGCTACTGAAGCTGGACAGAGATCTTGGGTGCCTTCGGGGGACAGTGGGGCGGGCGGAGCCGCGGGCTGGGGCTGCCTCTGGAAGGGTTGGATGCCAAGATGTCATTCTTGTAGGATTCCCAGGAGGGGGATGGAGAGGAGGCTTGTGAGTCCACCGGAGGGCAGAGGTCCTTGCTCACTTTCTCTCCAGACAGTCTCGGGGTGCCAGGCCCACCCAGCCCTCCTGACAGGAGCTCTAGGAAGCGAGGACCAGTAATCTGTCTACTAAGAAGCTCTGGAAATGATTCTGATTGTCAGCTAGAGCTGAGAGTGATCTGGAACCAGAACTTTAGAACCACAAAGGAATTTGGAGAACGAATGCAAGAATATATGGCGATGCAGGCTACCTGATGCTGCAGGAGAAAGACCCAAGGCTGTGTCTCTCCGTGAGCCTGCTTTACAAATCTGCGTGTAGTGAAAAGATTGGAAGGATGTTTGCCAGAATATTGATAGTGCTTATGTTTTGCAGATTTTCTGCATTGCACATACGCTTTCTGTATTGCTTTTAGAGTAAGGAAAAGAGCAATAGATATTATTTTTTAAGGTTCGTTGTCAAAAAGAAAACTCACCCAATGCAACTTCCCACCCCAGTTTGAGAGACTCAAAGTGCCCATTCCTTTGGCTGATGGTGGCCGAGCCAGGACCCCTGGGTCCTGCTGATTCTTTCCGGCTGTAGGTTGGAGTGCTGAGTGGAGTGAAGCCCAAACACGCAGGCTGTGGGGCCAGTTCTGCAGACAGCACCGGCAGCTGCATGTTCGGCTGCAGAGGACTGTGGCCGGAGCCTCAGTCCTCGACCTCAGACTAGGAGGGGAGGTGGCCTCTCCCGGCCTCTCCAGCTCTGCTAAGTGTTTGGAATCACTGAGCCTGTGGTTGCAGGAGTGATGAGAGAAACTTGGAGCTGGTGGCAGCCCCCGAGGTCGCCCTTATGGGGTCATTGGGTGTCCCAGCTGGAAGAGACCAGTGTGCTGAGGCTAGAGGGGTCAGCTGCCTAGCTCAGGTGGTGTGTAGAGGTGACTCGTGACAACTCCATGCCTCGTCCGGCAGCCCCCAGCTCTGGGTCATCTGCACAGACCCCCCTACCCTCCCAGACTCTCCTACACCCAGCAGTTTTGCTGAGACAACTTGGCTGAAATTCTCCATTTTTAGTTAAGAAAGGAATTACTCCTGCCTGCAGCTCTGAAAGTTTCCTGGAGGCGCTTTCTCTCTGCTGCTCCGGACCTCCCCCAACTGAGGGGCTTTCAGGCTGGGTAGGTTGTGTCTCTGGTGATGTAGGGGAACTGGGAAGTTTCTTGGTGTGTGTATAAGAGGGCCCTCTCCCTCTCCTTGCCGCCTGGTCCTCGCTGCTGGTGGCTGGAAGGGCCTGGCTTTCTGGGGGCTTCCTAGGGTGGGAATCAGGGAGGTACTGATTGGTAGCCTGGGCCCCGCGTGGCCGGCAGGCAGGTCAGAGGTTATCAGGCTGAGCTGGTGGAGCTGGTGGTGCTGGGTGGTGGGGGCGGGGGTAGGTCTCCCGGAGCGGTCTCTGGCACGGAGGGTTTGGAGTTCACTGTACAGCTCTCATTTTTTCCCTCTCCCGCAGGCCAGAAGCAGACTTGAGAAGTTGTCTATTTTGAGGGTGTGGCTTTGTGAAGGGTTGGGGGTACTTTATCTGTCCACCTGCAACCGTGACTGAAGGCTTCCACACTGGCTCTTTTGAGAAGAAAGTGCAGGGGACAGGAGGATGCCTTAGGGGTCACATTTAAGGCTGGTCACCTCCAAGGATGCCCAGGGTACAGTGCCCACCCTGCTCAGAAGACAGGTCCGTTCGGTCCTTAGGGAGGTTTTCCCTAAGCGTGTATCAGCCAGAAAACACTCAGAGGCTCAAAGAACAAATGTAAAGAGAAAAGAATAAGCAGGTGCTTGCCTGATAACCTGGGCTGGGCGGCCCCTGGACGGAGCCACAGAAGAACAGAACAGCTGCATGGTCAGCTCAGGGAGGCGGGGTGCAAAGACCAGGAAGAGTCAGAGGGAGCGTGTAGGTGTCCCGTGGCCACAGTAGAGACCACAGGCTGGGGGCTTAACACAGGGCTCTGAGCCCAGAAAGTCCAAATTCATGGTGTGGGCAGGGCTGGTTCCTTCTGCTCAGCCTTTCCTCCAGATTCTGTGGGGTCCCGCCGACTTTGGTGCCCTGGCCGGTGGAAGCATCCGTCCAGTCTGCTCCCTGTCTCTCTGTCTTTGCTCTTAGGCGGGACCCTCACTCAGATTTTGCGCGCTCAATCATATCCAACTCTTGGAGACCTTATGGACTGTAGCCTGCCAGGCTCCTCTATCCATGGGATTCTCCGGGCAAGGATACTGGAGTGGGTTGCCATTTCCTCTTCCAGGGGATCTTTCTGATCCACGGCTCGAACCCACATCTCTTGCGTCTCCTGCATTGGCAGGCAGATTCCTCCCTAAATCCAGGGTATCTAATCTCGAGGCTCTTATTTATATATATATATATATATATTTATTTATTTATTTAATATTTAATTATTTAGTTGCAGCTCATAGGATATTTAGCTGTGGCATGTGGGATCTAGTTCCCTGACAGGGATTGAATCTGGGCCCC
The DNA here is from genome assembly GCF_000754665.1 of Bison bison bison. Classification (NCBI taxonomy): domain Eukaryota; kingdom Metazoa; phylum Chordata; class Mammalia; order Artiodactyla; family Bovidae; genus Bison; species Bison bison. The sequence goes on from NW_011494943.1 coordinate 8,788,799, forward strand.
TTGGCATTGGGACCATGGAGTCTTAGCCACTGGGCCACCAGGGAAGTCCCTCTCGAGGCTCTTAATTACATCTTCAAAGACCCTCTTTCCAAACAAGGGCACGTGCACAGCTTCTGGGAGTTAGAACACCCACCGATCTTGCCCCATGCAGTGGCCGACCTTAGGGGCAGCAGAGTGTCTGGGTGTGGATCTAGAGACCAGGCTTAGATGGGCTTAATGGCATGACTTTGAGTGATCGAAGGCCTCCCTGGGTCTCAGACTCCTCATCTGTGTCCCCAGAGGGTGATGGCATCCCGTTCCTGATGCTCTGCCCAACAGTATAGCCCAGCCTGGAGGCTGTGCCCGGCTTGCTTTAGGTCTTCAGTGAAAGTGATAAGTGTTAGTTGCTCAGTCGTGTCTGACTCTTTGCAGCCCCACCAGGCTCCTCTGTCCATGGATTTTTCCAGGCAAGAATACTGGAGTGGGTTGTCATTTCCTCCTCCAGGGGATATTCCCGACTCGGGTCGAATCTGGGCCTCCCAGAACTGCACGCAGATTCTTTACCACTGAGCCACAAGGTTCTCTCCAAGTTCCAGATTATTGTGTGGCATTAGCCAGGAGCTTGCTGTCTCTGGTGAGTGCCCAGTAGGGCCTTCAGAGGGGAGTCCTGGAGGCGGCCTCACTCAGCCCCCACCAGGGCTCTTTGGAACAGCTGGGCGGCCCCTGGGAGCCCCTTCCAGAATCTTCTCAGGGTCCAGATGTGGCCTGTCTCTCTCTACAAACCCACTTCCTCCTTCTGGTTTTCCGGACTCCTCCTCCTCTGCCAACCCTCCCCCTGGCCTAAGCTCACCCCGTCCTTGAGTGTAGAGACCAGGTTGCCCTGAACCCGCTAATCAGCCTTGGAGCCTGTAGGGCTTTGCGATCACTGAGACACTTTCCTCTTGCCCAGCCCAGCTCAGCCAGTCTGGGGTCATGCGCTGTGACCCACTCCATTCCTTGGGAGGCCTGGGGGAGCAGCTGGACTCCTGGGTGCTGCCCTGACCGGGGCCTGAACTCTGCTCCTCAGGTCACTGTCCCCTGTAATTAGGCCGGAGCTCATATGGGCCTGGGCAGCACCCAGCTGCTGCCCCCAGGCCACAGCCCAGAGACATGCAGAGCTCCATCTGTCCCTCTGGTGTGATTAATGGAGGCTCCACCTGGGCCCAGCAGACCCTGGTATTAGGATTTTTTTGTTTTTGTTGCATTTTTTAAGTGTTTCTACCATTTCCTGCTGTAGTCAGCGGGGTGATTCCTCTGCCCGCTGGTTGGGGAACGACCAACGCCCTCTGGGCTGAGAACAGAGAAGGGAACTTGGAGCTTCGCCAGGAGGAGCCATCACAGCGACCACCGCCTTGACAGCCCGGTGCCATGGAGCTGAGACTGACCAGGGGTCTCCGGGCCCTGCTCTGCCCCCCGCCCAGTCGCGGGGAAGAATTGGCGCGGTCACAGACGGCTGTGAGCAAGCCAGCTTGTCCGCAGGCTCTTTGTGGACGGGGTGATTCTTGCTCCATGGTCAGGGGTGGGTCTGGGGGAGCACCCAGGGAACAGCCCTGCATGGGACCCTCTGGTGGGCGGAGGGGCGGTGCTCCAACCTGGAAGCAGCTCCTCAGTCCTCTGTTCAGGACAGGACCCCCTTGGGGCATCTGGGGCAGCGGGGGAGGGGTGTGTGCATTAAAGGGCCCTCGGAGCCGCAGCCTGGGGATTCAGGTTTTGAACTCAGTTTCCTCTCAGGGGCTGCCTCCTGCCCTCCTCGGCTGCCATTCATCAGGGAACCTTTGACCCACGGAGGCCAGAAAGGTCCTCTGTCCCCTCTGGTCCCCTGCAGGCAGGGCTGCACCTTGGCCCTCTTCGGCTTTTCAGGAAGCCTGGGTTCACCGCCCCCCTCCCAAGTCGCCACCCCGGTCAGGCTATTCTTCGCCTGTCTGCCCGCATCTCCGTGCGTGTAGCTTCGGCCGCGTTCTGTCTCTCCTCTTTCTGCAGAGTAGAGCTCACAGTTGGTCTCAGAGGGGGAGGACAGATGGGTCTGAATGCACTCACGTTCCTGTAACTTTTAATTTTACTATGGAAAGAAGGAAGTGCAGTGTCTTAGGGTGATTGTTAGAGTTGGCCTGGAATGACCCCAGTGTCACCAGAGCCGAGGGAATCAACTGGGAGATGGCCGGAGCGGGAAGAGGCCCCAAGTTAAGAAGTGGCTCCTTGTAACATTTGCTGTGGTTTTGCTCTGTAGAGAGGAGTTTCTTGAAGCAGAAGTTGCTACGTGGCTGTCCCACGATGCCTACCAGGGTCTCTTCTCTCAGGCAGCTCCTTGACCCTGAGAGCCGTCACCCAGGACCCTTCTCTGTTGGCAGGGGGGTGGGGGGGAACACGGGTAATGAACCCACCTTAGCCGATTGAACTTGTTGGCTTGATGGGAACTCTGTTGGGAGTGAACAGGGTGCCCTGACGGAGGACAGTGAAGCAACAGGTGCGAGTGGGGACGTCCCGGGATGCTGGATGTCCCAGGTGGCCCTGCCCCAGGAAGATGGGGTGGGGAGGCTCAGCGGCTGGGTGGGAGTGGCAGCCAGCAGCAGGAACCGGTCACTGGGCCAAGGCATTGGTAGCTGTGAAGGGCCGGAGTTGAGCTGGCGGCTGGCGCAGGCCGAGAGGGCAAAGGGCCTTCCCGCTAGCCTGTCCGATTCCAGGGCGCCCGTGTGCCCCGCCAGAGCTGGTGAGGCCCTGCGGGACGTGGCTTCCACATCAACAGAGGCTGAGGAGGCTGAATGGAGAGGCCGTGGCAGCTGAAAGACCTGTTCTGGGTCCTCCTTCTGCAGCTGCCAAGTGCCCCGGACCAGGGGGCGCTTCAGGCGATAGAAATGTGCTCTCTTCCGGGTCTAGAGGCCGGAAGTCAGGTGTGGGCGGCACTGGTTCCTTCTGGAGACTCCAAGGAAAGGTCTCATCCAGGCCCCTCTCCCAGCTCCAGCAACGAGAATCCTCGGCGTCCTTGGCTCGTGGGTGCACCCTTCCATCTTCACACGGCTTCTCTGTCATCTCCTTTTTTGTGTCTTATGAGGACACATGTCTGGGTTCAGGGCCCGCCCTCATCGAGGATGGTCTCACCTTGAGAGTCTACCCTGAGTCCATCTGTGTGCTGTGGGTGCATGCTAAGTCACTTCGGTCACGTCCAACCCTTTGCGACCCTGTGGACTGTAGCCCACCAGGCTCCTCTGTCCATGGGATTCTCCAGGCAAGAATACTAGAGTGGGTTGCCATGCCTTCCTCCAGGGGATCTTTCCAGGGATCAAACCCTCGTGTCTTGCATCTCCTGCATTGGCAGATGGGTTCTTTACCACTAGTGCCACCTGGGAAGCCCAGGGGCCCTTTTTCCACATCGCTTTCACAGGTACCAGAGTTAAGACTCAGACGTACCATCTTGGGGCCATTGTGGGACCAGTGTCCTCTGTAGACAGCTTTAGATTTGGATGCCCTTGTACAGGCATCAGGCAGGATGCATTCTAGGTGGATTAGACTGTGTAGCTGGGCTGGGGAGGGCAGGTTCTGCCTGTGTCCTCGCTTGCCAGCATGCTGGAGAGAGCTTTTTCCAGGGAGAAATTAATGTGATGAATTGGGGATTAAGAAAGGGTCTGGAATCCGAGGGCTGGCTGTTGACCACAGCTGCCACTGGGCTCCCTGCCCGTCGTGGGTGGGTTCTTGTTCATGTCCTGAGTTGAGGGGCCAGGGTCACCTTTGCACTCTTTTCGGTGCCTGGAGGCATCCTGGGTGGGAAGAGCTTTGTGGAGGGTGTCCCTGTGGTGAGTGGCAGCCTGGCGGGGGAGGAGGAGGGGGCCTGTTTCTCTTGGCCCAACTAGGCAACCCAGCTGGCGGGCACAGCCAACCTCCTTCGCACGTCGCTGTTCCAGGGCAGGCGGTGGGCCAGGCCTCCCCGAGGGGAGACTGTGAGGAGCAAGAACGCACCCCAGAGTGCCCATGTCCTAACAGCAGAAGGAAAGACAGTCCTCAGATTGTTGGGGGAGGATCTTCCAGGCGGTCCGGTGGTTAAGACTTCGCCTTCCAGTGCAGGGTATGTGGGTTCAATCTCTGGTTGGGGAGCTAAGACCCCACATACCTCTAGACCAAATACCAAAATATAAGACAAAAACAATATTGTAACAAATTCAATACAGACTTTAAAAATGGTCCACATTAAAAAAAAAGTCTTAATTGAGAGGAGTGGAGAGGTTGGGGGCTTTCCAGGTGGCCCTAGTGGTAAAGAACCCACCTGCCAATGCAGGAGATGTAAGAGATGTGGGTTTGATCCCTGGGTCAGGAAGATCCCCTGGAGGAGGGCATGGCAACCCCCTCCCGTTTTCTTGCCTAGAGAATCCCATGGACAGAGGAGCCTGGTGGGCTACAGTTCATGGGGTCACAAAGAGCTGGACATGACTTAGCACGCACACACTGAGA
>NW_011494943.1:8793356-8805494 GCF_000754665.1 Bison bison bison
AGCTGACCTCACACTCTTTTGCCTGGGTTGCTAGAGTGCTTGGTGAACCCACAGTTCTCAGGGGCACTGAACTCGCCCTGCATGGCCCCTCAGGGCTCAGTGGAAGTGGCTCAGCTGGGTCCTCCAGCCCAGAGGGTGCAGGCCACCAGTGTGAAACAGTGCGGGGTGCGGAGGTGCAGGCCCGTGTCTGGTCAGGGCTGGGAGCAGGGGCTGTGTGCTGCCCTCAGCCACGTGTGTGGCTAAGCCCAGGGTGGCCAGCGTCCTCAGCCACCACGCTGGGCCCCCAGGACCCTGAGCCGGAGTGGGAGGCAGGATGGGGCTGGCGCCAGACAAGGTTCTTAGGCCACGTCTGGACCCACAGCCCAGCCAGGCCTGCTCCGGGAGGGTGGGGGAGAGGCCTCAAAGGAGGATCCAGAGCTGTAGGTGCCAGTGGTGGGCCTCCTCTCTTCCTTTATTTGGACTTTGTCTTTGGCTGGGTCGTTGTTAAACAAACGTGTTTCTCGGTGGGAAACCCAGGGCCACCCGCTGCCATTGCTGTTTACCGATGTCCCTGTCCCGGGCCCTGCTGGGCCACGGTGTCTATTTTAAGCGCTTCCTTTGGAACTGTTTCATTTCCAGAGGACACCCCCTCCCACTGAGACTCCACTGGGGGTGCTGGGGGACCCCAGAGTGCTTACCCGTCAGTTACTGCCCTAGGGCTGTTTCCTGGGGAAGGGTGCTAACCCCTTCCTGCCTTCCCTGTGTGGGGCTCAAGGTGGGCACCAGGGGCAGATACTGGCCGTGGGTGTGATGGACTCGGGAAGGAAGGCTCGTGCAGCCTTGTCCACCCCCGAGGTGCACAGACCGATGGTAATTATACCAACAGCTGTGATTGCTGCCCGGGCATCGCCGTGTCCGCCTGCAGCTGACACGGCACATGCAGAAGCGGAGGCTCAGAGGTGACAGTGGTCACGCCACCTTGTTCGAACCTCTGCGTTTATTTGGTCCCGAGGCAGGAGCCCACTGCGTGTCCAGGCTGCAAGGCCCCCACACCCGGCCAGCTCTCAGCTCGTCCGAGGCACGCAGGGCCGTTGTCCTGCCCTGTCCTCTGCCTGGAACCGGCCCCGCCCAGCCCCCCTTTCCCCAGTGAATTTGTTCTTTCGCTGATCATATCTTGCTTTTGTGGCCTTGGGTTCCTTTCCTTTGCAGGCGTGTTATTTCAGGGACCGGTCCGTTGGCCTGTTGATTCTTCTTCCGTCTTCTCTGCTGCCCTGGAGGGAGCTTGTCCACCCAGCTGCAGCGCCAGCTTCTGGTCCCCATGGGAGACTGGAACCAGAGGAACTGAGTCCACCCCAGGGGTCACACATGCCCCAGACTCATTCTGATGGGTCTTTCTGTGCTCTTTCTCTGCAGCCTCAGGCCAGGGAGCAGGGAGGTGCCCTCCACCTGGCACCCTGGGTTCCCTGGGTGTCTGACCCTGGCTCCCACGTGGCCACTGGACCTCAGGACAGAACTTGCTTTGCTGTCTCCCGGAAGAGACTCACATTGACCAGGGCCGCTGCTTCTGGAGCCTGAGCCTGGGGTCAGAACCTCCCTGAGCTGTGGCAGGGATGCTCCTCCCACGGGAGCTGAACTTGGTTTTGACCTTGTTCTTTGCATGACGTTGGTCCCAGCCTGGAGCAGGGCTGTATGGCTCGTCCCACGTCCCCTACCCAGACTGAGGTGTGCTCCAGGAAGTGCTCCGGAGCGAGGAGAGGTTTGCTCACAGCTGCACCCTCACAATGGCCTCTTGTCTGCGGCGCATTCCTCCTTAAACAGGCCCAGATCCAGGCTGCTCTCGCCCCGACCCCCACGGGCACGATGCCGGGAGGTTTGCATTTGGACAGGCGGCCGGGCCTGTGCGGCAGGCAGCCGAGACTGTAAGTGTTTGATGGACCAGGAGAGGCTGGGCCGGAGGCACGGTGATCCACACCCTCCCCTTCTTCTTAGCAGGGTTTGTTTTTTGAGAGCAGTGTTGATGGTTTTATCCCCTGAAAATATGAAGTGACCTGCATTAGCGTAGGCACCTTGGGAAAAGGCAGGAAAGTGTAATGAATTAAACAGCCACCTTAATTCCATCCAGAGATGGCTGTTTTCCTCGAGTGTGCGGGCGCATGTGTGTGTGTGCACGCGTGCGTGCGTGTGTGAGAGATGACGTCAGGCCCGTGCATGCATCTTGGGTTGTTCTGCTATTTTTACTCAGTATGCTCAGCATTTCTCATCTTTAGAACCATGATTTTGATGACTTTGCAGGACTCCGGCACATGGATTCAGAAAATCTCCGTAACCTCGAATTGTTTCCAGCGTTTGCTGTTTTAATGCTGATGCAAACGTCTCATACATAAATCTTTCTGCAGATCCGATCATTTCCTGGGGGGTGAATTCCCAGCAGTGGGCCAAAGGTCTTCAGGCTCTTGTGCACATGGGGTGGGCAGGTGGGGGCCAAGGACAGGTTTTGAGAGCAAGGGAGGTTCAAACCTGGTTTTGTGGGCGGGGGTCTTGCATTCACCAGAGGAAGGAAGGGGGCGTACTCACTTGGGAATGGTGTGAGCAGGGATGGGCCCCTGTGCCCTGTGGGCGATGGCAGTCCTTTCCCCTCCTAGTGGCAGTGTGGGGACCCTCCCAGTACAGCCTGGCCCCATATTTGTCAGATGCCCTGCAACGGTGCATTCATCCTGTCCAGCTGGGCACCTCTAGCCTGCCTACTGGGGGCATTAACATCCTGCAGGCAAGAGAGGAAGCAGCCTCATATCCTTCCCCACTGGCCTGGTCCATTGAAAGGCCACTTTCTGCCCATCAGTCCCTCAGCCAGCCGGTCATCAGATGTGGTCACCTAGGGGTGTCCATTCTGCAAAATGACCAGCTCCTGAACACTCTTGTTGGCTTCCACGGCCACATGTGGACACCCTGGGCTGCCTGCCTCTCTACCGGGAGCAGGGAGAAGAGTAAAGTGAAAAAAATACTCGCTGCCATGGTGAGTTATACCCATTCTCCAAGGAGGAAATGGAGGGTGTTGGCAGGGAGAGTTTGACCCTGGGAAGGGAGAGGTGGCTGTGCGTGTGTGGGCAGGACTGGAGCATGTTTCTAGGATGCCCACGGGGGACGGGATACTAGAGGACCCTGTCCTGCCAGCTTCGTGACAAGCCGCCTCCTAATTTTTCCCAGCTGGGTGCTCATCATGTCACGACATCCTCTGTGTAGAGACAGCTGCTCCCGGGGCGTCCCTTGCAGAGTCTGCCTTAAAAAAAATGATCTTTGGTTACATCACCGAATATTTTGGGGCAAATCTAGAGCGATGTTATTCTGTGATGACTTCTACCGGCTGGGGTTTCGTGTGATTCTGGGAAAGGAAAAAGGAGGCTGCTTTTCCTCTCCTGGGTCCCTGATGCAGCAGTTTTCTGGAGCTCGGCCACGCTTCCATCCTTCTGGCTGTTGGGCGTTTGTTGAGTGTGGTTGGGGCTGGATTGGGGCTGGGTGCAGAGTTGGGTGACAGCACCCGCAGGAAGGGCCCCAGACAACCTTGTAGCCCAGAGGTTTCATCCATCTAATGGTCCCTGTGTTAACTTCCTGTGACTGCTGTAACAGATGACAGCAAACCGCATAGCTTACACAGAAATTGACTCTCATGGTTCTGGAGACCGGAAGTTTGAAATCAAGGTGTCAGCAGGGCTAGCTTTAGGGAAGAATCCTTCCTGGCCTCTTCCAGCTTCTGGTGGCTCAGGCATTGTTGGCTTTGGACTGCGCCACTTCAGTCTCTGCCTCTGGGATCACATTACCTTCTCCTCTGTGTGTCTCAGCTCTCCCTCTTCTTTCTCTGATAAAGACACTTTTAGGACTTAGCGTGTGTGCATGCTAAGTCGCTCAGTTGTGTCCAACTCTCTGTGACTCCATGGACTGTAGCCCGCCAGGCTCCTCTATCCATGGAATTTCCCAGGCAAAAATGCTGGAGTGGGTTGCCATTTCCCCCTCCAGGGGAATCTTCCTGACCCAGGGATTGAACTCATGTCTCCTGAAGCTCCTGCATTGCAGGCGAATTCTTTACCACTGAACCATCCGGGAATTATGCAATTTACAGCCCATCCTAAATCCAGGACAATCTCATCTTGAGTCCTCACCTTAGTGACATCTGCAAAGACTTTTTTTTTTCAAAGGAGGTCACTCTCTCAGTTCTAGGGTAGGGACTGGGATATAATCTTTGGGGGGACGCTGTTCAAAGTGCAACTTCTCAGTGTGAGATGGGGGTTAAAGTCCTGGTGCCTGCCTTCCCTGGACCCACAGTTACAAACCTGTGGTCCAGTCTGGCCTCTGAGTTGTGAAGAGAACGCACTTGAGGCCTAGGAAGGGATGGAGAGCTGGCTCGTGTAACGGAGGAGAGGACCCCGGCTCTCTTCCCAGTCCTAGCGGATTGGGGTGACCAGGATGACACAGGAGAGAGTGCTGTGAACTGCAGGGGCCTGGGCAGGCTCTGGGAGGAGGCAAGAGTGAGCCTGGCTTTGGGGTGACTTGGAATCCTCGAAGGAGGGGAAGAGGAGTGCTCTTTTGTGGGCATGGTGTAAGCCATCAAGGGTACCCCATCAGCCCTGGAGGTTTGCTGAGCAGTGACCGTCTTGATGGTGGAAACAGCCCCTGTCTTCTCAGAGAGAACTAGACTAACCAGGGTGGCTGGCGGTGCCGGGCAGTCAATGTCTGGATGGATAATATAGCCGAATGCTAAGCTTGCTGATAGCGTGGGGCCAGGGAGTGGCGTGAGCGAGGAAGAAACACCAAAGCCAGGAAGAACAGCCGAGAAAGGAGAGGATGGTGGTGGGGCTAGGCGTGTGCTTTTGGTGGAGATTTTGTGTCCTGGGGAGCAGTGATCTGTGCACATGCTGGTCTGGTTCCAACTCATTGCCAAAGCGGGACTGTGGATGGTTGGGGCAGAGAGGTTTTTGCTTTGGTGCAGGGTCTTAATTTTTGTGAGTCACAGTGGAGGGGGCTCTGCAGGGAGGGGGCTCTTTCAAACAGGGGCACAGGCCTCGCTAGGCCTCACAGGTCGTTTCATTCCTGTGGGCAAACCTGGCAAAGAGCCCTCACCCCACCTAGTTCCTGTTCTTCCCAACTCAGCCCCAAGGAGTTAACACCAAGGAGTCCTGGACATGCATGTGCTGAGGTGGGTGGGGCATGGATCCCTCCTTCAGGGAGCTCACAGACAGACAGGAGCCACTATCGAGGAGAATTTGGACAGTGCTCTCGGGGCGGGGGTAGACCAGATGTCACGGGAGGCCCTGGGAACCACTAGAGATCACAGTTCCGGGCACTCGGCCCTGGACTTTCTGGCCAGTTTAGCAGCTACTTGACCTCTCTCTCCGGCACTTCAGGCTTCTTTGGATGCATGGTTTGCACCCGGCGGTATCTTGCTGGACAGCCCCTGGTGAGAGGCGGAGCTGTGCCAGGTTGGGGTCCCTGCACGGGCTTTCCCTGCTGCCCTTGGCCATGAAACTGATCAATCCGGAAGTGAAGTCAAGTCACGGTGGGGCCCACTAACTGATTGCAGCCCATGGACGTGATTTTGTTCAGCTGCACAGCGTTTTTAAAGAGGTTGTTTTGCTTCGTTTGTGCCAGCATTTAAAAATCAAGAGATTACATATTAAAAAATACAAGATCCAGATTTCTCCCCGAATCTGCACAGTTCCCTCTCCGGTCGTCCCTACATGGCCTCAGGGAGGGTTGAGCTTTGCAAGCCAGGATTTTGTGCCCTCTGTCCACTGAGAAGGAGGTGTGCCTAGGGCTTAGAGAGGGTCCCCCCAGGGGTACTGCGTTTGAGGAACTGATAGTACTGGTGGTCGGGTGTCAGAGTCTGGGGTCCCCTTGGCTTCCTCTTACATCCAGCGCTTCACAACACATACTCCCCTGGCCACCCACCCACTTAGCCACCCATCACACCCTGGTCTTCTGAAGGAGGTTCTGTCTATAGAGAAGAGGTGAGGGCTCTTTGGGAATTTGGAGGAAGGAAGACTGACAGGAGGGGATGCTCAGATGCCCTGAGAATTAGGGGAGGAAACGGGGGCGGGGCTGGTCCCTGTAACCCTGGGTTACTGGGGCTGCGAGGTGGGGAGGCGGTGGGAGAGACCCTGTGCGTCGCTGAGGGCCCAGGCTGGATGGAGCTGGTGAGTGTTCCTGCCACGTGGGCCCCTTCCTGCTCTGGTCTTTATAACCGGGAGCAGCTGGTTCTCGTTTGCAGTGAGGCTGCAGGGACCATGGGGCTGGCCGCTTCTCAGGCACCGTCCCCAGCACCTTGGAGGGAGTGGACGGACCCTGGTGGAGATGGCGGGGGGCCAGGCGGAAGCGCCAGGCTGTGTGTGGGGTGGGAGTTGGGTGGTCACCGTCCCACATGGGCCTGGGTCTGGCTGGGGCAAGTAGTACAGGGTGGAGGCAGATGCCACCGGGGCTGAGGACTGAGAAATCCACAGTGGTGTGGACTTCGCCGGGATCTCTGTGGACAGCCATGTGGTTAGAACCCTGGGCCTCGGAGGTAGATGAGTCTTCCGGCTCTGCTGCTCACTCCACGCTGCCGGGCACGTTACTTAAGTGCCCAGGCCTCAGTTTTCCCATCCGTATCAGGGGATTGTAGCGTTATTTACACTATGGGGTTAGGGTAGGGAGCAAATGTGGCTGTGCATGGTAAGCCCAGTGCCTTGCCTGTTGTTAAACGTCCCAGCGTTGGCTGTTCCTGCTGACATTGATATGATGGCGTCATTCCCATCGCGATTCTTACTGGCTGTTGTTATTCGGGGCATCTCCCATCTGATGGGCTTCCTTGGTGGCTCAGACGATAAAGAATTTGCATGCAATGCGGGAGACCTGTGTTCGATCCTGTGGTTGGGAAGACCCTCTGGAGTAGGAAGTGGCAAGCCGCTCCAGTATCCTTGCCTGGAGAACTCCACGGACAAAGAAATCTTTGGTGGGCTGTGGTCCATGGGGTCACAAAGAGTCAGACATGACTAGGCAAGCAACACTTTCACTTTCCCATCTGTTGGTGGTGGTGGTGGTTGCTGATGCTGTCCGTATTGGGTGGAGGTGATGAAGGGTAATTGTGGCCATGACAGGAAAGAAATCAAAATCCGCTCTTGAGCTGGAGCATCCTTATAGAAAATGTAGCTGGTGGGGCCACTGCCACGTCAGGACAGAGAAGTCCTCCAAGCTTCAGTCTTTTCTGTCTCTCCCAGAACATGTGGCTGCTCGTGCCTCAGCCCCTAGTAGAATGGGACTGTCACCTTTTCTTCCTGAGAGGTGAAAGGGCACAGGAGTCTTCCCTCTTGTACCCTTGTCCCATCTTCTTCTGTGAAACAGGCCGTCGCTGTAGCCTCCCCGCCGGCTGCCTCCTTTTTTTTTTTTTTTAATTTAATTTTATTTTTAAACTTTACATAATTGTTATTAGTTTTGCCAAATATCAAAATGAATCCGCCACAGGTATACAAGTGTTCCCCATCCTGAACCCTGCTCCCTTCTCCCTCCCCATACCATCCCTCTGGGTTGTCCCAGTGCACTAGCCCCACGCCGGCTGCCTTCTGATGCTCACCGCTAGCAGGATGTTTCCAGATGTTCCCCAGCCATCTGCTCATCACCTTCTCCTCGCTTTATCTTCCAGCCTTGAAAAGATCTTTTGAGGTCGAGGAGGTCGAGACGCCCAACTCCACCCCACCCCGGAGGGTCCAGACGCCCCTGCTCCGGTCCTCTGTGGCCAGCTCCACACAGAAATTCCAGGACCTGGGTGTGAAGAACTCAGAGCCTGCAGCCCGCCATGTAGACTCCCTGAGCCAGCGATCCCCCAAGGCCGCCCTGCGGAGGGTCGAGCTCTCTGGGCCCAAGGCTGAGCCTGTGTCTCGGCGCACCGAGATCTCCATCGACATCTCGTCCAAGCAGGTAGAGAACGCCGGCACCGCCGGGCCGTCCCGGTTCGGGCTAAAGCGGGCCGAGGCGCTGGGCCACAAGACGCCGGAGCCTGCGCCCCGGAGGACGGAGATCACCATAGTCAAGCCCCAGGAGTCAGCCCACCGGAGGATGGAGACCCCGGCCTCTAAGATGCCCGAGGTGCCCGCTGCCCCTGCCGCTGACGCAGCCCCCAAGAGGGTCGAGATCCAGGTGCCCAAGCCAGCTGAGGGGCCCGCCTCCCCCATCCCACCCCAGACCCTGGAGAATTCAGAACTCGCCCCGATGTCTCAGCTGCAGAGCAGGCTGGAGCCCAAGCCCCAGCCCCCCGTGGCCGAGATCCCACCCAAGAGCCAGGAGGGTGAGTAGCAAGGTGCCAGTCACCTGTGCTGTGATGACTTGGGGAGTGGGGAGCTGTATTTGCCTTGGAATCTTGGAGAAAGAAGCTGAATATTGAGTTGAGGGGTGGCTTATACTTCTGAAATCTCAGGGGCAAGGCCTGGGGGGCTCTTTCCGTCCCATAGTGGACCACAGTGCAGCAAGTTGGATTTCAGTTAGACTCTGCAAAGAATCTCTGGGTTGTGAGGGTCCCCTTTTAATTGGTCAACAGGGTCGTGGTGTAACCATGGCTGTGACCCCAGGATGTGGGGGCAGGAACCAGGACAGGCTCGTGTTGGGGTGGGATGGCTGTGAGACCCCAGGAGAGGCTCTCACGGTCCTGGTGGTCCGTGGTCCCTGGGCCTTGGAGAGGCAGGCTCGGGTTCTAGAAGGGTGACAAGTGCCCTGCAGGTGCCCCCAGGGCACAGGCTGCGGGAGGTGGGAGGGGGCGGTTCCTGCACTGGAGGGTCTTCCTCCCAAAGGAGGGAGGGTTGTGCCCAGACGGGAAGGGAAGATGACAGCGTCTCATCTCTGCACTCTGGGGTTTTCAGGGCTGCCAGGAGGGGTCCCAGGCCAGGGAGCCCCGTGATTCCTGCCCATGACTCTGTTCAGGGCTCTTCTGCTGGCTGGGGGGCGATTGAGGGCGTGGCTACTGTCCTTGGAGGGTCCAGACCCAGACTTGTGCTCACGGGGAGCTCACAGGGGACATGATGCTGTCCCGTGAAACACCATTGCTGCCCCCTGCCCCACAATGAGGGTCTTGGCCCCACAGGCTGTGTTAAGGTGCCGGCTGAGCTGTGAGCCTGATGAAAGCTGGGTCCAGTTGTAATCCTGGGACTCGGAGCTCAGTAAATGTTCAGTAAGTGTCCCTTGGGTTGGACAGGCAGAACATTCTGGGTTTTTGATTAACCTTTTAAAAATTATTTTTCATGGTGGTCAAACACACATAATATTGACCATTGTAGCCGTTTTTAAGTGTACAGTTCATGCATATTAAATACACTGTGCTGCTGTGCAACCGTCTCCATCCATCTCCACAACTTTTCATCTTCCAGCTGAGTCTCTGGCCCCATTACCTCCCCCAGTCCCGGCACTTGGCGCCCGCCTTCCCGTTTTCTGTCTCTGTGAGTTTGACTACTCTGGGCCCTTCCTGTATGTGGAATCCTGAATATTTGTCCTTTTGTGTCTGGTTTACTTCACTTTGCAAGTCTTCAGAGTTCATCCATGTTGCAGCAGGTATCAGAATTTCCTTCCCTTTCCAAGGCTGGATAATATTCCATTGTATGCATAGACCACACTGCGTACCCATCCATTGGTTTTTTGTGTGTGTGTGTGTGGGGGTACTCAATACATATTTATTGTTTTGAAAATTCCTTTGAAAGCCGATTTCTTATTTTTTCCTTTTTAAATTCTTTTAATTGAAGGATATTTGCTTTACAGAATTTTGTTGTTTTCTATCAAACCTCAACATGAATCAGCCGTAGGCATACGTATATCCCCTCCCTTTTGAACCTTCCTCCCAGCTTCCTCCCCGTCCCACCCCTCTAGGTTGATACAGAGCCCCTGTTTGAGTTTCCTGAGCCATACAGCAAATTCCCGTTGGCTATCTCTTTTACATATGGGAATGCAAGTTTCCATGTTACTCTTTCCATACATCTCACCCTCTCCTCCCCTCTCCCCGTGTCCATTCTCTATGTCTGTTTCTCCATTGCTGCCCTGTAAATAAATTGTTCAGTACCATTGTTCTAGATTCTGTGTATGTGTGTTAGAATACGGTATTTATCTTTCTCTTTCTGACTCACTTCACTCTGAATAGTAGGTTCTAGCTTCATCCACCTCATCAGAACTGACTCAAATGAGTTCCTTTTTGTTGCTAAATAATATTCCATTGTGTATATGTACCAAACTTCTTTAACCATTCATCTGTCTGTGGGCATCTAGGTTGCCTCCGTGTTCTAGCTATTTTAAACACTGTTGCAGTGAACAGTGGGATACATGTGTCTTTTTCAGCTTTGGTTTCCTCAGGGTTTATGCCTAGGAGTGGGATTGCTGGGTCATATGGTGGTTTTATTCCTAGTTTTTTAAGGAATCTCCATAATACCATCTTCCATATTGGCTATATCAATTTACATTCCCACCAACAGTGCAAGACCGTTCCCTTTTCTCCACACCCTCTCCAGCATTTATTGTAGACTTTTTGATGATGGCCATTCTGATCAGTATGAGGTGATATCTCATTGTGGTTTTGATTTGCATTGCTCTGATAATGAGCGATGTTGAGCATCTTTTCATGTGTTTGTTAGCCATCTGTATGTCTTCTTTGGAGAAATATCTGTTTAGGTCTTTTCCCCACTTTTTGATTGAGTTGTTTTTCTGGCATTGAGTTGTATGGGCTGCTTGTGTATTTTGGAAATTAATCCTCTGTCAGTTTCATTCGCTATTGTTTTCTCGCTTTCTGAGGGTTGTCTTTTCACCTTGCTTAGTTTCCTTTGCTGTGCAAAAGCTTTTAAGTTTAATCAGGTCCTATTTATTTACTTTTGTTTTTATTTCCGTTACTCTAGGAGGTGAGTCATAGAGGATCTTGCTTTGATTTATGTCATTGAGTGTTCTACCTATATTTTTCTCTAAGAGTTTTACAGTTTCTGGCTTTACATTTAGGTCTTTAATCCATTTTGAGTTTATCTGTGTGTATGGTGTTAGGAAGTGGTCTGATTTCGTTCTTTTACACGTAACTGTCCAGTTTTCCCAGCACCATTTATTGAAGAGGCTGTCTTTGCCCCATTGTATATTCTTGCCTCTTTTGTCAAAAATAAGGTGCCCATAGGTGCAGCGGTTTATTTCTGGGCTCTCTGTCTTGTTCCATTGATCTGTATTTCTGTCTTTGTGCCAGTACTATACTGTCTTGATGACAGTAGCTTTATAGTATAATCTGAAGTCAGGAAGGTTGATTCCTCCAGCTCCATTCTTCTTTCTCAAGACTGCTTTGGCTATTTGGGGTCTTTTGTGTTTCCATATGAGTTGTGAAATTTTTTGTTCTAGTTCTGTGGAAAATGCCATTGGTCACTTGATTATCCATCCATTGTTGATGGACACCTGTGTCCTCCTACTGCTTGGCTGTCGTGAGTAAAGCTGCTGTGAACTTGGGTGTACAGATATCTCTAGTTCCTGCTCTAAGTTCTTTCTTAAAAAAAAAAAATTATATATTTATTTGGCTGCCCCAGGTGTTAGTTGCAGCATGTGGGATCTAGTTCCTTGACCAGGGATCGAACCCAGGCCCCTGCATTGGGAACAGGGAGTATTAGCCACTGGACCACCAGGGAAGTCCCTAACTTTCCTTTTTAAATGAGAATTTTCCCGTGGTGATGGGGACTTGTGATAGGGTGAGGGTAGGGGTGTTGGTGGAGCAGCCGCTTTCTTCTCAAGGCATGCATTTGACCGAGAGGGTCGGGTGGGGCAAGGGGCTGACTGAATTTCCCGTGACGCTGGGCGACAGTCTGGCGGCAGGACCAGAGGTCCCTTCCAGCCCTGCTGTGTGAGTCTGTGTCTACCCAGACGTGACCCTGCAGAGCCACCCCACCCCCCAGGCACCGTGTCAGGACACATGGCCTGTGTTTGGGGAGTGGCCGGGAGGCCGTTTCCTCCTGCTCTTCTGTTGGTCTAGGGCCTTTGCTGCCGGATGCGGCTCGCTCCTGGGGGTGAGGTGTTCACGCTCAGTTGAGTCAAACAGGATGTGACTAGGGAGACGGTCGTCAACCATCCAGCTGTTGATGAGACTTGGCCCTGGATACCCGAGGAGATGGTCCCACTCTGGGCGGGAGGTGGGACAGGCAGGGG
>NW_011494943.1:8805594-8808219 GCF_000754665.1 Bison bison bison
ACGTCTTCCTCCAGCAGCAGACACTGCTGGGATTTAACCAGGAAAAGAGGGGTGGGGAGGAGCCTTCCTGGCTGAGGCCCCAGTCCAGAGGTTCTGGGGAGCCTAGTGTCGGGGCTGGGGCTGTGTGGCTTTTCCAGGGGAAAGAATTTCAGTGTCTGAGCGGGGTACCAAAGCCCGGACCCACAGCTCCTCTGTGCAGATGGGCGTCAGGCTCTGCATGGAGAGGTCCATGGGCCAGGGCGGCTGTCCTCTGCCCTGGGGGGTCAGTGTACGTGCCCGTTGAGTGTGTACCTGTGTGTGAATTCACATGTGTGCTGAGCCTGCTCCTCCATGTCTTACAGGCTGGGTGGGGAGGCAGCTCCCTGAGAGCAGTGCTCACAGGCTGAGAACACTTAGATGTATTTGAAGCAGGCGGGGGTTGGACAGATGCTATCGAGGAACGATGCTTGGGTTTGGAGGAGGTGAGGGCTTGGATGAGTCTGTTTGGGAGAACGCTTTCCATTTAAAACAGCACTTCAGAAGTCACTGTGGGGCGAGCCTGGAGGTAACACAGGGTGAGACGTGGACTGGGAGGAGGAAGCAAGGCCTGCCGGGGGCTGGGGGATTCGACCTTCACCTGCTCGGCCTTGTGCGTCCAGTCCTGAGGTCCTGGGCAAGTGCGGGTGAAGGTCAGGGCCTGATGGAGGGGTATTCCCAGCATTTATTGTTGGGGCTTCTGGGGGACCCCGGGTCTGAACGCCCCCACTCCTAGTCCCTGTTCTTAGGCTTCATCGGTTTTTTCCTTCCTTCCCCTCCCCTGGTTTTGGTCTGTCCAGCCTCTCCAGGCACCTTGGCTTCACTTCCTGTCCATCTGTCCTGCAGACCTGGCGCTCCCATCCCCTTCCACCCTTCCATGGGTGGGGGGTGGGGAATTGGGTTGGCAGCTCCCAGAACCCCACTACCCTGCAGGCCCTGCTCTGACTGCTCTCCGTGTGCTCACTACCCGTCCCCCGCCGGGGCAGGGGAGCAGCTGGTGCTGCAGGGGCAAAGGATCAGGGAAACTGGGAGCTCTGTGCCCTCTGATCAGACTCAGCCCTCTGCCTCCACCTCCAGGAAGCCTTCCAGACTGTGACATGGTTGCAGGACAGGGTCTCCTGGGACCTCAGCTGAGTTGCTCTTAGATTGACCTCCCTAAAGTACAGCACTAGTAAAATCTATGTCCACTCTGAGTCTTCACTGGTCATTTGCCGGGGTGGCCCCAAGTGGATTCACCGTCTTGTGTAGCTCACACCTCTCTGCTTCCCAGCTCTTCCTGCTCTGGTCCTTTCATGGTCTCCCATGCAGGGACTTTCAGGGACCCCATGGGACCTACCCAAGGACCAAGCAGATACTTTTTGGGTCAACCGAGAACCCACAGGTCTGATCCACTCTGGCGTGCTGAGTTCTTCGTTTCTGAGATTGATGATGCCTGTCCGTGGACTTGGTATCTCCATTCTTGCTTCTCTCTTGGACTCTGGGTGGGAGTGGCTTTGCCTCCTCTCCCAGGTCCCTGCTCTGCCCCCTTGCCCCTGCCTGGGTGGCTCTGGGTGGGGCTAGGCCCCAGGACCCAGACCCACGTCTGCCTGGCGGGCTCCTGGCTCTGCCTCCCCTGGGAGCCACCCCCCTGGCTCCACCAGCCAAGTTTCCCCGAGGCTGCCTTATAAGGCGGGCACTGGCCGCTCACTCGTGGGTCTGGTTCTTTGCCGTCTCTGGATGCTCACTGGGGGCTGTGGGAGAGGCCGGGGTGACCGGACAGAGTGACGAGTGGAGTGTCCCCAGACTGGCGCCCTGCTGAGTACTTGGGCGTGTCCTGGCTCCAGTCCACGGGCCTACTGGTTCTGAGCCACCGCTTCGCGTCACCCCTACCCCACTACTTCCCAGTCTCAATTTCTTGATCTGTCAAATGAGAGAGGAGTGGGCCCTGCTGGCCCAAGTAGCAGGGAGAGGGGTGGTCATGGTCTGAACGCTCCGGTGCAGCTGCACCTGCCCAGCCCCCAATGGCCAAGCCAGGTGTGGTGCCAGGGGTCCCTTGTGATGTGGCCATGACCTTGGGGTGGGGCAGACGCAGCAAGAGTCTTGGTAGGGTCTTCCTCCAACTTAAAACCTCTGGAATATCCTTGGTCATGCGTAGAGCCTTGAGGAAGGTGGACATCAGACCCCTCCCACGCCTCTGGTGGTGGGTATGGCTTTTTGGCAGACCAGGTGAGCCTGCCGCCTTCCAGGTGTACCTGGGTGCCTGTGTTGGGAACTGGGGCAGAGCAGGGAAGAACCTGTTTGCCCACGCGGGGAACCATGGGGGCTACAAGCACAGGACCCAGGAGAAAGCAACCCACCTCCCTTGCTGGCCTTCCCAGCTGTCTGCCAAGCCCAGCCCGGTGGTGAGGGGTAGGAGCGAGGGTGCATCCAGGGAATGCAGCCGAGCAGCTGCGGAATGCCTTAAATAGAGCCGGGCACAGCTGCGGGCGCGGGCTGGGCAGGCAGGCAGGCGCTGGCTGCAGGCGGGCCCCCGCTCTGCCTCCCTGCAGCTTGCAGGCTGTGGCCCTGACCACCCAGCCTGGGATGGGCCCCGGGATGGAGCTGGGCGAGGCCTCCCGGGTGCCCGTCCTG
>NW_011494943.1:8808319-8814564 GCF_000754665.1 Bison bison bison
CCGTCCTGAGAAGTTGAGCAGCTGCCAGGAGAGGGGCTGAGTCCGTAGCTGCGGCCTCTCAGGCCCAACAGCTGCTGGGAGCCAGTGTCTGCACAATGGGGCTGCTGTCCGGGGGACGCGCTCGCTCCAGACAGCCACGCTCTGTGGACAGAGGACGCATTCAGCGTCCCGGGGGCGGGGGCAGCTGGGACCCCTGTCCGGCGCCCCGCAGGGTGGGCGGCCCTGCCCCGACCCCAGGTTCTGACAGGAGGCCTGAAGGATGGTACCACGTGGTTCCCGGTGGCCCAACGTGATCAAGTGTGGACCCAGGGCTGCGGGTCCGAGAGCTGATGAGGGGTCGGGGAGGGGACCCTTCTCTGGTCTAGGTGTGACTTCCTTTCCGTGTTTTATCCGATTTGGCTTTCCCTGCCCCAGGCCTTTCTGTGGTGTCACAGGAGCCCCCTGGGATTCCAGGGGTTCCCAGACTACTGGTTGTAGTTGATGAGCAGGGGCAGCTCGTGCCCAGGACTGAGCATCCAGTTCTCTGAGCAGGGGGACCTCCCCTCCCTGTTCCCAGGCTGCCACTGGGCACACCCCCTCTGGAACCCCAGGGTTCTAGGGAACCTGATTTGAGAACCCCTGCTCTGTCCAGTGCAATTCAGAGAAACCCGCGCTGGCCCCAGCAAGGAGTTGGGAAGCAGAAGTGGCCTCGGATATCACCTATTCTATCTTCCTCCTTCTAAAACAAAATGTTCGAGCAGGAAGCCATCCGGGAGGCCTTGTCCACTTGTCCGTGGGAGAAGTGGCCCTCAGGCTGCCTGTCCTGCCCTGGTCTGATGACCTGTGCTCGCTGAGTCCTTTTCCTTGTTGAATGGGCCTAATTCCTCCTGCACAGTGTTGTTAGAACAAATGTGCTAACACGTGAGGACCGCCAGTGTGGCCCCAGCCCCCCGGGAGGTTTGGTTAAACAAGCTCACAAACAAAAACCAAACGCAGCCTTACTGAACGAACGGGCGCGGTTTGGCCTTGCGCGCTGCCCCTTTATCCCGAGCCTGTGGGTCACGTGCCGCTCTGTATTCCTGGTCCCCTTTGCCCTCTCTGCCCCGTCGCCTTTTCCTCTTCCAATTCTTAAAAGCAGTGCATGGCTGTTGGTAAAAGAGAAGACAGGGTCCCATGAAATGTGAAAACGAACCCTTTCCCCAGGAGAGCCCGTGTGGTCAGCGGGGCGTGCTCTATGTCCTGGATTTTGCCCGTGTGTGTCTTTCCCATTTAATGACACTGTGGGTTTGGTGCATTCCTTGTAATAGCTGTGTCCTCGGCCGTTACGCAGTCCCGCCCTTCTTGTCCGGCTTCATCTGTGATCAACAAGGCTTTATGAACATTCTCATGCTTATATGAGTGCGCATGTGACTTTTGGATAGACCTCTAGGGGTGGAATTTCTGCACCAAAGAATATTGAAAATGTTGGTCTTGTTGCCACATTGGCATCTAAAGTAGCTCCATCAGTGTTTCGTGGTGACAGTAGAGAGGTTGACCCTTGCTGTGGGTGGGGAGGCAGAAGGCCATCTGATGGGTGTTTTATCCTGTGCCTCTCTTATTAGGTGAGGGGCCCAGTAGCTTTCCTCTCTTTACAGGTCAAGGGCCCGCAGTTCACTGTGAACTCTTGTTCCTGTCCCTGGTTTACTTTCTCCCCAGCTGGGTGGTTAGTCCTTTTCTCGTTGACTTTTCTTTTAAAGAGTTCCTATACACCTTTGTTGTAGCTGTCGCCCGTCTTTTTCCCAGTCGTTGACTTTTAATTCTAGTGTGCTTTTCTAAACAGAGACTTTTGATCCCTTAGGTTGTCAAGTTTTTTCTTTTTCTTTTCTCTTGCAAGGGTTTATGTCCTGCTTAGAGGCCGCCTGCATTCCCAAATCATAGGGAAAAAATTCACTAAAGTTTTCTTCTGGTACTTTTATGGTTTCATCTTTATGTACTGAAATCGTTAACCCATTGGAACTTATCTGGGTTTGCGGTGAGAGGTGGGGACACACAGTTCTTACACAGATGATGAACGTGTGAGCTTGGTCCGCAGCGGGCAGGCGTGTGCGCCTGCTCTTTCTATCAGTTTTGGTGTCAGTGTCTTGCTGGCTTAGCAAAAATAATTTGGATGCGTTTCTTTCCCCCTCCCTCTGTATTCTGGAACATTTTAAGCAGCTACAAAATCATCTCTGTGTTAAAACTTTTAAAGAATTCACCAGTGAAACCATCTGAGCCAGATACTTTTGTGGGAGACTTGTCCTTTAAAAGGTCTTTATTTCCATAGGTTCGTTTGAATTTGGGGGGGGGTTCTTCTCCTATTTTGTATCTTTTTTTCTTTCTAGAAAGTTATTCTTTAAGCTGTGTAAAATTCCTCAGGGGCTTCCCTGGTGGCTCAGTGGTAAAGAATCCGTCTGCCAGTGCAAGAGTCGCAGGTGTGACCCCTGATCTGGGAAGATGGCACATGTTGAGGAGCAGCTAGCCTGTGCACCACAACTACTGAGCCTGTGCTCTGGAGCCTGCGAGCCGCAGCGACTGAGGCCCACGCACCCTAGAGCCTGTGCTCTGCAGCAAGAGCAGCCACCGCAGTAAGCAGCCCGTGCACCACACCTAGAGAGTAGCCCGCCGCCCCCACTGCAACTCGAGAAAAGCACTCGTGCAGCAACAAAGACAGTGCAGCCATGAATAAATAAATAAACCAGAAATTAAAAAAAAAACCCTCAGATTGTTCAGGGGCAGTGACGTGGAGGGGGGGACTGGGGTCAGGCCCCCGTAATTGCCACCATCAATCTGTGCCCCTGAGCTGCTGCCCCAGGCCTGGCATTGTCTGCAGAGGAAAGTGTGCATAGGTGCCCAGGACATGGCCCATGGACATGTGTTCTGAGAAGGACGAGTGCAGAGGCTTGTGGCACCCTGAGCAGGAGGCCCCCCAACCCGCCAACAGAGACTCTTGAAGGCAGTGAGTGGGGGAGGTTAGGGAACCTTGGTCTTGAAGAGGGCAGAGTGGTCCAGGCAGGTGAAGTGCCATTGGCACGCTGGAATCCCAAGTTTGATGTTGCCCGGAGAGTGGTTTTCAAACTTATTTTGGACTGTAGCCTCCAATAAGAAGTATGTTTTACACCACAGACCAGGACACACGTGTGTAGATGTGTGTGTGTGTGTGTGTGGTGTGTATACAAATGAAACAGTATTTCCATGGAGTAATTCTTCAGGGGTGCGCCTGCTGTGCCCCGATACTTGCTGTGCTTCTTGGGTTGGGTGGGGGAGCTTTACTTATTTTCTAAAAGCAGCTCTATTGAGATCCAGTTCACATACCATTCGGTTCTTCCATTTAAAGTGTACAATCCGATGGTTTTTAGTTATTTACGGGATTGTGCAACCATTGCCACATCCAATTTTAGGCCGTTTTCATCACCTCGAAAAGAATCTCTGTACCATCAAGCTGTCACCTCCTCTTCCCCACCCCGTTTTTCCCAGGTCTAATCAGTGGCCACCTTTCTGTCTGCAGGTTTAAACATTTCTTAGGGTTGGGGTCACACGACCTGTGGTCTTCTGTGACTTGCTTCCTTCCCTTTGTGGAGCGTTGCAAAGTTCCTGCATGCTGAACTCCCAACCGCATCCCTTTTCCTAGCTGAGTAATATTCCATTTATGGACGGAACACATTGTGTTGATCTGTTTGTCAGTTGAGGGACATTTGGGTTGTTTCTACCTTTTGCCTATTATGAATGTGTTATTTTTAAACATTAAAAAAAAATGGCTGGTTATGACCCACTAAATAGTTTTCAGGACCTAGAGTTTGGGCTAACGCACATTAGCCGTGGTGAGGGCTAAAGAGGCCAACTGACGCAGGCGAGGGTGCTCTGGAATTACTCGTGGCACCAGGAGGCTGTGACTGTATGCTGGCTTAGATGGTGGGCTGAAGGAGGGCCAGCTCAGAGATGGGGCCAGATGCTGTGTTGTGGGGCCCATCCATCAGAAGTGTTTCGCCAGGGCCTGGTCAGATTTCCTAGAGATTATCATGCCAGGAGTGTTTGTTTATTCGAGAAAGGCTGAGAGATGACATGTGCCAGGCTCTGTTTGCAGCACTAAGGAATGTGCGGATGCTGTACGTACAGATGAAAACCCCGTCCTCCTGGGGTGATGTGCTCAGGGGAGGAAGCAGAGGATGAACAGAGCAAACAGTGACATAACGCACGTTAGCCGTGGTGAGGGCCAAAGAGGCCAGTGACGCAGATGAGGCTGCTCCGGAATTACTCGTGGCACCAGGAGGCTGTGACTGTAACCAGGGTGGTCCTGGGTTGGAGGTCATGGGTGTGGAGACCTGGAGGTCGGTGGGGAAAGCAAAAAGAGCAGGGCAGAGATGGGGCAAGTGAGGCACTCACAGAGTTTATGGGGGAGGGGGCACCCAAAAAACTTAGGAATCAAGAAAAATAGTATTTTCATGCAGTGCTTTTCAGAATCACAATC
The DNA here is from genome assembly GCF_000754665.1 of Bison bison bison. Lineage (NCBI taxonomy): Eukaryota > Metazoa > Chordata > Mammalia > Artiodactyla > Bovidae > Bison > Bison bison. The sequence continues at coordinate 8,812,782 of NW_011494943.1, forward strand.
ATGCAAGAAAATCCTAGATGAATAAATGTCAGTATTTTCTTGTTTATTTATTTATGGTTGAGCTGGGCCTTTGTTTCTTCATGGGTGAATGGGGGCTACTCTTGTTGCTGTGTGCGGGCTTCTCATCTCGGGGGCTTCTCTTGTTGCAGAGCACAGGCTCAGTGCCCGTGGGCTTTGTAGTTGTGGCACTGGGGCTCATTGGTGTGAGCCTAGGGTGTGCAGGCTTCTGTAGTTGTGGCCTCGGGCTGGTCGCCCCCCTGTGCCTCAGTTTCCCCACTTACCGAACAATCTCATGGAGCCGTAGAGAGAATGGATGTGAGGGCCTGGAGCGTCATGACTATGCCCTGAGGGCTACTGTTTTTATTTTTAAAATTATTATTATTTTTGAGCTGGGCGCACAGGAAGTGCTTATTACTAAATGCTAGTTGTGGTTATTACTGCCTTCTGTGTCCCTGGCTGTCGCCCGGTGCAGCCACGCTCCGGGTGATGGGGGGAAGGCCCTTGATGATTTGCAGAAGGTAAATAGAGGCTGCTTGAGCCTTGAGGAGTGGGGAGGAGGCAGGTGTGTGGGGCTGCGGACGCGGCTGCAGGACAGAGAGGAGATCGAGGGGGCCCAGGTGGGCTCTCAGAACTGGGCCCTGGGGTGGGGCAGTGATTCTGACAGACGAATCAGTTTCCCCCAAGTTCACTGTGCTCTGAGACAGAAGCCGCCGGAATAGAGTCCAAGTCATGAAATCAGAAAGGGGCTGAACCTTGGTGTGGAGTCAGCTATGGAAACAGTGTATCCTAGTGTGTCTAGAATTTCCCATGGAATGGGAAGAAGGTGGGGATTTCTAATTGAAACTGTTAGGGAACTCCTGATGACTTTAGACCAGACAGGGGATGTCAAATGGAAATTAATTATACAGAAGCCATTAATGTTGCATAAATGGTTACTATCTTAAAAGTAACATATACACACGCATGTATATATTCTTGTTCCTTTGGGGGTTTTCTTAGGTATACCCCCATACTTTATTCCCTAACTGCAAGTATCTGAATATTCCTCAGCCCCAAGTCTTGGGGTTCCAGGAACCAGCCTTCCTGGTGGGTTGGGGTGATTCCCCCCCACCAGCAGAGCGCCTCCTGCAGGGGGCTTCGAGTGTTGGCCGGGAAGGTTGAAGAAGATAGTCCGCTGTGACCGCTGGGTTTGTCCTGTGTCACGAGGCGCCAGGTGGGCGCTCGGGTGACCTCCCATCGGTGGGACCCGGTGGGTAGGGGCTGCTCTTCGGTCCTCCGTTTCCCGGTGGGGAGGTGGCACCTGAGATCACCCGTGCTGGAGCCCCAGCTCTGAGGTCGGGCCGCCCCCACGGCGCCTTTGTGGCCTCTTGTCTGCAGTGGGTGGCCTTGCCCTGCTATGGACGTGGGCGGTGACGGAGCAGCCCTGCCCCACTGGGAGTCCCACTGCAGGGCAGCCTCTCGTGGGTCCTGGGCTACTGATGGCAGGAAGGCAGTCCTGGCAGGCTTCAGTTGCCCCCCTGGTCTCCAGCTCTGCTTGTTCTGCCTTCTGAGACCCTGAGGATGCAACAGGGTCTCCTCCCTTCCTGCCTGTCCCTTGAGGTTTTCATGTGTTCCTCCCAAAGCTCCCTCCTCCTGGGGGCTCCCCGAGCCGGCAGAACAGCAGGTTCAGTTCCAGATGGCCTCTGCATGGTCAGGCACTGGCGGGAGCCCTGCCCTTCATCTGAGCCCTGTGGATCCTGCCTTCCATGCAGGGCTATGGGACTGGCTGCGAGGGGCGTGTCTG
>NW_011494943.1:8814664-8819448 GCF_000754665.1 Bison bison bison
TAACTGTGGTGTCCACAGCCCAGAGTTGGGGAGGGCTACCTGTCACGTTCCAAGGAGCTGCCTGCCTGCCTCTGAGCTCCCCACCCTCCCACCCCCCAGTCTCCTGGTCCCTGGACTGCAAAGTCCAGCCCGAGAAAGTCCTCTCTCCTCAGTGTCTCCAGGCCCACTTCCTCTCGTCTGGCCCTGTCCAGACTTCACGCCTCGCCTTACTTTTGGCAGAGCAGAATCCAGAGACCCTGGGAGATCCCCGAAGTGGGCAAGAAGGCTGCTGTGTGAACAGCGGGGCTCTGGCCCCTCCCTGGGCAGGTCACCCTTGCAGACGCAGCCTCAGGCACAACTCATCGAGTCCTCTCTCTCCTCTGCGTGGGGACGAGGAGCCCAGCTGGGACGGGAGATAACACCCATGGTCATCATTGTCATTGGTGACCCCAGGGCACGCCTGAGTCATGACGTAACCGCTGTATGCTCCCTCGGAGTCAGCTTCCCTGCACAGTCTAGTAGCCCAGCCCAGAAAGGGGCTGTGTTTTCACCCCCAGGCTGAGCCTCGCTCCTTAGTTCTGGCCTGAGGCCGGCTTTCCTGAGGTCTGTGGCTCCCTGCCCATTTATTTACCTGCTGAGTAATGCCTATCTAGTGCCTGATGGGTGAGGCACCCAGGGCTCAAGTTACAGAGAGTTGGGGCACCTCCCGAAACACGGCCCTGCAGCCGCGGCCTTCCACCGCCCGCCTGGGTTTCAGGCACCCCCACCTCCTATCAGGTAAGTTCAGACTGGCGCCCCAGGACGTGGGGGCCCTGGTTTTCTGGTGTGGGGCAGGGCTGGGAGGCCGCGATGGAGGAGGGTGAGTGGGTAGGCACGTCCCCACTTCTTTCTGTGGCTGTTGGGGGCTGGTGGGGGCAGACCTGGCCACTCTTGTGTCTCTAGGGAGGGTGACAGGCGGCGGACAGGCTGCAGGGCCGCTGTGTGGAAGAGCTGGTGCAGGAATGGGGCAGACCTTGAACCCCCATCCCAGCTTTTAGGGAGGTGGGTGATTTATTTAGTGGCTCTATCAATGGACTTTCTGTTCAGCCAAGAAAGCCTCGGTCAGTGAATTGGAAGTGGCATTTCTTGATATTGAATTTAGCAGCAAGGCTGCCTCCGCCCACGTCCTTGCTTATTATGCATGCTTGCTCAGGGCAGATATTTATGCTCTGTGGCTGGCGTGGGTCCCCAGGCCTCGGTGCCTGTCCCCATGATGCCTGGGCAGTCCCACCTGTACTGGCCCCACCTGGGCCTTCAAGCCAGCGAGACTTCTGGCTCCAGGGGTGGGTGATTCTGTTATAGGACCCAGAAGGTCCAGTGTGCTGATGAGGCTTGGTTGGGGCCGGGGGACTGTTCTGAGCCACCTTCCTGCTGCGTGGGTGGTGGGGCCCTGGGTGGGTCCTCCCTGTCGCCTGTTCCTTCCTCACGCACGCTCGGCTCCTCCCTTGGCTTTCTCCTTCTCCCCTTGCGGCAGGCCAGCTGGCAGAGGCACCTACCGGATGGGGCTTGACACTAAAAGACTTTCCAGGTCCAGATCCCGGTAGCGACAGGTAGGGAAATCCTGATCTCAGCCAGGGAAGCAGACCGAGCAGTTGATAATAATGACTGGCCTGACCACTCCGGCAAGATAAGGCTGGCATCTGGGTGCCCCGTTGCTCCTGTTTTCCAGATTAGGAAACCAAGGCACAGGGAGCTCCGGCCACTTGCCTAAGGCCCCACAGTTGTTAATAATCTGGATGTGAACCTTGGGAGAGGCTCTCTGCCAGCCCTGGCCACCCCAGGGCTAGGGAGCAGGGCTGACCCATGAAACCGGGTCCCTGCCCCAGAGCTTGGGCTGGGATGTGGAAGAACCCAGACTGGGACCCTCCTCTGGCCTCCTTCTTTCAGAAGGCAGAACGAGATGATGGAGTGAAAGAAAACTCCAGTTAGAAGAAATGAGGGACTCTGGGACTCCCCCGTTTCCTCTAGCCCCCTACCTGTCCTGGAGTTTAAAATAATTTGTCGGGGAAAGCGGGAACAGATTGGAAGTCCCGTTTCTCCCCGCTGATCACAGCTGCAGGGAGCTTGCTATGGCTTGCAGCCCAGCCCAGCCCAGCTCCGCCCAGCCCTGCCTTCCTCATCTTCCCTCCTCCTCCTCCTCCCTGTAAGACCAGCTTGAGTTCTGCTGAAGAGCCAACGGGAGATGTTCAGGCTGGGCTGGGGGAGGGGGAGGAGGGGAGCAGGCGTGGTGTGCCTCCTTGTTGGAGAGGGGCTGACGTGAGACCCCCGGTTGTAGTCTCCTGGTGGGCCCTGGAAGAGGGGGAAGACTCTAGTCCCTGCCTGCCAGGTTTGCTCCCTGGCTCTGGGGGTCCCCGTGGGTCCCAGAGCAGCTGTTTTTGTATACAGCAGGGCCTCTATAGGCACTCCAGGGCCATTGATCTTTCTGGAGCTTGGAGTGGTTCCGCCTGCTTGAGCTGAGCAAGGCGCTGAGATGGGTGGAGGAGGGATGCGTGAATGCGGGCGCCTCTCCCTGGGGGCTTCTAACTGCACTAGGGCCCGGGAATGAAGTGGACGAGTCTTATTCCCAGGGGTTGGCTCGGGTCTTGATGGCCATTACCTTGGACAGCCCAGGGTAATGTCCCTTCTTGCTGGACACCGTGGGTGGGGCCCTCAGGACAGAAGAGAGTCAAGTGGAGAAGCAGCGAGAAACACAGCATCTCCACTCTTGTCAGCACTGCCTCGGGGCTGGGCAGGGCGGCCAGGACAGTAGCGGCCACAGCGTGGCTTTCTGGGAGGTCAGCCCATCAGCGTGGCCCAGGGGACTGGGAGGGGTGCTTCTGTCTCCACTTCCCCTCATTTCTTGTCTGGGCCTTGGGAGCAGGCCCCCACATTTCTGCCTGGGAGCTCAGGGTGGGAGCAACCAGAGAGAAAGCAGGGGCTTAGAGGAGCCAGGGGACCCTGGAAAGGCATCTCCCCAACCCCTGCATACCCCTGCAGCCCTCCCTTCCCCAGAATTGTTTGGGGCTGGTCCGAGGAAGCGAGCCTCCTGGCTTCATGGACCTGGGGACCCTGATACCCATGGGCTGAGACCCCGTGGCAGAGCTCTTACTACCTGTTGGGTCTGAGTTTTACTCTCCAGGTCTGTTTCCAAAGCGGGGCGGTTACCTCTGAATCTGAATGCAGCTTCCTGGGCCCAAATCCAGTCTTTAGGGACCAGCGTCTGTGCGGGAGGCATGGAGGCAGCAACTCTGCAAAGAAAGTTACTAACCCGGCTCTGACCCCTCCCCTGTGCCTTTTAACGCTTTCCCCTCCTCCCTCTGGGATCCTTGTCAGGGCTCAGCTCCATGGCGGGCACTGGGGAGACCCGTGGGCTCTGAGGTCACATCTGCCTCCTGGCCATGCCGTGGGTAGATGAGAAACTTCAGTCCCCTTGAAAGTTTTGTGTACAGGTTGCTTGGGAACCCACCAGGTCAACCCTCATCCCACTCTAAAAGATGGTGAACTTGATGCAGTGTTTGTGACCATATGACCGTGTTTGTGCGTGCGTGCGTGCGTGCACGTAGTCTGCCCAGGAGGCTTTAGCCACATGGTCCCAGGCCAGGTCTTGATGGGGGGTTGGGGGTCCTGGTGACCCCCTCACTGTGCCCTTCCACCCCGAGATGAGCCTCTGCAGTGAGGACCCCTCCCAGCACCACGTCCCCCACCGTGTAACTGCCACTCGGTCATGCTACAGGGAAGCTTTTCCAGGGAGCCAGCTGTCACATTTGGCCTCTGTTTTTTGTTTTTGAACAGGAATGAAAGGAGAGAGTGACTAAGAAAGTGTGTGGGGGTGAGAGAGTCGGGAAAGGTCAGAGAGAGAGGAGGAAAGATCTGGAAAGTCCGGCCATGTGCTTGGGAAGCAGGTGCCAGCTATGAGATCATCTGGAGGTGGCGTCCTGCCCCGGGCCCAGCTTGCAACCAGGAGCCAGCGTTCTGCAGGGGAATCGCCCGACGGGGCTGGAAGCGAGGCCTGGGAGCCTGCCCTTGGCTCGAGCTCTGCAGCTCTTGAGAGCTGTGCAGATTTGTTTCCATTTTAGGGACACTGTGGGGAGGCTGTCACTCCCTTCCTAGCCTTTATTAATATTTCATTAATCACAGTGACCGCTCACTGCGTACTTACACGCTCCAGTGCCGGCCTGGAGGCAGCTTTATGTGCTTCATGGGATGTATCTGCCCAGCAGCCTTAGAAACAGTTGCTGTTGTGATTTGTAAAGAAGGTACCAAGGCCCAGAGAGGCTAAGTCACTTGCCCCCGGCCACACAGCTGGGAGTGGCTGACCCAGCTCTGGATGTGAACGCAGGGGCTGTTTGACTTCCGAGCCAGGGCTGGTTTGGAACTAGGTGTGTGGTTTCTGTGCAACTCTGGTAGCCTCTGGTCGGCCACCTCGACTGAGGCCCCTTCTGCAGGCAGTTCCAGGACAGTGTCCCCACAGCTGAAACGGACCAGGAGAGGTGGTGACTGTAGGCAGAGTTGCTGTCTGGGGGGGTGGCCACCCCGGGGACACAGCCACATCCCGTCTCCTGGATCTATGGAGCCCGCAGGTGTGGGTCAAGGGCTCCCCGGCTGCAGGAGAGGGCCCCACAGCAACAGACCCTGGGAGTCTGGCCTGTAAAACCCAGAGGCTTCCGGAGGCCTGTGGCCCAGCTTCCTGTGCAGCTGGGTCCTCCTGCACACTCAGTCCTCAGGCGGCACGACCTCCCACAGCCGGGTCCATCTTCCCAGGCCCGGTGCACATGGTGCGGGGTCAG
>NW_011494943.1:8819587-8827761 GCF_000754665.1 Bison bison bison
TCAGCGCTGCTCTGGGAGAGGGAGGGCAGGGCTCCAGGAACAGCCCGGGCGGGGGTGGGGTTGGGGTCACACTTCCCGGGAATGGAGGGGGAAGTCACTCCAGGCAGAGCATCCACTCTGCACGCTGGACGTCCGTAGGCCGGCAAGCCACCTGCCTCCCCAGCTCTGCACACGATCTGCCAGTTACCCGGCCATCCACCGGTCCTCCCGACCAGCAGACGCACGCACCATGCTCAGAGTCTGTGTGTGGAGCACATCCCTCTGTCTAGCTTGGAGCTGTGAAATTGTAGGGTTTGCCCAGCTCTGCCGGGCTCCAGCCTGTGTGTCCTAAGGTATGAAGTGTGATGCGAGGGGAGGTGTTCCCTCTGAGAAGTTAAGGTCTGTGAGCGCCCGTGGGCGGGCGTGGCAGAGAACCACATATCCAGATGAGCCAGGGTTCTGGGGGGACAGGGGAGGGAGGGGAGGTCCTCAGTCACCTCCTCAGCCCCAGCCCTCTCTGAGCTGCCCTGGGTGCCTTCCACCCCTCTCAGCACAGCCGTTTCCTCCTGAGTCCATACCCCGGGCCTCCTGATCGGGGAAACAGCACCCTCTCCACCCACTACATTGCCTGGGCCTCAGAAATTTGGGACTCATCTGCCAGGCACAGCCCCCTCCAAAACAGACCCAAATCTGTGTGCTCCTTGTGCCCCCCTGCTGCAGCCCCAGGCCTTGCCTGGGCAGATGGTCCCCCCCGAACTTCCCCTAGCAGCTTGCTCCCCACAGTGGCCCACAAGGCCCTCCCACCTTCCCCACAAGCACCCACACCTGTAATGTTTGTGAAGGGCACCTCCTGGATGCGTGCAGTGGCTGGACGCAGCGGGTCTGGCATTGGTTCAAACCGCTCCTCAGCTTAAACCTCCCAGTGGGTGCCTACTCCCTGCTCATGGGTATGCAGCCCTCTGGCCTGGCTGCTCCTGGAGACACAGAGGTTTGTCCCCAGTGAGCCTGTACCTTCCTGGGATGTCATTCCCCAGATCTTTTCCTGGGTCCCTGCTTAAATGCTTTTATGCCTGCTTATGTGCTATCCCTAGACACTTAGTGCTGATTTGTTCCCATGGAGTGTGAGCTCCATGAGGTCAGGGGAAGCTGGCCCTGTCCCCAGGCCCTGGCATGTTGGTGGTGCCCAGGTCATGCCTATTGAGCACTTAGCGTGAAAGGACTCTAAAGGTAGGGTCTGTCCAGCTGGGACAATCAGGGAAGACTTCCTGGAAGAAGTGGCATCTGGTGAGCCCTGGAAAGTGATGAGTTTTTCTGGTGCCAAATTAAGACAGAGGGTCGAGGGGCATTGTCGTAACTCGGCGGACAGCCTTGAGCAGCGATGGCTGCTGGTACACGGCTTGCTGGTGGCCAACACAGGCAGGAGGCAGAGAGAGAAGTACTGTGAGCCGGAGGCCCCCGGGAGGCTGAGCTCCTGGGTGAGCAAAGGCTGGAGGTGGGAAGGACACCTGTGGGTGCAGCCCAGTGTGGGGTGGGCCTGGAGCCCGACCAGATGAGGGACAGCCCTCAAACCAACTAGCTGAGGCTCCTCAGGGGTGATGAGTGGCTGTGTTCCTGAGGAACTAACCCAGCGTGGGTGGAACGGTCGAACAGAACGGCAGGGACAGGAGTGGCCCCAAAGCCGGTCCCACCCAAGGTTCTGGGAGACTGAGTGAGGGTCGAACCCTGGGAACCGAAAGGGCAGGATGCGTTCCGGAAGCCCCTGGAGGGAAGAGGAGGACCTGGCTTCCTGCTCCCCCAGCCGGCCCAGCTCGGTGGATGCGTTTCAGGTGTGGGGCTGGCTGCCGCCCCTGGTTGTGGCTGCCTGTGGCACTGTGCTAAGAAGGATTCTGAAACCAGGAGGAAAACCTGCTCTGTTTGGCAGTGCCCACCTCGGGTGAAGCGGGGACCGTGGGTGCCCCCAGGGATTCCCATGTGTAGAATATGAGGAGACCAGTGGGTGGGGGTGGGGAGAGGGGCCCCTGGACAGCACCCAGGCCTTGCCACCCCGGGCCCTGTCTCGGTTGTTCTGCTTGACATGTCGGAGAGTCCCTGTCAGCTCCACTTTGTTTCATCGGCCTCTCTCCCCGGGCTCAGCTGCCTTTTCGGTTTGACCCATCTAATCACTGCCATCCCTACCCCGCAGCTGCCACGTGTCCAGACTTTCCAGGGTGTGGCCACGGGGCTCAGCGCTCTCCCTAAGTCTCCCGTAGCTCTCACAGCCACTCAGGAGGCCCAGAGAGGCTGAGTCACTGGCCCGTAGTCACACAGCGGGACCTCTGGCCTCAGGACCTTTTCGGGGCCCCAGGGGGACCCTGGTGAGGAAGCGAGGTATGAGGACTGGCCCCCCGCTGAGCGTAGGCAAGGTGGCCAGCAGGTTCAGCTGATACCCTGACTGCAGCAGGCTGGTCCACTGACAGACAGGAGCGTGGGCTCTGGGCTCTGTGCACCCACTTGCAAACTGGCTGATCCTGGGAGCCTTCCAGAAGCTTTCAGCTTTCTTATCTAGGGAAAGAGGAACTAAGGGTCTCTATCCCCCAGAGTGGGGCAGGGGGGGAACACACTGGGTTTGGAGAAAGCTGGGCTCCCCCAGCGACCTTTTGAAGTAGTCTGGTGTGGCTGTGTCCTCATTTTCAAGAGGCCCAGAGAGGTTGGGGCCCTGACCCCAGTCACAGAGCGAGAGCCTGGGCTACAGATGGCAGTGCTGGAAGGGAAAATGCTGGAAGCCTGGGGGTGAGGGCGGGGTGTCAGTGGAGGGAGGGAGTGCTTCCCAGCTGGGGAGTGTTCAGCAGTTCACGAATATTTAAGAAGCACTGACTTTAGCCTGCGGCCCCTGGTAGTCTCCAGGAAAGCAGGAGGAGGGAGGCTGGAGCCGGGCCTGTGTTCAGATTCAGGTTCCACCACTTACTCTTGCAGATTGGCTGTTTAACTACTCTGAACTCATCTCATTGTAGATGGGGAACAAACGCGAGGATTTAATGGGGTAGTGTAAGGGATGGACATGGCGCAGCCCTGGGCATTCAGTCAGTGTGTAATAAATGCTAAGGCTGCTACTATTGACAACATCAGCCCTGTTTCACGGGGGTGTCAGGCAGGCTCCTGCTCTAAGCACCTGCTTCCCCAGGCTGAGCATGTAGGTTGGTGGCTATTAGCTGTGTCCACCCGGGGCCTGGACAGGCCAGTGGGCACATGCGCGGGGAAGAAGCCTCACTGTCTTTGCCGCTGCTGCCGGCACCCACAGGCCTCCTGCCCGGGCTGCCCGCTGGCTCCTGCAGCCGCCTGGCAGAGTGCTGGGCTGGCACCCGTGCAGACTGTGCGATGAGAAGTTACCGGAAGCCTCGGCTGCAGTTGCTCCGTTGCTGGAGGGGCTGCAGGAGGATGGAGCCGTGGGGGTGGTCAGAGAACCAGAGGGGACCTCAGAGAAGGCTGTGGCTTCTTGGTGTGGATGCTCAGCTCTAGACATCAGGCGTCCAGGTGATGTCCGTCCTCCTGAAGGGGTCAGGAAGGCCAGAAGCTGCGTTCCAGTTTTCTGTGATCGGAAAGGGATGGCCCTTCTGGGGATATGTCTGGGGACCATTTCTTTCCTGGAGGAGGAAGGGTTGGAGGAATAAAAGGCTGGGGATGGAGCTGGCAAGGGAGGCATCATCGAGGTTTGCTTTCAAGCTGACTTTCTAAGCAGTAAGGCCGGAAGCCAGGCAGAGACCCTGAGAGCTGATGGGACTCAAGTCCAGAGAGGGGGAAGGGGTGCGATTGCCACATAGCAGGCAAGGGCAGACCGGGGGGCAGGCTTCTGGTGCCCACTCTACGCTGTCATTTCGGCATTCACGCCTGCAACTGTGGGTGCTCTCGGTGTGTGGGCAGCTGGTGGTGCCAGGACCACTCACCTGTGAGCTGGGTTCATCTGTGATGTGAATACTGTTCATGCTTTCCTTCTGCAGGAGAGAGTGAGGCTGAGATATCATGCCTGCCCAGGGCTCTCTCTGCAGCTGACCGCCCTGTGCAGGGCAAATAGAGGGTCTGAATGTGCGAATAGAGGTTCTGAAGGAGGGCCAAGCAGCCTGCCTTCTTTCCCATGGAGGCTCGTGGCTTGTGCGTACCTCGCAGCGGGCTGGCCCATCAGGGGTGGTCCCAGACCAGCCTGGAGCTGTGAGGGTCACTAGAGGACCATGGACGAGAGCTCTCTTTGCCTGCTTTCTCTCCTGCTGCAGAACTGTGACCACCACCCCCTGCCCACCACTCTCAGTTGTCAGACCCTTTCCCAGGGAGTGGGCTTGAGCCTGGGCGTGTCCAGGTTCTGTCGGTGTCCTCCAGCCTCTTCCTTGTGGCAACAGCGGGCCCCGGAAGCCTGCTCCTGGGGGATTGACCATGGGGTGCACGGCCCAGGCAGAGCCTGGCTTTCTCACCTGGGAAGTTTGTGCACGGCCCTTGGCACTGCCCCATTCTGTGGCCGGAGAAAGAGGGACATGACTTTTTTTTTGGAGACAAGAGATGGCTTAGGGAAGAGGCTGCCGTTCCAGTGCCATGGGCCTCCAGCTCCCCTCCTTGCCCCCATGGTGCCCACTGTCCCCTCAGCTGTGGCCTCATGGGCCACTCCACCCCTGGCTTCCTCTCTGAGCCTTGGCTGGTCAGTAGGGGGCAGTGGAGGCCTCAAGTCCCCCAAGACAACTGGGCACAGTGTTGAGTGTTTACAGATCTGGTCCGGGGAAGTCTCTCCCATCACACCCTGCTAACATTTTCCCTGGGATCGTCACGCTGGGTGGGGCGGGGGGCCTCCCAGGATGTGGACGAAGCAGAGCTCTGTTGACACAGTCTCCGGTTGAACCCACATCCTCCCTGCAGCCCAGCGGGAAGTGGCCTCGTGGCAGAGCCGGTGGAGCCGGGACCCAGCTCCACAAGTGGAGGAGAAGGATCCTGGCCCCCAGAGCCGCCCGGGGAAGACCCCTGCCCAGTGCCTGGCTGACAGCTCCTTGGAATGCTTCATCCACCTGGCCAGATGAGGCAGCGGGCAGGTGTTAGGAGAGCTGACGGGCTAAGAAGCATCTATCTTCCTGGCTGAAAAACAATCTTACTGCAATTTTAAAAATTATGCCTACTTACGACAAAAATAATTTACTTAGAAAGCTATAAAGAAGATGATGGATGTTAATTAGGTACTGTAGAAATCAGCGCTGTTCACATTTTGGTGTTTTCTTCCAGTCTTTTCCCTACATGCGTACTTAACACAAAGAATTAAAAAACCAAAAATGGGATCTGACACCTCCCTGCCGCTAACAAGGGTGCCCCTCCACCCCCAGGAGAGTTCCCCTACTCGTGACCCAAGCCGAGCCTCGAAAGGTGATCGGGATAATTTGCTCTAGGAGGGGACTGGCAGTTAGAGAACTATCTCATGGCTGGTGGAACTTGGAAAGTGGCTAGAGAGCTTCAGCAAAGGGTAGATCCCGGCCAGGGGTGGTGGGCAGGGAGGGGGCCCTTGGACGCTTTCTCATGTTATTCCGTGGGGTTATCTCTGAGACGGTGTGAATGAGAGCACGGTCACAGTGCCCTGACCCCGACCCTGGGCCACGGCCCTTCCTGTGGCAGCATGACCTTGGCTGAGGTGCTTTGTTCCCCTCTGTAGAATGGGGTCATAGAGGCCCATGTGAGAAGCTAGCCTGCTCATCCACACAAAGGGCCCAGGGCCGGCCTGGCGTGACCACTGCCATCACGGGACATGGTTCTTCTCCCTGTGTCCTCTCCTCGTCCCCATGGCCCTCATCTGTGGCCAGGCCGTCATTCAGTTGTTCATTCATTCGTTCACCTATTGAGGCCTTCTCTGTGCCAGGACTGGAGCTGAGAATGACGCCCTGCTCCCGGGCCCCCGGGGGTTTCTGAGAGGAGTGTGAGGACCTTGGAGACTGGCCCGCCAGGCTGCCCCATCGCCCCCTCCTCACGGGGGCCACTGGAAAGCTAGCAGGGAGGCAGCCAGCTCTATCACTTCTTGCTGTGTGACCTGGGGCAAGTTGCCTAACTCCTCTATGCGACTTCCCAAATCTGCTAAAAGAGGGACACCAGAGGGAGGCCCGGACGGGGCTGTTGTGAGGACCTCACTCAGCATGCGCTTTGCTTGTGGTGGCCATTCTGAGAATATCCTTGGATCCCAGGATACCGAGGCCTGTGAGTGGCATGCTGTCTCTGGCAGCCATCAAAGGGGGGACTCAGCGGCTGCAGGAACAGTTACTGACTTGGGAGCCACGGCCCAGAGCAGTCAACCATTCTTAGGAGGGAGGCCGGCTCCCTTGAAGTCCCCTGTCCCAGTATCTCTGTCCTTCTCGGCTTGAACAGGGAGCAGTGGGGGCCGGAGGGGGTGTGTCTGGACGGCCCTCGGCAGGAGTCTGGTCAGCTTTTGCTGTGCTGTGCAGGGCCTTCCCTCCCTGCCTGCCTGGGCCTGCTGTGCTCTTGGATGCTCTGACAGGAGGCTTTGGCTTCGAGTAATAGAAAACCCGGGGCTTCCCTGGTGGCACTGCGGTAAAGAATCTGCCTGGAGCGCAGGAGCCGCTGGAGATGCAGATTTGATATCCTGGGTTGGGAAGATCCCCTGGGGGAGGGCATGGCAACCCACTCCAGAATTCATGCTTGGAGAATCCCCATGGACAGAGGAGCCCTGGTGGGCTACATCCACAGGGTCGCAAAGAGTCGGACACAACAAAAGCAACTTAGCATGCAGGCGAGGAGTAGAAACCTCGGCTCAGAGTGGCCTGAGCTCCACGGCGGATTTGCTGCTGCACACAGTGAGAAGTGTGGAGCCTGGGCAGCTCAAGGGTGCCGTGGAGGACCCTGGTTCGGCCATCCTCCGTGTGGCTTCGTTTCCAGCTGTCCGCAGGGTCAGAGGTGCTGCAGCATTCGCTGACACAGCAGCATTCAGAGGGAGGGAAGCCCCCTCCCCTTGGGCCTCGTCCATGAACCAGGAAACCTTTCCCCCAAGCCCCTGGGGGGTTCTCGCCCTCCCTCAGCCCCCTACTGTCAGCTGACCCCCCTCCCCAACCTGGGGGTTCCTGTTCTGAAGTACATGGCATTTCCCAGCAGCGCAGGGAGGAGAACGAAGCCCTGAACCAAAAGGCTTGGCTGGGCAAGGTGGGGCAGCCTGGGGGTCCACTTTGGCCACCCTCCCTTGGCAGAGGGAGCAGGGAGGGACGAGGGGGCCCCTTGATTCAGCTGGGGTCCACGGAGAGACGGTGCCCACACGGCCAGTCCTTTCTGACCAGGCCTGCAGCAGCCACCTCGAGCCAATGAGCCGGGCGCCATCTGCACCCCCAGCTGAAACGTGGGCGGCCGTCCACACCGGAGGTAGTGCTGTGCCCATGGCACCAACTGGGGGGATGGTGAGGGTTGACGCGGGCTGCAGCCTGACCTCTGAGGGGAATCCAGCTGTCCCAGGGACGACCGGTAGCTATTGAAACGCTGGAGGAGGAAATGGGTGGGCTGTCCCTCCACACCCTCTTCCCTGCGGGGTGGCCGGGCGGGCACCCTGCTCTTTCCTGGCCCCTGCCCTGCCTTCGCGGGCCCCTTCATGCGCCTGTGGGCTTCCTTCCCCCCCTCCCTCTCTCCTCTCCCCCCAGTTAGTGCCTTCCGCCCCCTGCTCCTAGGACAGCCAGAGGGAGCTGCTGTTGGGCCTCCCCTACCAGTGGGGTGGGGTTCCCCAGCAGAGAGCCCTCATCTCCTGGGTTTAAAAAGCAGATTGCACTTGTGTGTGCGTGCATGTGTGTGTTACAGGAGGAATACCAAGCTGCAGCCCTCCTGTGTGTGTGTTTCTCTCCCTTCTCCCACTTGGGGAAGGGCCCTTGGCTTGGTGTTTGCAAGCCGAGCTCCCTGTGCTCGTGGGAGAGGCATGGGGCCCGTCCCCCTCGATCTAGGCTGTTCCTCTCCAGCCCCCGCTTTCTACAGAAGGTTCCCTAGAACAGAGCCGCTCAGAGTGGAGGCAGGGCCAGCTCGGGCTCTGGGCCCCCGACCCTGTTACTTATTGGCCATGTGGCTGGGCCCTGGTGTCCTTCACCCACTGGGGCCACATTCTCCCTGTCCTCCTGGCAGGGCTGTAGGGAGCATCCCTGAGGGTGGGGCAGAAGAGGGCAGAGGACACGCCACTGAAGGGAGCGGCGTGGCGGGGCCGGGCGGGAGGGCCCCCC
>NW_011494943.1:8827861-8832006 GCF_000754665.1 Bison bison bison
ACATAAAGACTCATGGGAGAATGGCATATAAAGCGTGGGTTTGATGAAGACGAGGAGGGATGGTTTGATCCTCTCACATCTGGACTTGGAGCCTCTGTGACTGCTGATGCAGGAGGGTGCTGGGTCACTGGGAACCATGGCTAGACTCCAGCCGTGGCCACCGTCAGCAGAGGGACCGGAGGATGGGGGCGGCAGAGGACCAAGGATGCTCCCCCTCCATTCTCCCAGGCCTCAGGCTGCTGGGGCCAGACAGGATCCCCGATGACCGTGACGGCAGTGGTGGTGTCCCCAGCCGCCAGGGCTTCCTGGGGTAACTTGCATGGTCCCAGGGCTCTTGACCTCAGTGAGTCCTCCTGACAGACCTGTGAATTCGATTCTGTCACTCTCCCCATTTAACAGATGAGGGACTCGGCGCAGACAGGTTAAACAACCTGCCCGAGGCCATGAAGCTAGATGGTTTGGATTCAGAAAGCCTGACTCCAGAGCCTCTAAACCTCCTCCGATTTCTGGTTTTGCTTCCTCTTGTCTCTGAGGCTCAGAGAAGGTTTCTGACTCTGCCAGGGACACACGCGGTTTAGTGGCAGAGGTGGAGTCACGTCTCCCAGGCCTTGGGGCTGATGTCTTTCCTTGAGCCAGTGCCTGTTTGGAGGCGGAATGGCCCACCCATCCTTGGGGTGGGGCCGGAAGTGCCAGGGGTGGCTGGTCTGCACTGCCCAGGATGGGGCAGCTGGGGGAGACAGGACGCCTCTGGGCTAATGAACCGTTACTGTTCCGCGGGTGCCTTTGCGTCTTCCAGCTCCTCACCGCTTGCATTTGTCTGAGGAGCACAAATTTTTGTGAGCAGCACAAATTTGAAAGCAGCGCTGTGGGTGTCTGAGCCCTGCCTTTGTGTAATCCGCGAGATGCCGACCTCTCGTGGCTTCCCTGCTTCCACCTGCAAAATCCATGCCCTGTGGACCTCCTTCAAGGCGAGAGCTGGGAACTGGTGCAGAAAAGCCCTTTCCCAGCAGAGCGTGTGTTCTCTGGGCCTTGACCTTGTGCGCTTTCGTGCCTGGGAGTGGGGGTGGGGGCTCTGGGAAGCCGGGGGCCTCTGCTGTCCACGCTCAGGAAGCCGTGGAGTCCATCCTCGCCAGGAGGATGGATGCCGGCAGGAAGTGAAAGAGTTAACGGGGGATCCTGCGTCCCTGGCTCCCTCCCCAGCTTTCCCAGGGAAAGGGCAGGAACTAGCGGCCTCCTCTTCAGAGGAAGGGGTGGGCGGGGACGCGAAGGGAGCTCGTTCCTCTGCAGTCACCTCCTGCACATTCAGTTCCACCGACTTCTGCAGACCAGCTGTTCAGAGCGAACCCAGAAGGCAGAGGGAGGCTTTCCAATAGGCGCAGAGGATGGAATGAATGTGGGATTCATTACAGGAATCTGGCAACACACAGAGCCTCACTTTCTCCCCTGAGATAGGAGGGGGGCAGGGTCCGAGGAGGAGGCCCTGGGCTGGAGCCAGAGGGTGGGGGTGTGAGGCCAGAGTCCCTTCCCTTCCCCCACAGCTGAGCCCCCGGGTGGGGCGGGGGGTGGGGGGGCCCTGCTTCCCTTTGCCTGGGGCTCGCCCTTCCCCTGAGAACCGCAGGCTGGAGTCACGTGCCGCTTCCCTCCGCTTCCCTCCCACCGCCCCTGCCCTGCCGGGAGAGAATGGTTTGGCCCCTTTGGCCCCTGCCACCTACGGCCTCCTGTTTGGTTGCACTGGCCTCTCTCCATGGAGGCTGGGCCAGGCGTGGGCAAAAGCCACTTCCTGGCAGCCAGACTGGGTCCTGGGGAGCTCCTGAAGGCCACCGGCACCCCTTTCCTGGCACTGGGAGGACACTGGGGGAAAGGCCAGGGGCCACTATGTGGGACACGGCATAAAGAATGTCCCCGAGCGTTTCTCAGGCCGGGGGTGCCCCTGGGCTCCGGAAGCTTTGTCTGGGGTTGGTGAGCTGTTTGCTGGGGATGCAGAAGTCAGGGTGTCCACTTAGGATTAGCCTGACCCTGATCCTGCAGTTTCTGGAGGAGCAAACGAGAGGCAGAGTGACTTCCCCAAAGCCACACAGCCCAGCATGCCCTCTCTCTGTGCCTCCCCATGTGGCAGCTGCTGTCATACTGTGATTTAGACGCCTGATGCTGAAGTGTTTGGAAAGCAAGACGCCTGGGAGAGAGGTGAGGCCTGTGGTTTGGGGTGTCAGGAACCAGGCCTGGTTCCCGGGGGGTAGAACACTGACCCCTCACCCACATCCTTCACCCCAAACCCCTGGGACCTCTCTGCCACGAAGCTGGAGTGACCTGGGCTCGGGGATCCTAAATTCGTCTCTCTGCACACAAGACTGCCTTCATGTGACCAGCTCTTCCTGGTGAGGAAAGGGGGCTCTCTGTGCTCGAGAGGGTCCCACAGTGAGGTTGGAGGAAGCTGGCACCCTGGGAGCTGGCGGCTGACTGCACTGGCTTCCTCTGCCCTGGTAAGGGAGGGGGCCATGATGAGCCGGCTGCGCCATCCGGTCTGTTACCCTTCTGTGGCAGCCTGGTGCCGTGCTGGGAGAGCCCAGATGAACCCCAGTGTTGTCCTGGAAGAATCACTGTTCAAGAGCTGAGGATGGAATTTCTGGGGAGGGCCTTCTGTTGCCTGCCCCACCCCTAACCCCCGGTCCCTCTTAGGCAGGCATCTCCAACCTTTTTGGCACCACGAACCAGTTTCGTGGAAGACAGTCTTCCCATGGTCTTGGGTTGGGGGATGGTTTGGGTCTCACCCACCACTCAGCTCCTGCTGGGCTGCCCGGTTCCTGACAGGCCATGGGCTGGCACCCAAGGGTTGGGGACACATTATCCCATTTTACAGATGTGGATAACTGATTCCCTCAGCTACCAAGTAGTGGGACCAGGATTTGAACCCAAGCAGGCAGTCTCCTGGGCCTGTGATTCCACCCTTTGTCTCCCTCCAGGACCTGGGTTAGTTGAGTCGGCAGAAAGATGACTCCCAAAGACGGCCATGTCCTAATCCCCAGACCGTGTGACTACGTCAGCCCACAAGGCAAAGGGGAATCGAGGTTGCTGATCAGCTGGCCCTAAAGTAGCGAGATTATCCTGGATAATCTGGAGGGATGATCCTGGATAATCCACACAGAGCCAGTGTAATCACAAGGGTCCTTAGAAGTAGGGGAAGGAGGCAGGCGAGTCAGCATCAGTGATGGGATGTGGGGAGATTCCACAGGCCATGCCGGCTGTAAAGTTGCCGGGGGGTGGGGAGGCCAGGAGCCCAGCAATGCAGTGGCCTCTGGAAGTTGGGACAGGTGGTCAAAGGGATTCTCCCCTGAGCCTCTGGAGGGCACCAGCCTTTGGTTTTAGCTCAGCAACTTTGTGTTGGACTTCTGAGTCCAGAACTATAAGAGGACACCCTGCGCTGTTCCGAGTTCCCGTGCTGTGTGACTTGTTAGGGCAGCAATGGGAAGCGAAGACAGGAAGTGGTGGTCCTCTTCTGGAAGAATTCAGGAGGAATTCCATCTGTATCCTGAACCCTGGGGGTTCTGGGCTCCCCTAGACACTCCCAGCCCTAGAGTCCACAGGACGCTCCCCACCCCGGGCCGGGCAGGAAAGAAAACAGTTGTGAAACTCTTTCCCACTTTCACAAGTGAAGGCAAGGCTGTGGGCCGATGTTCCTGTCTCCTTTTTGTGACCTTTTCCCCCCCTAGACTTAGAATTCTGTAGCTGAAAGAGACTGTGGGTTCATCAGCTTGTTTGCAATGAAGAAGAAAGCTGAGGCCCAGAGAAGTGAGCCTGCATGGCTAGGGCATGCCTGGTGGTGGTGGTGGGTGGAAGGCTAGTGGGTGGGGACTGCCAGGGAGCAAAGCAGATTGGCTGTGTGTGTTTGGGGTGGGAGGTGGGCTCTGGGGAGCTGGAGGAGCAGCTGCCTCACAGCCCTAGAACCTGGGGACCACAGGATGCCCCGGCTTGGGGACTGTGGCCTGAGATGAGGTAGGGAAGTGCCAGGTGTGCTGCCTTAGGTGGAGACCTCCTTTGCAGATGCTGCCAGCCTGCCCGGGGCTCTCAGAGACCTTGGTGGGTCAGATTGCAAACTGTGCTTTCCGTCATCAGCACCCAGAGCCAGCAGCTCGAAAGAGTTAGGCTCC
>NW_011494943.1:8832106-8836694 GCF_000754665.1 Bison bison bison
AGGCTCCTGCTTCTGGCCGTGAAATGTCATTTTCTGAGCTGCGTGGGGACCAAATGAATGAATCTCTACCTCCTGACCACTGTGATCGTTCTCTCCTGGGGTCTGGAGAAACAGCCCGGATGACACGAAGTGATAGTCTTCCAGCCTCATCAGCTTGCCCCTCCGCAGCTCACACCTCTCGTGGCATCCCGAATGGTTTCGCTGAGGCTCACCCGAGGCTTGCTGCCAGCCCTATTGCCTGCCAGGCCCTTGGCCTGGAAGGTCTGCTTTTCCACAGGGGTGGGACCCCTTCTAGGTTTCTCTAAGAACAGCCTCAGTGGCGTGTTCACTGGCCCTTGCTACACGGTGCCGGATCCCTTAGCTTTGTCCTGAGGCCGGGACCTGGGCAGGCAGGGCCTCTGTCGGTAAGGCTTAGCCCCTTCCCCGTACCTGACAAGGTGCCTGTATGCTCCATGTGTGTACAGGAGATGAAGGAATGAACAGACACGTCGTGAAACCATCCAGTTCCCATTTCTAACTGGTACATCATGTGAAGCATTTCACATTTTGAATATACCTTTTTTGGTGTGTGAAAGATTAAATTGGTTTTGTTACACAGTTCACGAGTAGGCAACACCTCCTTTAGCAACTAGAAGGGAGCTCCTTTGAATGTACTTAAAATACTTTCTCTATTTTGAAATAATCTTCGACTCGCCAGAGATCACAAAAGTCATAGTAGAGAGTGCCAGTGTACCTTTTGCCAGCTTCTCCCCTAATGACCTGTCACAGTACGAATCAAAACCAGGAAGCTGGCAGGAGTACAAGGATGTTAACTCAGCTACAGACTTGACTCCGCTCTCGCCAGTTTTACAGGTGAAATGTCCCTTTTGGGGGCATTGTGGTTCTTTAAAGTGAGACTTAACACGTATATAGGTTCATGCAGTTACCACCAGAGTCAGGAAACAGAAATGCTGCATCAGCAGTGAGGGTTTTGCCTGGTTTTGAACTGTATCTGAATTGTCGTTCAGTTGCTAAGTTGCATCCAACTCTGCAACCCCAAGGACTGCAACCCGCTAGGCTCTTGTGTCCACAGTCTCCCAGAGTTTGCTCAAATTCATGTCCATTGAGTCATTACCATGTTACCATGTAGCATACTTTCATTTTTGGCTTCTTCCACTGAATATTATGTTTGCAGGATTTATTCTTTTTTTTTTAATGTGCTTTTAAAAGCGAAATTTCCCAGAAGACTTTTTGGATCCACCATTAAGGTTTTACAAGCACAGATACATGAAAGTCATCGGTAATCCAGACTCTTCGCATCCATCAACAGTTTCTGCTGATTCTTCTCTGTGCTTCCGCTGGGGAGCTGGCAGATGCTGCCTGCCTGTGGGCTGTCTTCCCCACTCCCATGCCCGAGAAGAGGCAGGGGGCAGTGCTATGGAGCGTCTGCCTGGGTGCCAGGCTCAGCGCCAGTCTGTACACATGCCATCTTTTTCCTTTTCATTCTCCTTGAATTCCAGTGAACCCCTTCCCCCTTTTGACAGATGAGAAAAATCACTCTCAAGAGATAAAGAAATTTACACACACACACACACCCCATCGTTCAGCTGATAGGTGGTGGTGTCAGATTTGGACACCCTTCTGACCTCAAAGCCTGAGTTTCCTGGATGAAATGAAAACTTGGGTGGCTTGGACCACTGGCCCCTGGGCCAGGAGGGTCAGGCACAGGGGTTCCCCAGGTTTGTAGGGCGAGCTGGGAAGGATCAGTGTCCCCCCTCCCCAACCCCAGTCTGTGTAAATAGCCGGAGGTCATGTGCCCACTGCTTCACAGCCTTGAATTTCCTGAGCTTCCAGGTCTGGGAGGAGAGAAAGGAGGAGAGGAAAGAGCTGGGCTGGGCTGGTTTGGGCCCAATTCCCAATTAAACAAGCCGCTTAGTTTCCCATGAGTGGCAGTGTTACCTGCCTCCGGTCTTCGCTAAAGGGGAGAGGGGTCTCAGGCATCCCCATCTAAAGTGGGCCTGGGGCTGACAGAACCTCACATCAGGCATCTTAAGGAGCTGCAAAAGCCTTCAACCCTCACACCCGACTGAGGGCTCCACCCCAGAGGGGAAAACAAGGCTTCTTGGGCTGGGGCGTTTTCTGCCAGGTCATGAAAATAGGCCCGGAGTCGCCAGCTCCTCTTGGTTAGAGGCTTTCTGTGGTTTTCAGAGTACTTTGACATGGTTAGTTCAAAGCACCCTCCCCAAAATGCCGCAAGGAGGGCAGGAGGTTTGAGGCACCTCCTCTCGAGCAGCCAAACAGCAGGTGGGTTCACCACCCTCGGGCTGAGGTGGGTGAGCAGAGGCTCAGGAGGTGAGCGGAGGCTCAGGAGGTGATGCCTCGTCTTGGACGCCACCTGGCCAGTGAGCCACACACAGACTCGGGGCTTTGCTTCCCCAGGGCCTGCGAAGACTGCTTGCATTTAACAACAGCAACAAAAACACTCACCCTGGGACTTTCCTAGCAGTCCAGTGGTTAAGACTCTGAGCTTCCAATGCAGGGGGAACAGGTTTGACCCCTGGTTGGCTGCTAAGATCCTACACGCTGAGCGGTGAAACCAAAAGTTTAAAAAAAAGAAAAAGGAAATAAATTGTAAAATAAATAAATAAAAATTAAACATTATTAAAAAGAAAACAAAAACCATGCACCATCTCTGTGAACACAGCACCTGAGCGCCTCCATGCAGCCTGAGAAGCAAAGCTCTGCCAGTCTTCTTTCCTTCCTCTCACCAGACTCAGCCTGCGTTCGTATCTATTTATCGTTCCCGTGTTTACTTAGAACTTTGGCTGGGCAGCTCTGTTTCTCCCAGTGTTACATGCTAGTGTTTTACATGTTGCAGAACAGCATACCCAGCTTGTTCTGTGTCAGCAGCCTCTGTTTGTGATAAGGTGACCTGTACCAATGCCTGGGGCTTCCTGGGTGGCTCGGTGGTAAAGAATCTGCGGGTTTGGTCCCTGGGTTGGGAAGATCCCCTGGAGGAGGGCATGGTGACCCCCTCCAGTATTCTTGCCTGGAGAACGCCAGAAAAGCCTGGTAGGCTACAGTCCATAGGGTCGCAAAGAGTCCAACATGACTGAAGCGACTTCACACACACACACAAGTATTGGGGAGGGAAAACTTTTCCTCTACCTTCTTAGCTTCTGTCTTTTGACGGTCTGCAGACTAACCCAGGAGCCACATTAGTAAGAGAAGACAGACCTAAGCACATAAGTAAGGGATTTCACAGAGAAAATGTGACTCAAAGGGGCTTTAGGATTTAGGGTTTATATACACACCTTCATAGTAGGGGAGGAGGAGAAAGGCCCTTACTGGAAAACAAAGGACTCTGGAAAGATAAATGGACCCTTAGGAGGAGAGATGAGAACTAGGGTGGTTTTGTGGCAGTATCTGTAGGTGTGGTTTGCAGATGCAGGAGAGGTGGACTCCATCCCTGGGTCGGGAAGATCCCCTGGAGGAGGGCATGGCAACCTGCTCCAGGATTCTTGCCTGGAGAATCCCCATGGACAGAGGAGCTTGGCAGGCTACCGTCCATGGGGTCGCAAAGAGTCGGACACGACTGAAGGGACTTAATACACACACAGGGAGGGAAGACTTTTCCTCTACCCTCTTAGCTTCAGTCTTTCTGTTGTTCAGTTGCTCAGCCGTGAGAACTCTTTACAACCCCTTGATACGTAGCACACCGGGCTTCCCTGTCTTTCACCATTTCCTGGAGCTTGCCCAAACTCATATCCATTGAGTCAGTGAGGCCATCCAACCATCTCGTCCTCTTTTGTCCCTTTCTCCTCCTGCCTTCGATCTTTTCCGGCATCAGATCAGATCAGTCACTCAGTCGTGTCCGACTCTTTGCGACCCCATGAATCGCAGCACGCCAGGCCTCCCTGTCCATCACCAACTCCCGGAGTTCACTCAGACTCACATCCTTCGAGTCAGTGATGCCATCCAGCCATCTCATCCTCTGTCATCCCCTTCTCCTCTTGCCCCCAATCCCTCCCAGCATCAGAGTCTTTTCCAATGAGTCAACTCTTCGCATGAGGTGGCCAAAGAGTTTCAGCTTTAGCATCATTTCTTCCAAAGCAATCCCAGGGCTGAACTCCTTCAGAATGGACTGGTTGGATCTCCTTGTAGTCCAAGGGACTCTCAAGAGTCTTCTCCAACACCACACAGTTCAAAAGCATCAATTCTTCGGCATTCAGCCTTCTTCACAGTCCAACTCTCACATCCATACATGACCACAGGAAAAACCATAGCCTTGACTAGACGAACCTTTGTTGGCAAAGTAATGTCTCTGTTTCTGAATATGCTATCTAGGTTGGTCATAACTTTCCTTCTAAGGAGTAAGCGTCTTTTAATTTCATGGCTGTAGTCACCATCTGCAGTGATTTTGGAGCCCAAAAAAATAAAGTCTGATACTGTTTCCACTGTTTCCCCATCTATTTCCCATGAAGTGATGGGACCAGATGCCATGATCTTCGTTTTCTGAATGTTGAGCTTTAAGCCAACTTTTTCACTCTCCACTTTCACTTTCATCAAGAGGCTTTTGAGTTCCTCTTCACTTTCTGCATATCTGAGG
>NW_011494943.1:8836794-8844113 GCF_000754665.1 Bison bison bison
CTTCCAGTCCAGCGTTTCTCATGATGTACTCTGCATATAAGTTAAATAAACAGGGTGACAATATACAGCCTTGATGTACTCCTTTTCCTATTTGGAACCAGCATCAGGGTCTTTATAATGAATCGGCGTTGTGCATCAGGTGGCCAAAGTATTGGGGCTTCAACTTCATTATCAGTCGTTACAATGAATATTCAGGACTGATCTCCTTTAGAATGGACTGGTTGGATCTCCTTGCAGTCGAAGAGACTCTCAGGAGTCTTCTCCAACACCACAGTTCAAAAGCATCAATTCTTCGGCACTCAGCCTTCTTTATGGTCCAGCTCTTAGACCCATACGTGACTACTGGAACAACCATAGCTTTGACTATATGGACCTTTGTTGGCAAAATAATGTCTCTCCTTCAGTCTTTTGGGGGTCTGCAAACTAAACCAAGAGCCATACCAGTAAGAGAAAAGATAGACGTAAGCACATAAGTAAGGGATTTCACAGGAAAATGTTACTCAAAGCGTCTTTAGGATTTAGGGCTTATATACACACCTTCTTAATAGCAAAAGGGAAGGCGGAGAAGGACACTTAGTGGAGAACAAAGGACTCTGGAAAGATAAATGGACCCTTAAGCGGGGATATGAGAGCTAGGATGGTTTTGTGGCACAGTATCTGTAGGTGTGGTGTGCAGACTTCTTGTCTGCAATAGTCAGTCTTCCGGGCTTGCTCAGAGGAGGAGACTGCTGACAACTGAGTTCTTCCAGAAGGTTCTGTTCTTAGGCAGATGAGACTTCAGGGACTCAAATGCCATCTGTCCCAAGTCCTGTGCCACAGTAGTGTATCCTGGACACCTTTCCAAGTATCCTTCTCTGGTTCTCTTCCAAGTCCCAGCCAGACAGTGGGCAATGTGGAGGCCCTTTATAAAAAGGCCCCGTGTTGCCCATGGAATTGCCAAGAGCCCCTCTGGCCCTCCTGGAAAAGGAAATGGCAACCCACTCCAGTATTCTTGCCTGGAAAATTCCAGACAGAGGATCCTGGCGGGTACAGTCCATGGGGTCGCAGAGAGTCGGCCACGACAGCACTTTAGCAGCTCTGACCCTGCACCCACTGTGGGGACTGCTGACACTCCCACCCCACCCCTGGCTTTCCTGGTGACCCGGATGGTAAAGAATCTGCTTGCAATGCAGGAGAACTGGGTTTGACCCCTGGGTTGGAAAGATCTGGAGAAGGGAATGGCTACGCACCCCAGTGTTCTTGCCTGGAGAATTCTGTGAACTGAGGAGCCTGGCGGGCTACAGTCCCTGGGGCCACAAAGAGTCGACTGAGCAACTCACACTTCACCCCCACCCCACTCACCCCCTGTGTGTCTCTTGGACACACCTAGCTTAAGTTCAAATGTTATCAGCATCTTGCCAAATCTCAAGGGTATTGTATGTGTCTGTCAGTGCTAACCAGCTACTCTCAACCCAGGCTGTCCGTTGGAATCTCCTGAGAAATGTTTAACCAACGCCTAGATTAGTTAAATCAGAATCGCTGGGGACGGGGCCTGGGAATCTGTATTTCCCTGAAGCTCCCCTTAGGTTTGAGAACCTCTGAGCAGAAGCCAAATAAACATCCTGCTCTTTCTACTTGCTTGTCCCCTTACTTCCCAGTTCTAGACCCTCACTCCCGCCTCTAAATACCAAATTGTGTATTGCTGGACTGAAACAATTTACCATCTTAGCTGCTTAAGCTTTTGTTTTGCTCCTAATTTCAGTGGAGGATTAGGAAGTCTAGAGTGTCGCTCGTAACCCTGGTCTGGAGCGCCCCCACCTGGAGGTCTTCCCTCTTGACACCACCCCCCACCCCCACCCCACCCCTGAGAGAGAGCTCTCCAGTACCGACAGGCTGGGGTTCTGTTTGAAATCAGTGCGGGATTGGCTCCTTTTGTTGCTGGGAGTTCGGGATTTTGGAAGGAGGATGGAGTAGTGGGGTTGGAAGTGTGCCTGGGGCTACTGCTCAGCTACAAAGTATCCATCCCAACCAGAATAATAGAGTTGGCTGCTAGTGAGAGTTAAGATTATCATCAAATAATTTCTGACACATTGTTGATGTAATGATAGCTTTTCAAGAGGAAAAAGGAATGTGTATTAAAGGTGCCTGCCAGGGGAAGAGGCAACCTGACAGTGAGGCTGGGAGGAGTGCTTCTTAGAAAGGAGGAAATGGGGCCTTCCGGCCGCGGAGTTCCACAAACATTTACAGGGGCCGCTACCCAGGAGCCGGGGAAAAAGGTGAGTGAGTCAGCCAGACAAGTGCTCCAGGTCAGGATGTGAGGTGGGAAACAGGAAAGCGGGCAGGGGTGATCCTAGCTGATGGAACACCTGGAGGGCTTCCTGGAAGTGGTGACTTTTACCAGGGGATTTTAGGTATGGTTTGGAAGACTATGGGGCCCAGGTGAAGAGCGTAGGGGCCCTTAGAACACAAGCATGCCTAGAGGTGTGGCTGAGTCCGACGGCGGTCAGGACCAGAGGCAGCAGCCTGGGGGGGTGTGGCTGAAGCTGGTGACAAAAGTAAGGCCAGCCTCTCCTGAGATGCGGGGAGAGGAGACTCCTGTGTCTTGAGGGACGAGGTGAGGAAGGTAGCTGGGAGAAGCGTCCTGCTAGGAGGGGTGGTTAATGCATGCCACGTACTGCCCCCCGAGATCAGTCGGCCATGAGGGTCGTTTCAAGAGGTCGTTTCTAATGGTGAAATGGGCAGAAGCCAGAGAGCAAAGGTTAAGAAGTGAGTGGGCGGTGAGAAGGTGGAAGCTGCAAGTGTAGACCAACTGTTAGGAGGTGAGGTCGGGTTGTTGAGAGAGGAAGCAAGCCTACAGTTGGAGGAGGGGGCGGGGCCAAAGGAAGTGGGGGTGGCCTTGTTTTTGAGATGAGGGGCAGCCTGAATGTTCTAGGTCAAGTTGAAAGGGACCTGGGAAAAACATAGATGTCAACCCAAGGTGAAAACCAGCCCCTGCAAGCGTTGCTCTACTGCAGAGACAGCAGAAACTGAGCTAGGGTCCCCTCCCTCCCCCGTGCATGCCGGGCCCTTTGCCCTGGGGCTGTGGGGTCCTCCCCTACCCCAGGAATGAAGGGGGGGGGCTTGCGCGTGGGGCAGCACCTCCTGAGGTCGGCCTGCCTCTGGGCACCTGGGCCCCCCATCCCTGGGGGCATGTGGCTGCTTATGCTCCTGGCTCACTTCAGCCCCCAGCCCCACACTTCTAACCCGCCCAGCCCTTCCCCTGTCCTCCTGGGTGTGTGTGGGGGTGTGGAGCCCAGCGACCTGCCCGCAGAAGAGGCGGAGGGATATTTTTCTTGGCCTTTGATGGAAAGCATCTGCTGCATCCCATGGGGGTTTGCCCAGGGTGGGTTGGAAGGGAGTTGGCAGGAGGGCTGAGCTGTGTGCTCGCCACCAGGCTTTTGGGCTTGGCAGGAGGACCGTTTGGGACCTGGGAACTGGGGTGGGGGTGGTGCGTGTGTGCATGAGTGCGTGAGAGAGGGAGGGAGGGAGGGCACTGTGTAACCGCTTCCTTCTCTCCCGCTGCTGCTGCACGCTGGCTCCACATGAGTGGCCCCACTCTGCAGGGCGGGTGCCTCCCCGACAGGATGCTGTGCTCTTCACCCAGTTGGCCCGGCTGGAGGTGGAAGCCTCAACGTGTCCCTTTGTGGCTTCCAGAGTGGGACCCTCCCGCTGGACAGCCGATCAGTGCAGCTGCCCCCGGTGACCTTCCCCACGGCGTTCCCGATGGTGGGGTCTGCTCATGGACATGTGCAAACAGCCCACAGCACCCTTGTCGAGTTGTCAAGGACACCATGGGGCAGCCCACGCCCCCTCCGCCCGACTGCACATCAGCTGGAACCTGGCGAGGGGGGTTTCTTTAGCTTTCTGTGGATGAGTCCAACTCTCTCTCGCAAACCCCGACTAATATCCTGTAGGTCTGGGAAGGGTCTGGCTCACAGGTGCATGGCCTGGAACAAGTTCCCGTCCCACTCTGAGAGTTTGTGTCTTCATCTCTCCAGAAAGCTCCTAAACTTACACGGGTCGAGTTGCAGACTGCGGGGCTGCTGTCCCGACTTACCGCACACTCAATGGCTTCAAACAACAGAAATGTATTCTTCTTACAGTTCTGGCAGTCAGAAGTCTGAAATCAGGGGCACTGGGTGGGGCTGGCTCTGTCTGGAGGCTCCAGGGGGAGAAGCTGTCCTTCCTTCACCTTCTGGTGGCTGCCTGCGCCCTTGGCTTGTGGCCACACCACTCCACTCTCTGCCTCCGTCATCACACAGTCATCGTCCCTATATTCTTCAAGTTGCCCTCTGCAAACCTCTCTTAAGGACCCTCATGATTACGTTCGGGGCCCAGCCACAGAATCGGGAGAGCCTCTGCATCTCACAGACCCTCATCTCTGCAGTCGGCCCTGCCGTGTAAGATCACATTCAGAGGTTCCGGGAAGATGGGGCATGATACAGTCTCCCCCAGGGCTCCCGATTTGTCTTGGGGCCCCCCTGGGTTTAAGATATACAACAAGAAAACAAACTGGCTCCAGTGAAAGGAGGACACGTTAAATTCTTTTTTATTGACCATCCGCACATAGAGCTTGTTGTGCAGCCGTCGCTGCTGTCTACTTTCAGCATATTTCCTCACCTCAGTGGAAACCCAAGATCCATGAAGCATCACTGCCCAGCCACGGCTGCCCCCGCCTCGGCGACCGCTGCTTTCTTTATAGATTGTTTTTTAATCAGTGCAGTTCTGGGTGACTTTGAAGTTAGTAACCAGAAGTGTGTTGAGGTACTTATTGGATGCAAGGGAGGCCAGTGCCTGGGTGTCTTGAGTGGGAGGAGCAGTTGAGGGAGCTTGGGTGTCCAGAAGGGTTCCTGGCTCCAGGCTGCCAAGGAAGCTTAAACAGCCCAACTCATTCTTTTTTTTTTTTTTTAATTAGTTACTTATTTTTGGCTGTGATGGGTCTTCATCACTGCGTGCGGGCTTTCTCTAGTCGCGGCGAGCGGGGACTACTCGTTGCGGTGCTTGGGCTTCTCATTGCAGTGGCTTCTCTTGTTGCAGGGCACACAGGCTCTCGAGCACGTGGGCTCAGTTGCAGCTCCCAAGCTCTAGAGCACTGGCTCAGTAGCTGAGGCGCACGGGCTTAGTTGCTCTGTGGCATGTGGGATCTTCCCGGACCAGGGATCGAACCCATGTCTCATGCAATTGGCAGGTGAACTCTTTACCACCCAGCCACCAGGGAAGCCCCATTGCCTTTGAGTCAGGGGTTCATCCTGGCCTGAGCAACCGTGAGCCAGGTAGGCAAGGGAAGCCCAGAAAGGGATGTGTGGCAGTCACAGAAAACTGTCTGACCAATACTTAGCGCACATTTGGCAAAGCGATTTCTTAGGAGAAGCTCTGCTGTGTCTGACGGTGGAAGCTGAGAATCATGTCCCCTTGTGCTGTGCTTAGTCACTCAGTTGTGTCTGACTCTCTGTGACCCCCTGGACTGTAGCCCACCAGGCTCCTCTGTCCATGGGATTCTTCAGGCAAGAATACTGGAGTGGGTTACCATGCCTTCCTCCAGGGGATTTTCCCAACCCAGGGATTGAACCCAGGTCCCCCGCACTGCAGGTGGATTCTTTACCATCTGAGCCACCAGGGAAGCCCGCATGTCCCTCTATGTCCCCAGAAACGGGACACTGTCACATAGGGATCAGTGGCATCAATAGAGGCCTCGGCATCTCACAGTAGATGCTGTGGTGTGTCTTGTATCACCCCCAGGGTGGCTCCATATGTGGTGTGAAAAATGATCCGGATAAACCTCTCTCCAAGGGTCTGTTGTCACCTCAGGGTGAAACTGAGAATATAGAGAGCTGTGCTGTCCAGGACAGTAGCCCCATTCACCTGTGGCTACTGACCACCTGAAATGTGAACAGTCCAAATCGAGAGGTTCCATAGTTATAAAACACACACTGGAGACCTCCCTGGTGGTCCAGTGGTTGAGACTCCATGCTTCCAAGTGCAGGGGGCGTGGGTTTGATCCCTGGTCTGGGAACTAGATCCCACATGCCTTGTGGCCAAAAAACAAAATAAAACATTAACAACCTCAAAAGTGTTTATACTGGTCACATGTTGGGTGGATAATATCTTGGCTCTGTTAGGTTACATAAAATGCATTAACATTAATGTTACCTGTTTCTTCTTATATTTTTTACTGTGGCTACTAGAAATGTTAAAATCACGTCTGTGGCTGGGCTGTCTGTGGCCAGCCTTCGGTTTCCACTGGAGGATTGGACGGGCAGCTGCCCAGGTGTCAGGCCACTCTCCCTGGATGCCGAGTGTGTCCTGAGCAGCGGTGGACTGTGAGCAGTGCCGGGCGGCAGATGTTCTGTGTTGGAGAAGCCCCTGGACTGGGGGGCTTGGTGGGCACAAGAATACCCTCTTCTGTGCTCTAGGGGCCCTGGTCAGTGACAAGTGAGGAAAAGTTGTAAGAGGAGCCTGGCATGTGTACAAAGTACCCAGGCTGCCTCCTGGACCCATGATCTGGGGGTCGGGGGTAGACGGCGGGCAGGGTGAGGGATAAGCTTGGAGAGCAGTGGTGGGCGCCCAGGAGGGGTAGTGGGCCCTGGGAGTGGACTCTGGGGCCAGAAAACTGGGGGACACAGCGAGGCCAGAGGCTGGAAGGAGGCTTCGAGGGGAGTGCTGCGGGACCAGGAGGCTGCCAGGGCAGGCATGGAGTGCAGGCTTCATGTTAATTAACCCTGACGCCTGGCTTGGCCTCCCTTGTTGCTGGTTCCTGGACCTGCTTTTTAGGTCCCAGCCAAGTAGGCAGAAAAGTCAACTCTGGAAAAGACCCAGATGCTGGGAAAGATTGAAGGCAGGAGGAGAAGGGGGCGGCAGAGGATGAGATGGTTGGATGGCATCACCGACTCAATGAACATGAGTTTGAGCAAGCTCCAGGAGATAGTGAGGGACAGGAAAGCCTGGTGTGCTGCAGTCCATCGGGTCACAGGGAGTTGGACACTGAGCAACTGAACAAGTGGGCAGGGGTGTCAGGAGGGGCTGGGCCCTTGCAACTGTCTGGAAATCACCTTCTTGGAGGAAAAGGATTTGTATTTGGGGAGCAGCTGCCTTTCCTGTTTCTGGACACACACGTGTCTCACTTTAATTCTTGCAGCTGGAGTTGATCCTGCCCATTTTACAGATGGGGAAGATCCAGGCCAGCAGATGTTGAGTAATAAGTCAAAGATGGTTCGAGGGAAGGGGCCTCCATCTGATGTTGACTCTGAGGCTCGTGCCTGGGATCCACTACGGCCTCCCTCCCAGTGAGATGCGAAGAAGGG
>NW_011494943.1:8845405-8849778 GCF_000754665.1 Bison bison bison
TGGGGAACCATGTCACTTTTCCTTTTGGGGTGACTCAGGCTGGCTTGGGGAGTGGGCTTCTTAGCGTTCCTCGGGCACAGCTAACGCACCCGGGGTGGGGGTGGCTGCCGGGAGCGCCCCTTCTCTCCGCCTGCTCCCACCCCCACCCACTCCCTCCGCACCCCTCGCCCTGCCCCTTCGGAGCCGCTGCCCCGCCGAGCCTCCCTCTGCAGGGAGGCCGTCGCGGTCCCTCCCTACCTCTGCCCGCGCTCTGGGAGGCTCCTTGTTCCTCGGCCACAAAGCCCCTTTGATCCTCTGCTCGGCTCCGAGCCATGTGACCCGGTGGGCGGGCCGCGCGCGCAGGCGGCCGGCGCAGCCCGACTCAGCTGCTGGGTGAGTCCGCGCTCCCTTTGTTCCCTCCAGCCTCACTCGGCTCGCAGGGGGCTCTCAGGTGGTCTGGCCGCCGGGAAGCCCCCTCCCCCGCGCCCCAGGGCTGAGCAGGAACGGCGCCTCCCCGGAGCCCCCCCAGGCCCGGCCACCCCCTGCCCCCCACAGCCGGCGGCACAGCCCCCCTGGCCCCAGTAGCGGGACGGCGGGAAGTCGGTCCTCCACGCGGGGCCCAGATTTTCGGCCGCGGAGCAGAAGAGTACGGCTTTGTGTGTCACAGCCGAGGCTTTGTAAATATTTGGCCGGCTACCCGAGTGGTTAAGTACGCCTCGGCCAGCAGTTTCTTGGAGCCCATTTCCCTTTCGCAAGGGGACTTCCCTCATATTCCTGGAGGGCCGGGAGGAGATGCTGGTGGGCCACCGCTGCCTGTTCAAACCGTCCCATCCAGATTGTCAACCGTTAGGGGTAGGCGGGTTGGCGGAGGACCGGCTGAAGATTAGTTTCAACAGGCGCTTAGACAATGCCGGAATTGGAGACCTCGCAGACAGAATTGTGTTCCGGGGGAGTTTGTGCTGCAGCTTGTCTGGATTCCTGGGAGGTGTTTGGGACGTTCTCGATGTTCTGGGAGCGGACTGGGGAGGGGGCAGTAGAGGGTAGTGGGTTGGGGCGCTGGCATGCATGTGCTTTGCTAGAGGATGGGAAGGTGTCTGCCTCGCCATGCCCTGCCCATGCCCTGCCGGGGAGCAGCATCTCCAGGATGTGTCTTCCAAAGGGCTTTTCTAGCTGCGAGAAGTTGGGACCCTGGTCCCGTAGCCCCCCGGACTCCAGTCCTGTAGCCGGGCCAGCATGTCCTCTCACGCACCCAGACGAGGGGCAGGGGTGTGAGGTGCCGCGCAGGCAGGGCCATCTGCTCGGAAACTTCATCCCCCACGTCCCCTGGGGGTCGACTCGGCGCCCAGGCTGCTGCTCTTCATTCTCGTCTCCCTCTCTTTCCTCCGCCATGAACTCTGCTGCATTTTTGTCCGAGGTTTCGGGAAGCATCTCTGCTCACCAAAGAGAAGTTTGAGGTTCCTTTTCTGGAGAAAAATGTGCCACCCAGAAGCAGTCTATACGGCGGGTTTCTGGTCCATGCAGTGGGTTTCTTCCCGTGGGGACAGCGTCCTGGTTGGGATTCTGTTTGGATCCCGCTTTGGAAAGTCCTGCTGGGGAGAAGCGAAAAGAAGGCCCCTTTTTTCATAATGGTATGCTTCCAACCCTTCGTTCATTATTGTGTTGCCTTCAGACTTAGGGCCTGCATGGATGTTTACATAAATGTCATTTCTCTTTGGCAACGGATAGGCTCCTTTTCAGGAACTAGAAAGAAGAACAAGTTTGTCTGACCATTTGGGAGCGGGAAGCTGGTGTCCACGTGAGGTCTCTTTGGAAAGGTGTCATGCCCGCCTGACTCTTCTCGGGTCTTCTCTGTGTTAGAACGTGGCTGGGAAAGGAGGCCTTTTCTGTGGCTAACCTCTGTTTACGCCCGTCTCAGGGGACCTGTGTGGTCACTGACCCTTGTCCACCCCTCCTGGGCATCCCTGCTGCCCGCCTCCCATCATTTCCGGGTTGTGACATGTGCAGTACTATTGGGTCTACTGGTCTGTGTCTGTATTTCCATCAGGCTCTGCTCCTCGAGGCCGGCACTGTGACAGGGAAGACTGGCACATGGGGAGGACCTGCTGTGTGTGTGTGGGGTGGGGGGCCACCGGGCATTCTGTCCTGGAGGAGACAGAGCCCTGTTCTCCTGGGAAGGGGGCTGCCATGAGGCAGAACAACAGCCCATGCTGTCATTGGCCCCCACCAACACCAAGCCTTGAGGGGGCCCTTGGGGTTGTTCCCTGAGTGCCAGGTCCATCGCCCCAGGCCTCCAGGCTGGGGTTCACCAGGGCTTTCACCCCAGAAGCCCTGAACCCCTTAAGACAACCAGGATCCTGGGGCTGACTTACTTCCCCACCCCCTGCCTGCTTCCACGGCCACCCTGTGCTCTCCCCACTTCCTGCTGTGTCACCACCAGCCTCGTCAGATAGGGCAGCTTTGCAGGAGGGAGGCGTCCTAGGGCTGAGATGCATTCGGCAGAAGGAGAGCACCCCCCTGCCCCAGCAGCGTGGAGCGGCGCTGGCTTCCTGTGGTGTCAGAGGTCTCTTAGGACGCCGGTCACCCCCACACAGTCACCCCCCCCGCACGGCTCACTCCTGGCCGCCTTTCCCAGACTGCCGATGGCGCTCTGGGCTCCCTCCCTCTCCCATTGGCCGGGTGTGTAGGAAGCAGGACTTTATTTCACCCTGTGAGGGTGAGGACAGACGCTTGCTGGCCCCTGAGGCCCTGGCCGGGGCCCTCTGCAGTGGTGGTCAGCCTTCCACACCTGCTGTGCCAGCCCCATCCCTCTTCTCGCCTGCCCCCAACCTTGGCTTAGGCCACAGATGCTTCAGGGATTGGAGCTGGGGTCCCAGCTCCCTTCAGCCGGGGTCTTGAGGAAGATGCTTCCAGCAGGCATCATAGCCCTTGGCCGGGGCTCCCCTCCCAGACTTCTGCCTGCCAGCACCAGGCTTGGGTTTGTTTGTTGAGTACCAGCCTGGTTCCTGGGACAGGTAGGGACCTGTTCTCAGCAGCTCAGTGAAGCCTCCTGACGCCTTCCCAGGAGCGCCCCTGAGGTGGTGGCCAGGCAGCCAGCTCCGCAGGCCAGCCTGTTGGCTGTGCAGCCTGGGGGGGTGGCCAGCAAAGGTGCGGGTCTGATCCACAGCCAGGAGGGCACCTTGCCCCACCTGGTGGGCCCTCCAACCTGCCCACCTCCCAGCGGGCTCCCCGCGGGCCCTGTACTGGGGCTCGCAGAGCCGTAGGTGGAACATCTGGCCCTGGGGTGTGGGTGGGTGGGTGGGGTTCTAACTTGCCACTCTCTTCTCTTTTATCACTACTGAGATCTGGCAGAGAAGGGCTTACTGCTGAGAGGCCTGGGGAGCTCTGATTCCACCTCTGCAGGGGCCTGAGTGGCCACTTGGCCTCACCTGGGCTCACCTGTCCCCCACAGGAGCTGAGCTGCGTCACCCCACCCACCCATCTGGGCTGCGGGGCTGGCCCTTGGTGACAGGGGAAGGGCAACTCAAAGCAAAGGGCCTGAAAGAGGGAAGATGAACCAATTTGCTTCCTCTCCCTTCCTGGCCATTTCAGCGTAAATAAATCTTTTAACCTGGGTTTAGTAGCCAGATCATAGCAGAAGCACCCCATTTCTTGTTGCCCTGCTGAAGCTGGCGGGGAGTGGGAGGGGTGGGCCAGCACGCACCCCATGAGATGTCAACTCCTGAGCATCCTGGCTGTTCTCAGAAGCTATGGGTTGAGGTTCAGTCACCCACACTGACCCCCACGGAGCCTTCGTGGAGGAGGGGTGCTCCACCCTCTGTTTCTTTGCTTCTGGCATGCGTGCCGCAGGGCCCTCCGCAGTCATGTGCCCTGGAGGGGAACCCCTGGTCCTGTCCTGCCCTGCGAGTGCCAGGCACCGAGTGCCCAGTGAGGCGGTCGCTCCGACGAGCGCCCTTGCTGGTGTCCCCAGTGGAATGCGCGCGCACCTCCTCCCACCTCCCACACCCTTATCTCTTATCTTATCTCCCAGGCCTGTCGACAAGGCCTCTGATGACGACAGATAAGGTTCTCCCTTTCCCGGGGCAAGAAAGTGAGTCTCCCTCCTTCAATGAGGACACAGCAGGTGAGGACGTCTGTGTCCTGCCTGTGTGTCTTGCCCCGACCATGCCCCTGTGTTGGGTTGAGCCTTCTCGGTCTTCGTGGAGGCCTGGATGCTCCTGTTGTTTCTCCGTGGAGGCGCGAGCAATACCGCATGATCGTGGTGTTTCATCTTTTATTCACACGCTCTGTGGTTCCTGTGAGACGAGACAAGCTTCAGAGAGCCTTGTAAGAACAGACATTTGTTTTGCTCTCTTTTCACGAGCGCTTCTTGGAGCCCTCCTTTTTTTTTTTTTTTT
>NW_011494943.1:8849878-8867741 GCF_000754665.1 Bison bison bison
AAAGAGAAAGGACCCAAGAGCAGTGTTTCTTTGGTGATTTGAATACATTTTCCTGGGCCAGGGGACTGGATCAGATGACCCCGGGCCTGCCTACAAGCTCTGGTGCTGTGGGAGCCGTTGGGAAGTGAGGACAGGATCCCAGTCTTTTGTTTCTCGGCTGCCCAGGACCAAGGAAGAGCTGCCAGTTGCTGGGGTCAGTTGTGGGCCCCGGAGACGAGTGACAGGTGGACAGCGGCCCCGTTAAGTTGGAGTGAGAGTCCTTGTTGATTGTCATTTGGGGGCTGGGGGGGAAGACTGGTGGGGGGGGCAGGGAGTGCAGAGAGCGGTGGAGGGTGGCACTGCACAGCCTCCCACAGGGGAGCCCTCCCTTGGCCCTGCAGTGACAGAGGACACAGAGCAGAGGTCCTGGGGCCACTCTGCAAACCGCACGCTCTGCTGACGTCCCTTCAGTCACCCCAGTGGCTTTTCAGTCGGCCCATCAGGCCAGGAGCCCCACAACCGGCGCCGGCTCCCAAGCGTGGGCTCCTCAGGGCCAGGTGCCTGGGGTCCCCAGTCTGCACGTCCAGGAGTGTCGCTTACGGGACCCTCGTCACCAGCGGGGAGGGGGGCTGCCTGCCTCCCTCCCCACATGACCGAGGTGGGCACCGAAGTGAGGGGAACACTGGGTTGGGACAGGTCCGTGACGAAACGCCATCCTCCCAGACTGTTCCTCGGGAAGGAGAACACGTTTTAAGAGGCATCTGTTTTTCATTGGTTTAAGTGCAGTTGTTGAAAAAGTGGGAAAACAGAAGGTCCTCCGCATGTCACCCAATGCCCAGGAGGTGCTGAGGGCAGGTAGGAAGGCGCCTTGGTGTCCTCTTGGCCTCCATGGCCACCCTCCGGGGCTGGAGTGCGATGGTGAGGAGCACAGTCAGGCAGAGGAGGGGGCTCAGGAGGTGAGGGGGGCGCCCCATGTCCATGTGGCAGCTGCTTCTCACATGGCTCACCTCCGTGAGGGCCACCCCCACACAGAACCCCCTCCGCAGATGCCTACTTCCTGCTTCCTGCCTGCCTGGCACAAAGCTGCTCAGCTGTCCTTTTCCATCTTTCCAAACTCTTGGCTGCCTCCCCAGCTTCCTCTGGGGCCCACCGTGGAACCGGACGGCCCAGTCCCGTCTCCCCGAGGCTCCTGGGACCCCGTCTGTGTGCCAGCAGCCGGCTCTGTCCCCCTCACTCTCACTCCTTCGTGTGTTCATCCAGCAACGCTTTGCGGCGGGGGAGCCATCTGCTCTCCGTCTGCTGAAGAGGAGCCACTGTGCCTGGGGGCCAGGCCCCTCGTGGGCCACGGAGAGATGGGCGGGTGACCCCGTGCACCTCAGTTTCTGCATTCAGCGTGCTCCAGTTCACCGGCTTGTGGGGAGACATGTGAGTCAGGGGTGGGGGAGCTGGTCCTCGGGTTTTGTGGGGTGGGTACAGTTGAGGCCAGAGGCCTCTCTGTGAGCTCCCCCCCCAGCTCACCGTGGGGCTCCCCGAGGATGGCTGGAAGTAGAGAGCTTATTCACACCACGGGCACCCCAAAATCCAAGTGCTAAAGTTATAATTAAACCTTGAGAAACCTGGGGGCCCCTCCACCTCTGAGGCCTGCACCACCTCATAAAAGTCGGGCTTCACTGAATTCTCTCTCGTTGTGGCTTGTTCGGCATCCTGAAGGTTTGGGACAGGGGGTAGAGGGAGGACTTAGGCCTCTAACGGATTTGGGGTGAGCCCAGGAAATCCGGCGGTGGCCCCCCAGCAGCTCTGCAATCATTTCCTCCGGACTAGCTAGTGCTCAGGACTCCGACCAGCCTCAGCACCTGGCTGGTCAGGCAGGCGGTGGCAGGGTGCAGGTGGGCGCTGGCCCACGTCGGCTGCACCCCGCTGATTCAGGCACTTGGAAGGGGTCTGAGTGGGTGTCCTGGGTAGCAAAGGTTTTCACCCCTTGTCCCTCCTGTGCAGAGATCCAGGATGAGCCACGTTCAGCCTTTCTTATTGCTGACTGGCTGCTTTTGCTGCCACATCCCCCTCCTTTCAGGGTGAGGCTTCCTTCTGTAAACAGGGCTTGCTCCTGGGTCATTCTATGACTTGACAGGTTCTAGCCCGTGACGCTGAGGCCCCTTCTTAAAAGTTCATGTTGAGTCCTTATGAGCACTGGTGGTGTGAGGAGCGGCCGCACAGGTGGAGAAGTCACCAGAATCACCCCCCAACACACACATACACACACAGGCCGCTGAATGGAAAGGGGGGAGGGGCGTGCAGGCTGGATTGGTGCGGGGGGTGGAGGGGGCAGCCGTGGGCCAGAGGACACCGTTGTTCTGGTTCATTCCCTGGGGACCACAGTCATCGGGCTTGTTGCTGATAATAGCTTTATGGAGATATAATCCACATTCCAGAAAATGCACCCTTTTATTGTGTACAATTCAGTGGTTTCCCGTATACTTACAAAGTTACCATCATCACCAATTCCAGAATATTTTTGTCACCCCCCCTCAGAGGTCTTAAGTCCATTACTGGTCATTTTCAGCGCTTGGCAGCCACGAATCTGCCTGCTGTCTGTGAATTTGCCTATCCTAGTAACTTCTATCGGTAGAATCTTGTCGTGAATGGCTTTCTTTTTTTAGTGGGTGGCTTTTTGTATCTGGCGTCTTTCAGCCCGTGTAATGTTTTCAGGGTTCGTCCATATGTAATGTGTCCACACTCCATCCCTGTTTATGGCTGCACAGTATTCCACTCTAACAATTGCATCACGTGGTGTTTATCCATTCATGGGTTGATGGGCATTTATTCGGGCTGTGTCCACTTTGTAGCTCATATGAATCGTGCTGCAGTGAACACTGGGGTCCGGGTTTGGGTGGGCACCTGTGTTTTCGTTTCTCTTGGGGACCTGCACAGTCAGTGGGGAGCACTTGGCTCACCAGCACCCAGTTAGGGGAGCACTGTTGGTCTCTTGGGCCCCACTCCCAGTGGCTGTGAGCACTGTGTGTCAAGTCTTGAATCTGTGTCTCTGTGCAGTTGGCTGGGGGTTCTTTGGTTTCACTGTGAGTCCAGGGCCAAGCTTTGTGGAACAGGATGAATCAATGAGGAATTAATGCAGGGAGGAGTTGGGGGTGGGATCAAGGAGCAGAGGAGCCTGTTGGGTCCTGCCACTGACTTCTGGTTTCCTTGGCCTGCACAGGGCCCAGGACAAGGCAGGAAGGGGAGAAGGAAGGCTTGTGTGTCCTCTCCAGGGGAGACAGGGGGGCATGTGACAGTGAGGTAGAGGCAGCGAAAGAGGAAGTGGGTGGAAGGAGTGGGCGGGGTTGAAGTACCCTCCCCCAGTGGGAAGGTGGGGGCGAGGATGCACCCCCGTCTCCATTCCTGGCCAGGGGGGAGGTGTTTCCTTCCTGGGAGGGTGAAATGCAGGACTTACGGGAGGTCGGCCTCTGGGGTCCAGGGAGGGTGTGAGGGTGACTGCTGTCCCCCCCAGAATCTGCAGGAGCAACAAGGTACACCCTTTCTGGACGGCTGTGTGCATCACAGGCAGAAAGTTAAGCTGCGGAACGAATGCGCGTTGCTTGTCTTTTTAAGCCACCACACAAGTGCATCCAGCAAAGGCTCACCCGTGCGCACGTCTGGGCGCCTGCTGGGTCCACTCTGAGCGTGGCGCCCGGGAGCGCGCTGGGGAGGGCCCACTGGCGCGCGGTCCCGGGAAGGCGGCGGGGCGGTCCAGCTTCCTCCCTCCTCCCGGCCCTCCCCGCCCTCCGGGCAGCTGGAGGGGGCCTCTGCTCCTCGGCAGTTCACAGGCAGAAATTACCATATGAATGTGGCTCCTTCCCACAGCGCGGGTTGGGGAGACCTGGGAGGGGACAGGCTCCCACCCTCGGGGGCTGGAGGCGCCTCCAGGTCCTGTGCTGACTGAGGCGAAGCTCCTTCAGAGGCACAAATTGATCGGTTGGAGGACGCCGGACAGTCTCGGTCCACAGTAGGTCTCCACCGCGTGCAGAGGGTGTAGGGGATGATGGGTTGGGGGGTCTGCTGGGTCCCAGGAAGTGGGGGAGGCCCTGGGGACCGGCGAGCCCCTTCCTTTATCTTTCGTCTCAACTTGTAGGAGAATGTGTTATTACTATAGCTGTTGTTATTTTGGTCTGATTTCAAAAGTGTCAGCTAATTACGGCAGGAAGTGTAGAGTCTAAGGAAGGATGTGAAGGCGAGGATCGGATACGATAAAGCAAGTCTGAGCGCTCTGTAAACTGTAAAGTGCTGTGCGCAGGCCAGCCCGGATGGCGGTCAGCCCTCCTCTGATGGCCCGGCCCGGCTTCTTGTGTTCTTGGCAAGCTCCTGGGGGCCAGGACTGAGTGCTCTAGGGGCCTTCTGCAGAGGCCCTGCTGGTGTCGCGATTAATACTTTGCCAGCTGACCCAATCACTCTTAAGTTTAGGCTGCTGCTATGTCACCTTTAACTGCTGGACAGCAAATTAATGGATGCCTAGTGCCTGGTGGCCCGGCCACTGCACGTAGGGGACCCACTCCTCTCCGTGGCACTGGCCAGGTCAGCTGCAGTGTGGAGAGCGGTGTGGGTGAGGTTTCAGGGTTCCGACAGAGCCCCGGGTGGGCCCAGGTGTTCAGACCTGAGGGCCCCGCTCCCCATGCCCACCCACTCCAGCACCCCTGCCTGCTCTGCCCAAGCTTCAGGGAGAGGAGACCTCACGTGCCCAGAGGCCCCAGTTAGGGGTAGGTGGGGAGGCGTGTGGGCTTCCTGGGTGGTACTAGTGGTAAAGAGCCCACCTGCTAAGGCAGGAGACGTAAGAGACACGGGTTCGATCCCTGGGTCAGGAAGATCCCCTGGAGGAGGGCATGGCAACCCACTCCAGTATTCTTGCCTGGAGAATCCCATGGACAGAGGAGCCTGGCAGGCCCCAGTCCGTAGGGTGGCAAAGAGTTGAACACGACTGAAGCAGCTTAGGGCACACGCACGAGGAAGGGGGTAGGGATTAGGGGCCGCCCAGTCTCCTCTCCCCTGTGGGCATCCCCATGCCCTCACTGACGGTTTCCTGAACAGAATTTCCTGAATGGGCAGGAGCTGTCCCAGGAAGTGCATCCATCCTTTCACAAGATGCTTTGTGGTTCCAGAAGGGGGATGGAAACCAGAAATCGTTCACGTCTCATTCACATGCTGGCACACGCGGAAGGCTGAGCGGAGGGAAGCCCGGGAAGCCCGTGGGAAAGGATGCAGGCCAGCACCGCGGGAGCCTCGCGGAGGGGCTGCCTGCACCGACCTGGGAGCAGCGGCCCCGCAATGCTCTGGGAAGAGAGGAGGGCGGGAAGCAGCGAACTGTCCTTTTATTCACTCATTCGACATCTTACGTACCAGGCTGTGGGATGTGTGAGCAGAGGAGGCAGACCTTGCAATTGCAGGCTGTGAGCAGGGGCACTCAGGAGGAGAACCATGGGACACCGGGAGTCCCCCGGAGCAGAGCCAAGGGAGGACCTCCCTGGGGAGCCTTGTTTGAGGAGAGGAAAGGAGCCAGGGAGATGGTGCACATGTCAAAACGGGACAGCCGGGCACGGGCTTCTATTTTACTGACACATGCTCTGTGCCTCGGCCGTGCCAGGCTCTAGTCTGTGCTTTGTAAATATGTCGTTTGGTCCTCACAGAACTCTTACAAGGCAGGTATTATCTCATATTACCCATCAGAAACCTGAGGCATTGAGAGGTTAAGTTACTTGCTCAGGGTCACACAGGGAGTCTGGGATGGAACAGGGTCCCAGCTGCAGGATTCTGGGGCCTCAGGGATCTTGTGTTATACCAGGTGCAGGGGGACCTAGTCAGGCTTTCAAGCCAGGGGAGCAATGCGATTAATTTGTTTTAAACAGGCCTTCCTGGTGCCTTGAGAAGGATGGACCCTGCGGTGGGGTGGTGGGTGGGGGACTTAATGGGGATGGCTTGGCTTGTGGGAGCCATGGAGGTGGGAGGCCAGGAGACTGCCTTCAGATGTGTTGGATTCAGATTGATAGGATTTGGGGTGGATGACTGGACGTGGGCCAATGGAAGGAGGGACCAAGGCTGGCCCCTGGGTTTCCAGCTGTAGTAACTGGATGGGTGGAGATGCCGTTGCTCATGGGGGCGGGTGGCACGGATGGGTCCAGAGCTCAGTTGGCGGCATGTTTAGTGGGAGGCATCCAGGCTTCACTAGGGCAGGGGCCGAGGATACCCGGCTCTGGGCAGGGGGCCTGGCACAGTGGGCCATCTCTGCTGAGTCATGATTGGCACTGGTGTATGATTCTGAACAGAGGTTGGCATCTGATGCTCAGAGGATGGGCAGGATCACTGGGAAGAGTGTCCAGTTGGGATCAGACTGGTTCTACAGGCAGAGGAGGAGCCAGCGAGGCAGTGGAGACCCCAGAGACAGAGGAGGAGCAGCAGAGGAGAAGTTGGGGTGGGGGGTGACCCCTGCAAAGGGCTCCATCTGGTCAGAGCTCCCGATCCAGTGGTGCACCCAAGCTTTGTATCATGCACAGCGCCAGCGTGCAGGAGGCGCAGGAAGTGGGACTCTGCCTAGTGTCCGACCCACACGGGGCTCAGGGGTGTCTGTGCACCCTGCCCGTGGCCAGCATCTCCTGTGGGCAGTGTTCCATGGGTGTTGCACATGTGTTCCGAGGGGGTGAGGCATGCTGTCCACACACTGCTTTTTTCTGGGGTGAGCCTGTGGTTGACCAGTGCGTGTACATACCTGAGCTCACCATCCCCATCTCACTTCAGGGAGCATTTGACCTTGTGGCTCATGGTGTGGCCCAAGATGTCACAGACATGCCCCGGCTTATCCCCTCTGCCCAGGGGCTCCCTTGGGAGAGCAGAGGCTAAGCACTGCGTGGGGTGGGGAGCAGGAGTGCCTTTCCAGCAGGCAGGGCTCCGGGCAACCCCGTGGGCAGGTGGGCACAGTCTAGGCGGGCTCTCTGCTGAGTGGACATGGAGCGAGCCGTGTGAGGGGCCGCGTGGGTTCCCAGGCTCTGCGCACACTGCTTCCTGACCCCCTGACCTCCCGAGCAGGAAGAAGCTGGAGGTGGGGAGGGGGGGATGTGATGCCAGCTGCCTCGACTCACATCAGCCCGGAGCTGGAGCTGCCGGCGGACGGTGACATGGTTCAAGGCGGTCCAGAGCT
Source organism: Bison bison bison (assembly GCF_000754665.1). Taxonomy (NCBI): domain Eukaryota; kingdom Metazoa; phylum Chordata; class Mammalia; order Artiodactyla; family Bovidae; genus Bison; species Bison bison. The sequence goes on from NW_011494943.1 coordinate 8,857,032, forward strand.
GCTGACCCTCCCGCCTTCCCCACAACCTTCCCGGTCCCTCCAACTAGTGGTATGAGGGGGCCTCCTTCCTTACGGGGTCATTGGTCAGGCTTCCGCTCCTGGCCTAGGAACTTGCCTCTCCCTGCTTGGCGCCCTCCCTGGCCGTGCCTTCAGCTCCCGCCTCTCTGAAGGGATCAGGGTGGGTAGGGGGTCCTTTGGCGGGTGGGGGAGGAGACCTCATTAGGCAGCACCTCGGAGCCTGAGCAGATGATCTGACTGGAGAATTGCTTGGTATCTCTGGGGCGGGGGAGCTCTTTTCCTACTTAGCTCCTGGCAGGGGGCCGCTCTCTTGCACCCCAGAGGACCCTGTCTAGTTTTTGTTATTTTACATGATCTCATCAGTTGCTGGAGTGGGCGCCCCCAGCCTCCCCAGCACGGAGCTCTGGTGTGCGTCTGCTGACAGTCCTGCTGATAGGAGAGGGGGCCCGGGGGACTCCACCCCGTGACAAATGGCCACTTTCCACCCATCTGTGGGGGAAGGTCTTCTCTTTCTCTCTTTAACTTTGCGAGCACTTGCCAAGAACTAACGGAATCTCTCTGTGGCTGACCGCTTGGACGTGGTGGGCTGGACGTGGTGGGCGGGCTGGATTCCGGGTTTGCCTTGGGGCAGGGTCTATCCTGCTGGAAGGTTCCCTGGGGTGGGAGGCGGCTCGGGGGCACATTCCCTGAGTCTTCGAGGCGAGTGTGGGCGGCGGAACACAGAATGAAAGATAAATCCCTTGACACAGGAAGTCGGAGGCCTCATCCCTGGCCTCCTCCGCCTCGCGGATTCGGCGGCACTCAGTTCTGCAGACCGCGTTTTAGGAGAGCGCCTAGGACGTGGTGCAGGTTGGAGCCTGCTCTGACCAAAGATTGATGTCTCAATAGGCTGCTGAACCCGGGTGAGGAACTCTGCTGGAGGAGCGGGGCGGGAGGCAGGCTGGAAATGAAAGAACAGAGGGGGCCTCTTCCAGAAGGGGGTGGGGGGTGCGGGCTGAGCGTTGGATGCCGTCCAAATCTGGCTCCACCGACCGACGCCAATTGAAACCGTGTTGGCAGAAGCGAAGAGGTTCTTGAGATTCTTTCCTGGACAAAAGGGAAGACGTTTGCTTTAAAGGGTTTGGCAAGAGACAAGGGTGGGCAGTAGAAGCGGGGAATCACCCCCCGCCGGACTTTGGGGCGCCCTGGGCCCCTGAATGAATAGAGTCGGGTGGGAGCAGGGGCTGTTCCTACCCTGTCCCCTCCCAGGTCTTGCAAAGGGCGCGGGGTCGTGGGAAGTCTTTCCACCCAATCTGTCCCTGCACAGAAACCCTAAAGCTGCGACCTTGTTTTGAGTCTCCTCTTGGGAAAGATCCAATGGGGAGAGAGATGCAACTCCTGGCGTTTGCAAACTCCCGTCTTTCTTCAGAGAGGCCTTCGCCTTTGTGCTGGATCTCTAAGCCGGCTTTCAGGCCAGAGGGCAGGCTCTCAGATTTCTGGCCTCCTGGTTCCTCATCAGGCTTTGGGGAGACACTTTCTGCCCTGTACAAAGTGTGAAGTGTAATTCGATTTGAAACTACTTATTGAATTAGATGAGCCGTGTACGCTTTAAAAATGCATGCCTTGATTCCCCGCCTGCACAAATTTGCAAAATTCAGTCATTTGTATTCAGTGTTTCCATCTTTAGAAGGGAACAGGAAGTTCCCCTGTGACATTTATGGGGAGTTTGTAGTGGCTGGGGTAGGTTCACGGGGACACGAGGAAAAACGGAATCTGGTAAATGGGAAAAGATTCTGTTTCAAAGCCCCGCAGGGAATGACAGCCCTTATCTCCCTGCCCATCCCTCACAGCTTTCTCCTTGGGCTCAGGGATGGAGACCAGCTTCATAGCCTCTGCCCTTTTCCTCTTTTCCTGCCTTTGATCATCAAAAAAAAATTTTTTTTTTAATTTATTTATTTCTTTTGGGCTTCCCTGGTAGCTCAGCTGGTAAAGAATCCGCCTGCAATGCAGAAGACCCCAGTTCGACCCCTGGGTTGGGGAAGATCCCCTGGAGAAGGGATAGGCTACCCACTCCGGTGTTCTTGCCTGGAGAATCCCCATGGACAGAGGAGCCTGGCGGGCTGCAGCCCGTGGGGTCGCAGTTTTGGCTGCTGAACTCAGGCTTTCTTTAGTTGTGGCAAGCGGGGGCTGTTCTCCAGTTGCGGTGGGTGCAAGGGCTTCTCGTTGCAGCAGTTTCTCTTGTTGCAGAGCACAGGCTCAGTAGCTGCAGGCGTGCAAGCTTAGTTGCTCTGCAGCATGTGGGATCTTCCCGGACCAGGGATCGAACTTGTGTCCCCTGCATTGGCAGGTGAATTCTCATCCACTGTACCACCAGGGAAGTCCCCCTACCCTGATTTTTTTTATTGTTATTTTTCATCTTTTTTTTTTTTTTCTCATTTTTTGGCTGTGCCTCGTAGGGGATCTAGTTCCCCAACCAGGGATCAAACCCAGGGTCCCTGCAGTGGAAGCTCTTGAGTCCTAACCACTGGACCACCATAGGATTCCCTGATCATTTTTTTAAAAACTCTTCCTCACCCTTTTCTGACCATGGAACCCACAATATCTTTGTATGTTGAGAAGTTCAATTCAGAAATAAAATGATTAAATTCCAAGTTCTCGTTAGACCAAGTTAGTTTCATGAAGAAAGCTATGGGGTTCTTTGATGAACCCCACAGATTGTCCAAATTTATTCACAATTTATTGCCTGTCTTCATGTGTGCTTATTTTAGGGAGAGACTCCCTATTTTTTAACAGCTCCTAAAAGAGGTTTGTGATGCGCAACACGAGAATCCTGTGCCAGATTGGGTTCCTTACTTGTAAGGGATTACCATGAATCTGCCTGGAAGTTTTGGCTGATGAACATTTGAATAAATAAACTTCTTCTTCCTGTGTGGCACCATAGTTTTCATTCAGACTGACCTCAAGCCTATACAGTGTCTTCTTTTTGTTACTATGTAATACGTGCTCAGTAAATGTTCGTTGAATGTATCATTGTTACGGTCTTGGTCCACTGGGACCCCAGGATCTTTTTCTACTGTTAATTGTTTATAACCATGTTTTATCACTGAAGTATAGGTGATGGACAGTATTATGTGTTGTAAGTGTATAATATAGTGATTCACACTTTTTAAAGATTATACTCCATTTATAGTTATTAGAAAATATTGGCTATATTACCTATATTGTGCCGTATATTCTTCTGGCTTATTTTATACATAACAGTTTGTACCTATTAATCCCCCACCCCTTTACTGCCCCTGCACGCTTCCCTCTACCCACTGGTAACTGCTGGTTTGTTCTCTGTATCTGTGACTCTGCTTCTTTTTTGTTGTATTCACTAGTTTGCTGTATTGTTTAGGTTCCGCATGTTAGTGATCTCATACAGTGTGTGTCTTTCTTTATGTGACTTATTTCACTTAGCGTGATGCCCTCCAAGCCCACCTGTGTTGCTGCCAATGGCAAAATTTCTCTTTTTTTTTTTTTATGGTTGAGTAATATTCTTGTGTGTGTGTATGAGTACCACATCTTCTTTATTCATTCATCTGTTGATGGATACTTAGGTTGCTTCCACAACTCAACAATTGCAAATAATGCTGCTGTGGACATTAGGGTATATGCATCTTTTCAAGTTAGTGTTTTTGGCTTTTTCAGATATATATCAGAAGTAGAGTTGCTGGGTCATAGGATAGTTCTATTTTTAGTTTTTCAAGAAACCTCCATACCGTTTTCTACACTGGCTACACCAATTTACATTCCCATGAACAGTGTGTAAGGATTCCCTTTTCTGCACACCCTCGCCAGCATTTGTGGTATTCCTTTTGCGGATAGCCATTCTGACACGTGTGAGGTGCTATAGCCTTGTGATTTTGACTTGCATTTCCCCGATAATTAGTGATGTTGAGCATCTATTCCTCTGCCTGTTGGCCATCTGCATCTCCTCTTTGGAAACATTTCTGTTCAGTTCTTCTGCCCATTTTGTAATCAGATTGTTGAACGGTATGAGCTGTTTATATATGTTGGATATTAATCCCTTATACATCACTTGTTGTTCGGTCGCTCAGTCATGCCTGATTCTTTGCAACCCCATGGACTGCGGCACGCTAGGTCTCCCTGTCCTTGTATGTCATATCATTTGCAAATATTTTCTCCCACACAGTGCATTATCTTTTCATTTTATTGATCATTTCCTTTACTGTGAAACAGTTTTAAAGTTTAATTAGGTCTCATTTGTTTGCCTTTGCTTTATTTCCTTTAGGAGCCAAATCCAAAAAATATTGCTATGATTTATATCCAAGAGTGTTCTGCCCATGTTTTCCTCTAGGAGTTTTATGGTTCCTGGTCTTTTAGGTCTTTAATCTATTTTGGGTTGTTTTTGTATATGGCATAAGAAAATGTTCTAATTTCATTATTCTATATGTAGCTGTCCAGTGTTCCCAGCACCACTTATTGAACAGACTGTCTTTACCCTGTTGTATATTCTTGCCTTCTTTGTTGTAGATTAATTGACCATAAGCGTGTGGATTTATATCTGGGCTTTATGATCTGTTCCGTTCATCTGCGTGTCTGTTTTTATGCCAGTACCATACTGTTCTGATGACTGTGGCTTTGTATCAGTAATACTGTCTAAAGTCAGAGAGTGTGATTCTTCCAGCTCTTTGGCATCTTCCATTTCTTTGGCATCTTTTCTAGGACAGTTACATCTCCAAGGTACACATGTGTGCATAGTGAAGGCAGGAGGCTATGACTGTGAGAAGCACCTGGACGAGGCTGGGAGAGGGGAAGGAAGGCTTCATCAAGGGCGGGTGGTGGGGCGCATTTACTGCAGGAAGAATGTGTGGTGGACAGGTCCCTATGACCCCAACATCAAGCTTCTGCGTGGGTCTGCCTGGATCTGCCTGGTGACGCTGGCTCCTGTTGGGTGATCTCGTGGGTTTCCATAGATGGGTCAGCCTTGCTTTCTGCTCAGCCACTGTGGGCAGTGATTGAGCAAGGCCGGTGGGGATGATGGTGCCAATGTCCCTGGGGAGGATCGGGGGAGATGAGGGGCATTGAGTCGGCTTTACCCCGAGAGCTTGGTCCTGGGTTCTGTCCCTGGCTGTGACACAGGTGCCCCTCTGGCTGGGAGCAATGTCACGCAGCAGAGTTTGATGCTCGGAGAGAGTGGAATCTTCAGGGATGTTTCTGAGCTGCAGGAAGGACAGCAGGACAGACAGGTAGGGGCGGTGGCGAAGAGTGACCCTTGGGTGTTGCAAGCCTGCTGGGCCCCGCCCATGATCGCCCAGGGCTGCAATGAAGTATAAACCCTCTGCGGGCTCCTCTCTGGTGGCTGCATCCCAGCCAGATGTGCGTCCCACTGTCCCAGTCCCAGCCAGCCACAGACCGAGATACACAGACCCCAGGGTAAGGGGGAAGAATTTGTCCCTTGGAGCAGAAGCCTGAAGTTGGCGCTGGCTCAGGGCTGCGACCTAGAGCCCCCTGTGAAGGCATGTGGATGGAAGAGGATGGAACCCCTTCCTCCCCAGTTTAAGAGCAACCCCCTCCCCATCAGTTCGTGAGAAAAGGCGGACCTACAGGCCCCTGTGGTGAAGGAGGGGGCAGGGGCTCGCCCACCAGGGTTGCAGGCCTGGGCTCAAATTGGAGGCCTGCAGAGAGACACTGCCAGGTTTCCTCCTGCTGGTCTGAACGTCCTCGCTGGGAGATGACGGGGCTGCTTGTGCAGCTGGACAGCCTGGGGGGTGGGGTGGGCACAGGATCCTTAGGCCTGAGTAGGGGCATCCTGGCCTCAGCTGTCCACAAGCTGTACAGCTGGCTGGTGGGCACTCCTGGGCACAGTGGGTTCTTTTCAGTCCATCTCTACCAGCAGCGACTTTCCTCTCTTTGTATAGCAGCTCATTGAGACAGAATCCCCACCCTGTACAATTCACTCATTTAGCGTGTGCATCAGTGGGGCGTATTCTCAATGTTGTATCTAGTTTCAGAAAATGTTGTTGTTCAGTCGCTAAGTCGTGTCCTCTCTGACCCCACGGACTGCAGCATGCCAGGCTCCTCTGTCCTCCCCTCTCTCCCAGAGTTTGCTCACAGTCATGCCCATTGAGTCGGTGATGCTGTCTAACCATTTCGTCCTCTGCCACCCCCTTCTCCTTTTGCCGTCAGTCTTTCCCAGCATCAGGGTCTTATTTGTCCCCCAAAAGGAATCCCATAGGTGTGATGGCCCAGCCCCGGCTGCCCCGTCTGCTGTCTGTCCTAATGGATTTGCCTCTTCTGGACATTTCATTTCAATGGATTCGTACCACGTGTGGCCTTTTACATCTGGCTTCTTCACTGAGCACGCTGTTTTCAAGGTTCATCTGTTACACAGCGTGTCGGGACATCAGTACTTTTAAAAAATTTTTAAAATTGGAGTATGGTTGATTAACAATGTTGTGTTGGTTTCTGCTGTACAACAAGGTGAATCAGCCCGTATGGATACATATATCCCCTCCCTCTTGAGCCTCCCTCCCCTACCCCCATCCCACCCCTCTAGGTCATCACAGAGCTCAAGCTGAGCTCCCTGTGCTTTATAGCAGCTTCCCACTAGCTCTTTTCCTCACAGTAGTATGTATGTCAATGCTAATCTTTTTTTTTTTTTTTTTGAGTACTGTTGATTTATGGGTCCTCCCCAGTGGCTCTGGGATAAAGAATTCACCAGCAATGCAGGACACCCAGGTTCTATTCCCAGGTCAGGAAGATTTCCCTGGAGAAGGGCATGGCAACCCACTCCAGTACTCTTGCCTGGAGAAGCCCATGGACAGGGTAACCTGGTGGGCTTTAGTCCGTAGGTTTGCAAAGAGTCAGACATGACTGAAAGCAACTTAGCGTGCATACACACGATTGATTTACAATGTCAGGTTAGTTTCTGATGTACAACAAAGTGATTCAGTTCCACGTATATATATATATACACACACACATATTCTTTACATTTATACATTAATTTTCAGATTGTTTTCCATTTTAGTTTATTCCAATATATTGGATATATTTTCTTGTGCTATACAGTAAGACCTTGTTATCTGTTTTATTTAAAGTAATTTTTATCTGCCAATCCCAAAGTCCTAGTTTGCTTCCCCCTCTTCTTCCTTTGGTATTTTTTTCTTTGTCTGAGAATCTGTTTCTGTTTTGTAAATAAGGTCAATGTATTATTTTTTAGATTCCACATATAAGTGATGTCCTGCGATATTTGTCTTTCTCGGCTGACTGACAACTGCGTTTGATAATCTCTAGGTCCATCCGTGGAGGTGCACATGCTGTTATTCCATTCGTTTTTTATGACTGGGTAATATTCCACCATCTGCATACACCACATCTTCATATCCCTTCATCTAGGACATAAGTGCTTTGAATGGCTCATCGTCCATCGTGTGGATTTCCTGCACTGTCTGTCCTCTCGTCCATGGGTGGACGACCTTTTAATGGCTCATCATCCGTTATGTAGAGTTACCGCATCGCCTTTGGCTTTTCATCCATGGGTGGACGGCCTTTCAGATGTTTCTTGAATCACTGCTTTGTGCCACCCCCTGGCCTAGGAGGTGGGGGTGCCGCTGATTGAGCTACAACCTTGGGTTTGAAGATCTTGCAAAGTCAGATCAGGGAGTGAAGAGCAGGGTGGAGAGACTCGCAGAGGGCCACGTGGAGCCAGAGTGAGAATCCGAGGCCCTGGTTCCCAGCCGCAAAGTCTGCAGGGGGCACTGCCCCTCGCTTTGACAAGGTGACCATGTTACCTACTTGTCCAAACCGTGGCCTTTCTGAGCACCAACTGGGTTCTATTAATATTGATAATTAGGCTGGATACTAGAAAACTTGAAAGCAAGGACTGTAACAGACACGTGTCCACCCGTGTTCATAGCAGCATTATTTGTCATAATCAAAGGTGGAAACCTCGTACGTGTCCACTGATGGATGAATGGATGAACAATGAAGTATTATTCAAACATGAAAGGGAATGGAATGTGACACATGCTGGAGCAGGGGGGAGCCTCAAGGACATGATGCTTGTGAAAGAAGCCCGACACAAAAGGACAAATACTTATGAATGTTCCCACTTATATGAGGTTCCTAGTGGAGCCAGATTCACAGAGACAGAACAGAGCCTACAGGGTTGGGGGACGGGGAGTTAGTGTTTAATGGGCTCAGAGCTTCCGACCAGGATGATAAAAGCGTTTGGAGGTAGGTAGTGGTGATGGTTGCATGCCATCGTAAATGTAATTAAGGACGCTAACATGAACATTTAACATGGTTAAAGGGATTGAGGTTGTAACTTGCGTCTGTTTTACTGCAGTAAAGAAAGTGATCAGGCTGGAGGGAGGGTGTAAACCAGCGTGTAAGGTCACCCCCACCCAGTTGGTCACTTGGGCTGTCTTTTCCCAGAGGAAGGTGGCACTATGGTGGGCAGGGATGTCGCCCTGGGCCTGAGAGAGTGGCTGAGCCAGTGGAGCAAAAGCAAGGCTGTCCCAGGGGTCACCCCCCGCCACACACACCCCAGCAAACCTGGCACCCCTCAGAGCGTGACTCCGGGAAGGAGAGGCTATGGCAGTCTGTGCCGCCCCCTCCATCCCCTTTTCCAGGGATTCCCAAGTAGGAGCAGTGGAGAGCAGCAGCTGGTGGTGCGGTGTGACCTTGGTAAGTCACTTGACTTCCCTGAACATGCGTCTCCCGCTTTTAAAGAGGGCAGCTCCCTCTTTCTCTGTTTGCATGCAGAGGCTGCAGTGAAAGTCACCTTGGATGTAAATGTGAAACTTCTTGTTTTTCTGTTAAGAGCTTCCTTTTTCCTATTAATAGCATTTGATAAAGTCTGGGTATGAAACAACAACCGAGCTAACAGGGAAGAGAGTGAGCCGTAGGCAGAAGTCACTGGAGGAGGTGGTCTGGACACAGGTCTTGGGGGTGGGGATGGGTCAGGAGAAGGCAGGTGTGGAGGTGGGTCTGACCGTTGTCGTGGAGGGTCTGTGGGCAGCTCGGGCAGCAGAGCCCCTCCTCCCTGTCCCCCGCCTCGAGGGTCTCCCCCAAGACCCCATTCACTCAGTTTGGTTGAGTGTCCCCTCCCTGTAGGGCCCTGGAGGCTCACTGGGGATCCACACACGTCACTGCCATCCTCACTGGAGCTCATGGCCTGCTGGGGGGACACGTATGTTAATCCGCTATCACGAGAGTGAATGTGAAGTCACAGGACTAGATTTATTGACGGTCTCCGGTTGGCTAGACCGCTTCCAGTGCATTTCAGGAAAAAAAAAAAATCACACCCCATTTGTAAAATGAGAAGGTTAGACAAGAGTTCTGTGCTGTCCAGGATAGTTGCCACTTGCCATGTGTCATTCTTTTTTTTTTTTTTTAATTAAAAATTTTTTAAAAATTTCTTGTCCATGCTTTGTGGGATATGGGATCTTAGTTCCCTGACCAGGGATCAGACCCTCACTCCCTGCGTTTGAAGGGCAGAATCTTAACTACTGGGCTGCCAGGGAAGTCCCCATGGCGTGTATCATTCTTTAAATTGAAATGAATTAAAATTAAATAAAAAACTGAGTTCCTCCGTTAGACTAGCTGCATTTTAAGTGCTCAAATGTCATGTTTGTGAAAACAGTTGGTGGTTCTGAAGAAAATTAAAAATATGACTACCATTTGACTCAGCATTCCCACCGGGTCAAAAATGTTTCGGAAAGCTTTGAAAGCAGGGTCTTGAGAGAGTTGTGTACCCATGATCCCAGCAGCTCTGTTCACTAGCTAAAATACAGAAGTAATCCAAGTGTCCATTGATGAATGAATTAAAAACATGCTCCAGCCACACACTGGAGTATCACTCAGCCTTCAAAAGGAGGGACATCCTGACGCCTGCTAGAGTGTGGACTGACCTTGAGGGCATTCTCCTTGGTGAAACAAGCCTGTCACGAAAGGATGAATACTGCGTGACTCTGTTGACCTGGGGTGCACAGTAGCTAAATTCATGGAGACAGAAAACAGAATGGAGTGGGGGTTCCTGCTTAACGGGCACGGTTTCAGTTTTGCAGGATGAGTTAGGAGCTTGGGTACAGAACGTGAATGGACTTAACACTCCCAAGCTGCATGCTTAAAATTGGTTAAGATGGTACATTTTGTGTTCTGTAAATTCCACCACAATTTCTAGGAAGTGGCACACATGGCTGCCTCACTGGACGGTGCTGGAGTCGCCTGTCTCCACTGTCCCATCTAGCTGGCTAGAGTCCTCGAGGCTGCAAGAGTCACAGAAACCCCGAGTTTCACAGAGAGCATCTCTGGGCCGGCTGGCTGCTAGACGCCTCTACACTCCCCCATGGGGTCCTGAAGGCAGACCCCAAAGCCTCCTATCAGGGTGGGCGTAGCTGGAGGGTCCCGTGTCTGCTGGCCATTCAGGCAGACAGAGTGGGGATTGCCCACCATGGAGCCTCCCAGAGGAGGGGCCTCGGGGAGATGGACCCTCACCTGTGCAGAAGGCCAGGCCCTTCTCTCAGCGGGAAGGATGGCGCTTGTCACGTTTCTCTGATTATTTCTCTAACAGGGTCCTGGTGGGCAGGGGGTTTCGCTTTGGTTTCTGCAGATGTTGGTGCCTGTGGAGGGGCCGGCTGGAGCCTCTCTCTGCTGCTCCTGGAGCCCTTGGAGAGGAGTAGGGGGCGGTTCAGGGGGCAC
>NW_011494943.1:8867862-8869250 GCF_000754665.1 Bison bison bison
GGAAGCAATTTTCGGTCACGTGGGGCAGGGCTGAACTGCTGTCCCGAAAGACAGGGCCCCATGTCTGTCTCCAGGAAGCAGCCCCAGAGCCACACGTTCGGGCCAGATGCGGCTCTGGTCTTTGTTTATTTAACGATGCCGGAGCCCGGGGCAGAGTGTTTCTGAGCAGAGGCAATTCCTTCCGGGCCATGCAGGGAGGAGGCCCCCGCAATGGCGGTCGAATAGCGGGGATCCCTGCCTCCTGGACCCTTTGCCTTTCCCCGGCCCGGGGATGGGGTGAGGTGGGACGTGGAACCAAAACCTCTATCATCAGCCTGTTGTTAGGAGAGATCTGTGGACCCCGGGCGGCCCCTGGCCTTGTTATGCGTGTTACGTTCCATGCTTAGCGCCCCTTTCTCGGAAGCAGGAATGTCTCTGCCTGTTCCGGGCAAAGGATAGCGGGATGTTAGTGACTGACGTGGGGATAAACCAGCAACACCCCGGTCTCTGGGATTTGTAAGCTAATGGGGCCAGTCGTCTTTCCTCTTACTGGCCTGGGCATGCGGGGAGGAGAGGGTGTTGGCCCCCATCTCAGCTCCCTTGGAGGCTCCTGAAGACGGACGTGGCTGCAGAGGTGCGACCTGGTGGGTGGGGTGGAGTCCGGTTATTTCCCCAGGAAACCAAAATGCATTTAATCGGAAAGCTCGGCAGTGACCTTCCTGGCAGGGGCAGGAGGGGATGGGTGGCAGGCCGTGTTTGGGAAGGCTGCTTGCCCACCTTGGCAGTGGGATATGCCCCCTGGAGAGGTGGGCATCTGGGGGGAGGGGTGCTGTTGCGCTGGAAACCACCAGCACTCCCTCCCTGAGGGCTGTGAGAGGGGCTCCCAGGCAGAGGGGGAGTGTTTGGACTCCCTGGGTGGTCGCTTCCCATGAGCTCAGGGTGCCCTGGGAGAAGAGACTGTGATCCTTTCTGGGAGGCAGGATGAAGCTGAAAATCCTTAGCGGGCAGAGGGGGTGGGAAGAGCTTGGACCCACGGGGGCAGGGGAGGGAGTGGGGAGGGCCGTCGGGGATGGGTGTGGTCTGGATGTGCTTGTCGTGGTAGGGGGGACTCACTGGGATGCAGCCGACCCTGGTGGGGAACCCACACGGTCCTGAGCGCCCTGACCAGCCCCGCAGGCCGGGTGTCCCTCGGGTCCCCACTGGAAACTTTCTGGGCATCTCCCCCACCCCTCCAGGCCTCCAGCTGGGTCACGCGGACTCTGAGGGCAGCCCAGGAGGAGAGGAGGAAGGCTCTGACCTGTAGACCGAAGCAGCCTGAGTTATTTTGAGCAGCTCAGTCCCATCTGCCCGTCCGCAGACCTGAAAACAAAACCATCTCCCAGGCTGTGGGCGTGGGGCCCCGCAGGTGC
>NW_011494943.1:8869350-8872942 GCF_000754665.1 Bison bison bison
AGAGAAGACACTTGAATCCAGTCCAGGGTGGGAGGCAGGGGCAGTACCCGCAGGTACTGCCCATGGGCCCTCCCCTTCCTGCCATCGCCCAGGGGCCAGCGGAGCCACTGTGCCCGGAGGAGCTAGCTCTGTGTCCCGGCCCTCCTTCCACACTCCCGCTGGCCTGGGGCCACCAGCAGGTGCTTGGGACTGGCCACGGCTGGTTCCCTCCATCCTCCCTTCAGAGGGTCATCCTCTCCTTTGTCCTGGCTCAGGACTTGAGTTGTGGGGTGAGGCTTTGTGGGCCAGGCAGACGGCGGCAGGACAGCCCAAGCCGAGGGGTCTGGCTCTGGGGCGTTCCTCCGGGTCTCTTGGGCAGCTGAGCCTCATTTTCCCCCACTTGCGTGTCCCCACTCCCCTACCGTCACCCCCTAATGCACCCGCTCCTCTTCCTACAGCCACCGAGGCAGCTCCCAGCAGCGCTGGCGACATGGCCGACACCCCCAGAGATGCCGCGCTCAAGCAGCCGCCCGCACCACGGAACGAGAAGGCCCCCGTGGACTTCGGCTACGTGGGGATCGACTCCATCCTGGAGCAGATGCGCAGGAAGGCCATGAAGCAGGGCTTCGAGTTCAACATCATGGTGGTGGGTGAGTTCCCCCGCTCTCATCAGGCCGGAGAGCCGCCCAGAGCCACGCAAGGAAGCCCCCCTACCCCTCCCTGGCCGGCCACACAGGCTCTTGTAAAACGGGGTGACAGGCCTGGCCCGCAGGACACGAGCATGCGGATTCTTCTACTGAGGTGATCCTCAGCGGTGGGGAGCCCGGCCCCCAGGGCTTTGGGCCGGAACCCTGCAGTGTGGGTGGTCTAGCAGTGAGGGATACAGACCCTCCCCACTGGGGTCCCAAGGTGGGGGGCTCTGTAGGGCTTTTCCATCAAACCTCACGTGGATCCTGGTATGTCCCACCGCTAAGGGTGCATCGCACTGGAGCGGCCAGCCCCCACTTTCCCTCCCCAACGCTGTCTGTATCTCAGCTCCTCCTGGGAGCCCCAGGACCTTGCATGGGGCTCCCTGTGGTCAAAAGGCAAGGGGTCCGTGTTCTGCTCTGCCACAAAGTATAGCGAGAGCTTGGCCAGTGCCCAGGCACCCAGCCCTTCCTGCCTCCTGACCGCCCCCTGACCCAGAGTCCCACCAAGGAGAGCTGGGGGATGATGCCCAGGCCTCGCCACCTCCCAGGCGCTTGAGCCGCTGTCTCTGGAGCACCCTGCCGACCAGCCCCATTCTCTCCCCAGGGCAGAGCGGCTTGGGAAAGTCCACCTTGATCAACACCCTCTTCAAATCCAAGATCAGCCGGAAGTCAGTGCAGCCCACCTCGGAGGAGCGCATCCCTAAGACCATAGAGATCAAGTCCATCACACACGGTGAGAGCCAGGCGGGGTCTGGGGGCAGGGTACAGAGTCAGGTCCCTCGGGGCAGCACCTCTGGGCATGCTGAGACTCGGAGTGGGGTGGGAGGAGGGCGAGGGCTCAGGGATGCTCTCCAGGATCCCTGCAGGCCCTGGTCAGTGCCCCCTGGAGACAGCTGAGTTTTCCACCAAAAAGCATGGGCAGGGAGCTTCACTGCTTTACACTGGCATCTCCCTGGCATCACCCTGGGGGCGCTGCAGGAGGGCCTCTTTGGGGCAGGGTGGGTCGGGCAGCCTGGCCAGTGGGGGGCGGTTATGTGCACAGGTCCCGAGTCTCCCCCCTGAACTCGGCGGGGGCTGTGATTGTGTGCAGATATTGAGGAGAAGGGCGTCCGCATGAAGCTGACAGTCATCGACACGCCGGGCTTCGGGGACCACATCAACAATGAGAACTGGTGAGGGGACCACTGCCCCGGGCGGAAGAGCCCTCGCGGGGCTGCTGGGAATCTCGCCCTGCCCCCCACCCCTGGGGTCACAGGTCAGCCTGGGAGGCGGGGTCAGGTCTCTGTTGCACTCAGGATTGCAGGTGGTACCCACCCCACCCCCACCCCCTGCTTCCCGGTGTTGGGCAGAGAGTTGGGGGATTGGGGACCTGCAGGTGAGGATGGGGGGGCAGGAGGCTGCTTCCCCAGCTGGGGCAGTGGGGGGGGTCCATGCCCGCTGACTGGGTCCCTCCGTGCAGCTGGCAGCCCATCATGCAGTTCATCAACGACCAGTACGAGAAGTACCTGCAAGAGGAGGTCAACATCAACCGGAAGAAGCGCATCCCGGACACCCGCGTTCACTGCTGCCTGTACTTCATCCCCGCCACTGGCCACTCGTACGTGCCCCTGGCGCGCTCTGGGGCTGGGTGGGCCCGGGCCGCAGCCTGAGTGCCTCCACCCTCCCTCTGGCCCCCACACTGTGTCCCGCCCACCTGTCAGCATCCAGCTTGCCCGGGAAGGCAGAGGACCGGCTGGGCCCGGGGTGGTCCGGAGCCTGGGCTGTGCCTTCTCAGGGCAGGCGTTCTGGTGGGCCTGGCAGGTGGGCAGAGACTCTCCAGCTGTGTATCTTTAGCACTTACCTGTCCCTCCATGCGGGTCGCTAGTCCATAGGGGAGTGCTGACGATGTGATAACAGACCCCGGCAGGGACCACCCCCCCACACACCCAGGAGGGTTTAGAGCACAGAGAACAGCGGGCTTGGCCCCGGGCAGGGCTGGATAAGGGCTGTTAGTCGAGGCCACCTTGGAGAGAGCTGCTTTCTCCTGCCAGTGCCATCTGCAGCTACAGATGTACGCACAAGTCAGTGAGGCTGGCATGGGGTGGGTGCCCTCCTCGCCTCCTTTGAGCAAGGGCGGTCTCCCTCGTGAGGGCAGATGGGCTCTTTGATTTTTTAGAATGTTAATTGTGCATGTGAGTAAGGCCAGTGTTATTTATTTTTTTCTTTAAACGTGTGTGTGTGTGTATGCGTGCTCAGTCGCTTCAGTCATGTCTGACTCTTTGCGACCCCATGGACTGTAGCCCGCTAGGCTCCTCTGTCCATGGCATTTCCCAGGCAAGAATACTGGAGTGGCTTGCCATGCCCTCCTCCAGGGGATCTTCCCGACCCAGGGATTGAAGCTGCGTCTCTTGCATTGCAGGTGGATTCTTTTACCCACTGAGCCACCTGGGAAGCCCCTTTTTAAAACACACCCATGTTTTAAATTTATATATTTATTTTTGGCTCTGCTGGGTCTTTGTTGCTGCTCCGGCTTTCTCTAGTTGCGGCTGGCAGGGGCTGCTCTATTGTGGTGCACACCTTCCCGTTGCGGTGGCTTCTCATGGTGGAACTCAGGCCCCGGGGCACGAGGGCTTCCGTAGTTGCAGCCGGCGGGCTCAGTGGTTGTGGCACATGGGCTTCGTTGCTCTGCGGCATGTGGAATCTTCATGGACCAGGAATTGAACCCGTGTCCCAGGCATCGGCAGGCGGATTCTCATCCACTGCGCCACCAGGGAAGCCCCGGATGGGCCCCGGATGGCCTCACAGACCCCTTGTCCTTGGCTCCCTGTGGCTCCATCTGCACCTGACACCTGTAGGTGTCTTCCCACAGCCTGGTGGACACCCTCGGGCTCGTCCTGATCAGGATGTGGGAAGGAGGGGAGCCCAGTGGACGTCGGGCGTGGGTG